>NC_092010.1:22316639-22684893 GCF_044704955.1 Pristiophorus japonicus
AGAGAGAGAGGGAGGGGGAGAGAGTGGGAGGGAAGTGGGAGGGGGGAGAGAGTGGGGGGGAAGTGGGAGGGGGGAGTTGGAGGTGGGGGAGTGGGTGCGAAGGGGGGAGGAGAGGAGGGGGGCATGGGGGGAGAGTAGGGGCGAGGGGGGAGGAGAGGAGAGGAGGGGGGAGGCGAGGAGGGGGGAGGAGACGAGAGGAGGGGGGTGTGAGGAGAGGAGGGGGGTGTGAGGAGAGGAGTGGGGAGGCGAGGAGGGGGGAGGAGACGAGAGGAGGGGGTGTGAGGAGAGGAGGGGGCATAGGGGGTGGAGAAGAGAGGAGAGGAGAGGAGGGGGAGGAGAGGAGAGGAGGGAGGGGGGGGTGGAAGGGAGGGAGGGAAGGAGAGTGGGAGGGGGGGAGAGTGGGAGGGGGGAGAGGGGGAGGAGGGGGAGAGTGGGAGGTGGAGAGGAGGGAGGGGGAGGGGATAGGAGGAGGGGGAGAGTGGGAGGGGGAGAGAGTGGGGGGGAAGTGGGAGAGAGTGGGGGGGGAGGGGAGAGAGTGGGGGGGAAGTGGGAGAGAGTGGGGGGGAAGTGGGAGAGAGTGGGGGGGGAGGGCAGAGAGTGGGGGGGGAGGGGCAGAGAGTGGGGGAGAAGAGTGGGGGGGAAGTGGGGAGGGGGAGCGAGGTGGGGGGGAAGTGGGAGGGGGAGCGAGTGGGGGGGAAGTGGGAGGGGGAGCGAGTGGGGGGAAGTGGGAGGGGAGCGAGTGGGGGGGAAGTGGGAGCGGGAGCGAGTGGGGGGGAAGTGGGAGCGGGAGCGAGTGGGGGGGAAGTGGGAGGGGGAGAGAGTGAGGGGGAAGTGGGAGGAGGAGGGAGGGGAGAGAGTGGGGGGGAGGGGGAGAGAGTGGGGGCAGGGGGAGGGGGAGAGTGGGGGGGAGGGGGAGGGAGAGGGGGAGAGAGTAGGGGGGAGGGAGTGGGAGTGGGGGGGACGGGGAGAGTGGGGGGGAGAGAGTGGCGGGGAGGGGGAGGGGGAGAGAGTGGGGGGGAGGGGGAGAGGGTGGGGGTAGGTGGGAGGGGGGAGAGTGGGGGTGAGGGGGAGGGGGGAGAGTGGGGGCGAGGGGGAGGCGGAGAGAGTGGGGGGGGGAGGGGGAAGGGGAGGAGGGGGGAGGGAGTGGGGGGGAGGGGGAGAGAGAGTGGGGGGAAGGGGGGAGGGGGAGAGAGTGGGGGGGAGGGGGAGGGGGAGAGAGTGGGGGGGAGGGGGGGAGAGGGTGGGGGTAGGTGGGAGGGGGGAGAGTGGGGGTGAGGGGGAGGGGGGAGAGTGGGGGCGAGGGGGAGGCGGAGAGAGTGGGGGGGAGGGGGAAGGGGGAGGGGGGAGGGGGAAGGGGGAGGGGGGAGGGAGGTGGGGGGAGGGGGAGAGAGAGTGGGGGGGAGGGGGAGAGAGTGGGGGGGAGGGGGGAGGAGAGAGAGAGGGAGGAGGGAGAGGGGGCGAGGAGGGGAGAGGAAGGTGGGAGGAGGAGAGCGAGGGGGGAGGGTGAGAGCGAGGGAGGGGGGAGGAGTAGTGAGTGGGGGGTGGGAGGAGTGGCAGGGGGAGAGAGTGGGGGGGAAGTGGGAGGGGAAGGGGGAGAGAGTGGGGGGCAAGTGCTAGGGGAAGGGGGAGAGAGTGGGGGGGAAGTGGGAGGGGAAGGGGTAGAGAGTGGGGGGGAAGTGGGAGGGGGAGTGGGAGAGAGTGGGGGGGAAGTGGGAGGAGGGGACAGTGAGGGGGAGTGGGAGGTGGGGGGAGTGGGGGCGAGGGGGGGGAGAGGAAGGGGCGTGGGGGAGAGTGCGAGCGAGGGGGGAGGCGAGGAGAGGAGGGTGCGTAGGGGGAGGAGAGGGGGGGAGAGAGTGGGAGGGGGAGAGAGTGGGAGGGGGAGAGAGTGGCGGGGAGGGAGAGAGTGGGGGGGAAGTGGGAGGGGAAGGGGGAGAGAGTGAGTGGGAGGGGGGAGAGTGGGGGTGAGGGGGAGAGTGGTGGGGGTGAGGGGGAGGGGGGAGAGTGAAGGGGGAGGGGAAGGGGGAGGGGGAGAAAGTGGGGGGGAGTGGGGAGGGGGAGAGAGTGGGGGGGAGTGGGGAGGGGAGAGAGTGGGGGGGAGTGGGGAGGAGGAGAGAGTGGGGGGGAGGGGGGAGGAGGGAGGGGGGAGGAGAGGGGGGGGAGGAGAGAGAGAGAGGGAGGGGGGAGAGAGAAGGGAGGGGGGAGGAGAGAGAGGGAGGGGGGAGGAGAGAGAGAGAGAGAGAGAGAGGGGGGAGGAGAGTGAGGGGGGTGGGGGGAAGAGGGAGGAGGAGGGAGGCGAGTGAGGGAGGGAGGGGGGGAGGAGAGAGAGGGAGGGGGTGGAGGAGAAGGAGGGGGAGGGTGGAGGAGAGAGAAGGGGGGAGGGGGATGGAGAGGAGGGGGGGAGGAGAGGGATGGAGAGGAGGGGGAGAGGAGAGTGAGGGAGGGGGGGAGGAGAGAGAGGGAGGGGGTGGAGGAGAGAGAGAGGGGGGGAGGGGGAGGGGGATGGAGAGGATGGGGGGAGGAGGAGGAGAGGAGGGGGGAGGAGGAGAAGGAGAGGGGGAGGAGGAGGGGGGGAGGAGAGGGAGTGGGGAAGGAGAGGGAGGGGGGGAGAGCGAGACGGGAGAGGGAGAGAGAGGGGGGGGGAGGGGGATGGAGAGGAGGGGGGGAGGAGAGGGATGGAGACGAGTGGGAGAGGAGAGTGAGGGAGGGGGGAGGAGAGAGAGGGAGGGGGTGGAGGAGAGAGAGGGGGGGAGGGGGATGGAGAGGATGGGGGGGAGGAGGAGGAGAGGAGGGGGGAGGAGGAGAAGGAGAGGGAGAGGAGGGGAGGAGAGGGAGTGGGGGAAGGAGAGGGAGGGGGGAGGAGAGCGAGACGGGAGAGGGAGAGAGGGGGGGGGAGAGGGGGAGGAGAGGGTGAGGGCAGAGGAGGGGGGGGAAGAGGAGAGGAGGGGGTTAGGACATGGGGCAGCGAGCACAGTTAGTGATGGATGAACGGGACTCGGTGCGAGTTAGGACAGGGGTGACTGAGTTTTGGATGAGCTCAAGTTTACATAGGGTAGAATGTAGGAGGACCACCAGGCTTGGTTTCCGTCACGCGAGTAGGATTAAAATCACCGCTCCCCTATGAGGTTGAATAGATTAGGCCTATACTCTAGAGTTTAGAAGAATAAGGTGTGAAACACACAAGCTTCTGAGAGGGCTTGACAGGGTAGATGCAGGGAGGATGTTCCCCCTGTTTGGGCTGTCTAGAACCAGGGGTCACAGTCTCAGAATCAAGGATTGGCCATTTGGGACTGAGATGAGGAGCAATTTCTTCACTCAGAGGGTGGTGAATCTTTGGAATTCTCTACCCCAGAGGGTTGTGGATGTCGAGTCGTTGAGTATATAAAAGGCTGAGATCGATAGATTTTGGACTCCAGGGATAGGGCAAGAAAGTGGAGTTGAGGTAGAAGGTCAGCCATGATCCCATTGAATGGTGGAGCAGGCTCCTATTTCTTATGTTCTTATTTACACGGATGATACCAGAACTGAGAGGTTGTTCATTACAGGAAAGCCTGAACAGGCTGGCGGGGTGACCTGATAGAGGTCTTTATGATTATGAAGGGGTTCGATAGGGTAGACATAGAGAAGATGTTTCCACTTGAGAGTACAAAACTAGGGGCCATAAATATAAGATAATCACTATTAAATCCAATACGAAATTCAGCAGGAACTTCTTTACCCAGAGAGCGGTGAGAATGTGGAACACGCTGCCACAGGGAGTGGTTGAGGTGAATAGCACAGATGTATTTAAGGGGAAGCTGGATAAACACATGAGGGAGGAAGGAATCGAAGGTTATACTGATTGGGTGAGATGACGTAGGGTAGGAGGAGGCTGGTGAACACCGGTATGGACCAGTTTGGCCGAATGGCCTGTTTCTGTGCTGTACATTCTAATTCTATGTCATGTCAAACGAATACATTAAGGGGCCGAAATTGACCAGCTCACCGCTGACTGCCGCCGACATTCCTCTGGAAGATCCGCCCAGTGCCACTTTCGAGGTGGCCTCGGGCGGGCGGGGGGAGCCAACTGACCTCCCGCCCGCCGAGCTGCCAGATTGATGTGGGCGGGACTCGGCGGCAGAACGGGGATGGACCGCTGGCTGGAGGCTGGTCTGTCCCCGACGGTAAGTGTGCAGATCCTGAAACTGAAACAAAAGTAAGTGAACATGTTAAACATTTTTTTCCACAGTGACTTACCTGGATGGGGTCTCCTGAAGGTCTTCCGATATAGTTTTTAACATTTTTTTACTGACAACTTTTTTTTTCAGGTCTTCGATCCTCCATGGGCCCTTGGGCGGCAAACGCCTCTGCCGCCGAGAATGAGAGCTGCCGCCCGCTGCCGTCCACATTGGCGGCATACGTCGTCCATTTACCGCCCGCCGACCTTTGAGGGACCTCGGCGATGAATATTCCGCCCACGGTACTGTCCAGTACCTCGGCTGCCATCGGCGGCACTTTGCACGGGCAGAGGCCTTAATCAAAATCGGCCCCTCAGTGTTCAAACACTTATTTTGCCAAAAGTAATTTCTGAGGGAAGTTAAGGAAATTTGTCCCATCCAAACTCATCCCTCTACTGCATAGAATCGCTCAGTTTAACATCCAACTGTGTTTTGAATGGGCCTAAGGTCCGTGCCCTACTACCTTGTGTGGTAGATCATTGCAGACGTTTATCACCCGTTGCGTGGAAGAAGACCCCTTGCATTCCTGCGGCTTGATCCTGTCTCCCAAGTGTCCGTGCCTTTGTGCCTCTATTAGAACCCAGCGCACTGCCAACAAAAAGGGAGACTATGCCAAGCAACTGCGGAGGATGTGAGGGAAAGCTGGCTGAATGCTGATCCATGGCAGCGAGTTGGCAAAGATAATCAGGGCAGCGTATTCAGATTGCATGTTTCGTTCTGCAGTCCAGTTCTGGAGATTGACTACGGTGAGAAGCAGTGCAAGAGTACTTAACAGTTTATCTGGTTTAAATAAAAGCAGGGAAAGACTCAGATGGTGGAGGCAGACTCAATCATGGCTTTCAAAAGGGAGTTGGATAAGTACCTAAAGAGAAAAAAATTGCAGGGCTACGGGGAAAGGCTGGGGGAGTAGGACTGGCTGAGGTGCTCTTGCAGAGAGCCGGCACGGGCTCGACGGGCCGAATGGCCTCTTTCTGTGCTGTAACCATTCTATGATTCTAGATAAACCACAGCAAGGGCCTATCGCTAAATCTGAAGCCCTCTCCTTGATAATGCACTAGTGCCTCACTGTAACATGAACACACCATCTCCTGCAGATAGTTCTAAATCACCCCATCCTAGCAACTGTGTTTACTTAGTGAGACAGAAAGGGGAAGGATCATTTAGGGGAAGTTCTTTTAGCCTCCCGTTTCATATCCTCTGAACTTCCCTCACTTGTTCTCCCGAAACTGCAAATATATCATCCTACGCACGCTTCCTGCATCCTCCACACTGTTGAATAGACTCATTGCACCATCTCCTACTCCAATAACTTATTTTTCTCAAAACTGGAACCCCTTTTTTAAATTCCGTTTCCGGGATGTGGGCGTCGCTGGCAAGGCCGGCATTTATTGCCCATCCCTAATTTCCCTTGAGAAGGTGGTGGTGAACTGCCTTCTTGAACCGCTGCAATCCGTGTGGTGAAGGTGCTCCCACAGTGCTGTTCGGGAGGGAGTTCCAGGATTTTGACCCAGCGACGATGAAGGATATATTTCCAAGTCAGGATGGTGTGTGACTGGGAGGGGAACGTGGACGTGATGGTGTTCTCGTGCGCCTGCTGCCCTTGTCCTTCTAGGTGGTAGAGGTCGCTGGTTTGGGAGGTGCTGCCGAAGAAGCCTTGGCGAGTTGCTGCAGTGCATCTTGTAGATGGTACACACTGCAGCCACAGTGCGCCGGTGGTGGAGGGAGTGAATGTTGAAGGTGGTGGATGGGGTGTCAATCAAGCGGCCTGCTTTGTCCTGGATGGTGTCGAGCTTCGAGTGTTGTTGGAGCTGCACTCATCCAGGCAAGTGGAGACTATTCCATCACACTCCTGACTTGTACCTTGTAGATGGTGGAAAGGCTTTGGGGAGTCAGGAGGTGAGGCACTCGCTGCAGAATACCTAGCCTCTGACCTGCTCTTGTTGCCACAGTATTTATGTGGCTGGTCCAGTTAGGTTTCTGGTCAATGGTGACCCCCAGGATGTTGATGGGGGATCCGGCGATGGTAATGCTGTTGAATATCAAGGGGAGGTGGTTCGACTCTCACTTGTTGGAGATGGTCATTGCCTGGCACTTATGTGACGTGAATGTTACTTGCCATTTATCAGCCTAAGCCTGAATGTTGTCCAGGTCTTGCTGCATGCGGGCATGGACTACTTCATTATCTGAGGAGTTGCGAATGGAACTGAACATTGTGCAGTCATCAGCGAACATCCCCACTTCTGACCTTATGATGGAGGGAAGGTCATTGATGAAGCAGCTGAAGATGGTTGGGCCTAGGACACTGCCCTGAGGAACTCCTGCAGCGATGTCCTGGGGCTCAGATGATTGACCTCCAACCACCACAACCATCTTCCTTTGTGCTGGGTATGACTCCAGCCAGTAGAGAGTTTCTCCCGATTCCCATTGACTTCAGTTTTACGAGGCCACACAGTCAAATGTTGCTTTGATGTCAAGGGCACTCGCTCTTTCCTCACCTCTGGAATTCAGCTTTGTTGTCCCTCAGCCTTCCCTTCCTCGTGCTATCAATGGGCAATTAAAGCTCAAGGCTGACATCACTGTTTGCTGATGTACGTCACCTTCGCTCCTACTCTTGCCAACCTTGGTGCCTGCATTATGGGCTTTGACCCTTTCACCTCGGTTCAATACCAATACAGGTTGAGCGTCCCGAATCCGGCAACCTCGAGACCGAGGCCGAGCCGGTTTTCCTGTTTTTTCGGATTTTGGGCACGTCTTTCTGACGTCACGAATCCAGAAACACCCGAGACCAGGTTCGGGTATTTTTGGATTTCGGAACGTCAGAAAGGGGAGGTGGGAGGGTTACCTGCCAAGGAGCTGTTTGGGCCGTTGGGGGCCCGTCAAGGAGGTGTTTACATCGGGCAGGGCCCCGCCGAGGAGGAGTTTGCGCGGGCCGGTCCCGCCGAGGAGGAGTTCGCGCAGGCCGGCGAGGTGAGGCCCCAAGGTCGGGCAGGGTCACCTGGTCCGGATTCCGGAACATTTTACGGATTCCAGACGACGCTGCCATGAATCTGTCTGGATTCCGGAACATTCCGGATTCTGGAATTCCGGAATTTGGACGCTGCACCAGTAATAAAAAAAAGAGGCTGTGAGTAGATTGGTCATTCTGAAATGATTTTCTTTATCAGACTCAGACTTAGGAAGTCAAACAGAGCAATGAATCAAGTGTGTTAGTTGTGAGATTGCTTTCGGGTTGCCACTGGATAGCGAGAGCTTGCCACAATAACAACAACTTGCATTTATGTAGCACCTTTTAACAGGGCAAAACATCCCAAGACGCTTCACAGGAGCGATTATCCGACAAAATGTGACACTGAGCCGCATCAGGAGATATTAGGTCAGGTGACCAAACGCTTGGTGAAAGGGATAGGTTTTAAGGAGCGTCTTAAAGGGGAGCGAGAGAGAGAGAGAGAGAGAGAGAGAGAGACGCGGAGAGGTTTAGGGAGGGAATTCCAGAGCTTGGGGCCTAGGCAGCTGAAGGCACGGCCACCAATGATGAAGCGGTGAAAATCGGGGCCAGGGAAAACTGGACATGGGGACCAATCCCTGAGCCTGAACGGGTAGGCCCAACGCCCATTCAGGTTTGGGCCTCAGGACTCGCTTGAATTAGACGGGCGAGCTGTGGACACCTGCTGTGCTTCCTAGGCAGCTTGCCGGCGAAGCAGGTTTAAAGTTCAGTTCCAAGCCCAGTGTATTTTCATGGGCAGGATGTCCTGTTGATTCAGTTGAATATGAAAGCCATGGATACAGTGTGCAATCGCTTGTGTATTTTCAGCTGAATGCTGAGTGTGACAGTCAGCAAAATTCAAAGCGACGGCCAGTTTCCCGTACACGGTGTCAGCTGTGGCTCAATGGTACTCAGAAGGTCGTGGGTTCGAGTCCCACTCCAGATTCTTGAGCACAAAGTCTGGACTGACGCTCCCAGTGCAGTACTGAGGGATAATGTTTCCTCTATTTATTTATTTTCGTGCATGGTCCCTTTTAAATTTGTTGTGCGGACCTGCATGCGCACCCAGATGTTTCTAACAGCAATAGCTTGTGAGCGGCCTGTGCGAGGCCTCTCGATTGATGTCCAGCCGCGCACCCTTAGGGGAAATGTTGCTGAGGGAGCGCTGCACTGTCGGAGGTGCCGTCTTTTGGATGAGACGTTAAACCGAGGCCCCGTCTGCTCTCTCAGGCGGACATAAAAGATCCCATAGCACTCTTTTGAAGAAGATCAGGGGAGTTATCCCCGGGGTCCTGGGGCCAATATTTATCCCTCAATCAACATTAAAAAAAACATGATCTGGTCATCATCCCGTTGCTGTTTGTGGGAGCTTGCTGTGCGCAAACTGCCTGCCACATTTCCTTATTGCAATAGTCATTTCAACATACGAGAGGTGTTAGCAATGTTGCCAAGCACCAAGGAAAATATTTGAGTGAAACAAACCGTCGTTACAAGAGCAGCTTTGCCGCTGTTCTATAATATGCCAAAAATAGACCATTTGTCAGAACCAGAGCAGCAGTCAATTGTGCACTGCCTCCATCGCTTCCACCCCGCCAGCTGCTGCCCCCAGCTATTTTAGATCGATTGCAAATATAACACTTTATTTTAAATGTGGGTGACCAAATATCCTGTTTTGATGTGCGGCCGTCACCAGGAAGGCAGAGACTGAAAGCCACACGTGCACGCACACACGCATATCAAAATGGAGGACTCGAGGAACGGCTGAAATGCGACAGAGACTGAGCGAGATCAAACGTGCCTTTCTCGGTTTTACAGGCTGAAAATTCCCGTCCTGGTCCCCTCCTCTTCTGCCACCAGTGATTCACACTGGGGTACGATTCTATGACGTGAATCATAGAAGGTGACAGCACAGGAGGCGATCATTCGGCCCATCACCGGCTCCTTGAAAGAAAGAACTTGCATTTATATAGCACCTTACAGCCAATGAAGTACTCTTGAAGTGTAGTCACTGTTATAATGTGGCAGCCAATTTGTGCACAGCACAATCCCATCAACAGCAATGTGATAATTACCCAGATAATCTATTTTAGTGATGTAGATAGAGGGATTGTTAGTGGCCCAGGACACCAGGAAGAACTCTCCTGCTCTTTGAATAGTGTAATGGGATCTTATTCATCCACTGGAGAGGTTGGTTTAACATCTTAAATTAAAATAAGCATTGGAGCATCAGCCTAGATTTATGTGCTCCAGTCTCTGGAGTGGGACTTGAACCCACAACCTTCTGACCCAGCGACGAGAGAGCTACCCACTGAGCCACAGCTGACACTATCCCACTCTCCTGTTCTTTCCCCGTAGCCTTCAATTTTTTCCCCCTTCAAGTATTTATCTAATTCGCTTTTGAAAGTTACTATTGAATCTGCTTCCACCGCCCTTTCAGGCAGCGCGTTACCGATCACAACAACTCAGAGTAAAACAAAAATTCACCCCATCTCCCCTCTGGTTCTTGTGCCAATTATCTTAAATCTGTGTCCACTTGTTACCAACTCTCCAGCCAGTGGCAACGGTTTCTCTCTATCTACTCTATCAAAGCCCTTCATCATTTTGAACACTACTATCCAATCTTCCCTTGCCCTTTTCTGCTCTAAAGAGAACAACCCCAGCTTCTCCAGTCTATCCACATAACTGAAGTCCCTCATCCCTGGAACCGTTCTTGTAAATCTTTTCTGTCCCTTCTCCAAGGCCTTCACATCCTTCCTAAAGTGCGGTGGCCTGAATTGGGCGCACTATTCCAGCTGAGGCCGAGCAAGAGCTTTATAAAGGTTGAGCATGACATACTTGCGATCCTAAACAGTGCAGCATTGTCATTGAATTCTTCATCCTTCCTGCTTCTTCACTGATGGCAGTGCATCCTACTCTAACTCATCCCATAGCCTCAACATGACGGCACTAGTCCATTGGCTCAGTCTGCTGACAATCACCAAGGTGTTAAAGTCCAGGCTTGATGTCACCTTACCACTACTTCTTGATTCGCTATGCCTCATCCCCAACTCTTGTCAACCTTGGAGGTGCCTTGCCCTGCTTGGGCTCTCACTTTGGACACTGATCCCGTGCTACACTGGCATCAGATAGAGACTGTTTGCTCTTTCGATATCTGTTTCAGGGAAAGGAAGACCTCTGCCTTTGCCTGACAATCGAAGGCAAAGATGGAATCTGGCTATCCACGGAGCAGCAGGGCAGTCCTTATCATCATCAAACAGTGGAGACTGAGCCCCAATCGGAGCCCATATGTGCGTAAACATGTCAACACTCTCAGTGATCACACATTGACGACATTATACCATCAGAGATCAGGTGCATCCTGACTGCCTCCCTCTCCACCCCTCACCAATCCAACCAGCCCAAAGAAAAACTGACATAACCTCTTCAATAAGCTGCGAGTGAAAATGGATGCATAATAGAGTGATCTGAAGTTCTAGCACAAGATTATAGGCAGCACATACTGAACTTCCTCATGAGGGTGATAGGCAATATGGTGTAACCTCCCCATCAGATCAGTGGGAATACAATGTAACCTCCCCATCAGATCAATGGGAATACAATGTAACCTCCCAATCAGATCAGTGGGAATACAATGTAACCTCCCCATCAGATCAGTGGGAATACAATGGAACCTCCCCATCAGATCAGTGGGAATACGATGGAACCTCCCCATCAGATCAATGGGAATACAATGTAACCTCCCCATCAGATCAATGGGAATACAATGTAAACTCCCATCAGATCAGTGGGAATACAATGTAACGTCCCCATCAGATCAATGGGAATACAATGTAAACTCCCCATCAGATCAGTGGGAATGCGATGTAACCTGCCCATCAGATCAATGGGAATATAATGTAACCTGCCCATCAGATCAATGGGAATACAATGTAACCTGCCCATCAGATCACTCGAAACACAATGTAACCTCCCCATCAGATCAGTGGGAATACGATGGAACCTCCCCATCAGATCAATGGGAATACAATGTAACCTCCCCATCAGATCAATGGGAATACAATGTAAACTCCCATCAGATCAGTGGGAATACAATGTAACGTCCCCATCAGATCAATGGGAATATAATGTAATCTGCCCATCTGATCAATGGGAATACAATGTAACCTGCCCATCAGATCACTGGAAATACAATGTAACCTGCCCATCAGATCACTGGGAATACAATGTAACCTGCCCATCAGATCATTCGGAATACAATGTAACCTCCCCATCAAATCAATGGGAATACAATGTAACCTCCCCATCAGATCAGTGCGAATACAATGTAACCTCCCTATCAGATCAATGGGAATACAATGTAATCTCCCCATCAGATCACAGGGAATACAATGTAACCTCCCCATCAGATCAATGGGAATACAATGTAACCTCCCAATCAGATCAATGGGAATACAATGTAACTTGCCCATCAGATCAATGGGAATATAATGTAACCTCCCCATCAGATCACTGGGAATACAATGTAATATCCCCATCAGATCAATGGGAATACAATGTAACCTCCCCATCAGATCAATGGGAATACAATGTAACCTCCCATCAGATCACTGGGAATACAATGTAACGTCCCCATCAGATCAATGGGAATACATTGTAACCTCGCCATCAGATCACTGGGAATATAATGTAACCTCCCCATCAGACCAAAAGGAATACAATGTAACCTCCCCATCAGATCACTGGGAATACAATGTAACCTCCCCATCAGATCAATGGGAATACAATGTAACCTGCCCATCAGATCACTGGGAATACAATATAACCTGCCCATCATATCACTGGGAATACAATGTACCCTCCCCATCAGATCACTGGGAATACAATGTAACCTCCCCATCAGATCACTGGGAATACAACATAGCCTTTAACCACAACAACTTGTATTTATATAATGCCTTTAATTTAGTAAAACATCCCAAGGCGCTTCGTGTGTATATTATAAATCCAAATTTGACACTGAGCCACATAAAGAGAAATTACCGCCGATGACCAAAGGCTTGGTCGAAGAGGTCGGTTTTATGGAGCGTCTTAAAGGATGATAGAGAGGTAGAGATGCGGACAGGTATAGGCAGGGAATTCCAGAGCTTGGGGCCTTGGCAACATGGCCACCAATGGTTGAGCGATTATAATCACGGATGCTCAAGAGGGCAGAATTAAATGAGCGCATACATCTCGAGGGGTTGTGGGGCCAAAGGAGTTTACCTAGATAGGGAGGGGCGAGGCTACGGAGTGATTTGAAAAAAAAGATGAGAATTTTGAATTGGAGGTGTTGCTTAACCAGGAGCCCATGTAGGTCAGCGAGCACAGGGGCTGATGGATGAACAGGACTTGTTGCGAGTTAGGACATAGGCTTCCGGGTTTCGGATGACCTCAAGTTTACATAAGGTAGAATGTGGGAGGTCAGCCAGGAGTGCATTGGTATAGTCAAGTCTCGAGGTAACAAAGGCATGGATGAGGGCTTCAGCAGCGGATGAGCTGAGGCACTGGTGGAGACGGGTGATGTTATGGAGGTGGAAATAGGCAGTCTTAGTGATAGTGTGGCTATGTGGGCGGAAGCTCATTTCAGGGTCAAAAATAACACCAAGGTTGCAAACAGTCTGGTTCAGCCTCAGACAGCTGCTAGTGAGGGGATAGAGTCAGTGGCTAAAGAACAGAGTTTATGACAATGGCTTCGGTCTTCCCAATATTTAATTGGAGAAAATTTCTGCTCAGCTCACCAGATCCATGGGAATACAATGCAGATGAATCCTACCAGATGAAGGGAAGATAGGTGAAACGGTAATTTCTCCCGAAGATCAGTAGGGAACACGGATATAACCTTTGAACCAGATTAATAGGTAACACAGATGTAATTGCAACTTTTCCATCAGATCAGTGGGACCACAGATATAGCTGTAACCTTCCCACTGAAGGTGACTGAAACTCCCTCCGTCCCTGATCAACAGGGAATATAAATATACAATACGCATCCGCAAAATGATCACGAAAGCTGTGTAATTGCTGTAAAAACCCAAATGGTTCACTTATGTCCTTCAGGGAAAGGAAACATAGAAACATAGAAAATAGGAGCAGGAGTAGGCCATTCTGCCCTTCGAGTCTGCACCAGCATTAAATATGATCATGGCTGATCTTCTATCTCAGCACCATATTCCCACTTTCTCCCCATACCCCTGGAGTATTGTGTTCAGTTTTGGTCTCCGAATCTGAGGAAGAACGTTCTTGCTATTGAGGGAGTGCAGCGAAGGTTCACCAGACTGATTCCCGGGATGGGTGGACTGACATATGAGGAGAGACTGGATTGACTGGGCCTTCATTCACTGGAGTTTAGAAGAATGAGAGGGGATCTCATAGAAACATATAAAATTCTGACGGGACTGGGCAGGTTAGATACAGGAAGAATGTTCCCGATGTTGAGAAAGTCCAGAACCAGGGGACACATTCTAAGGATAAGGGGTAAGCCATTTAGGACTGAGATGAGGAGAAACTTCTTCACTCAGAGAGTTGTTAACTTGTGGAATTCCCTACCGCAGAGAGTTGTTGATGCCAGTTCATTGGATATATTCAAGAGGGAGTTTGATATGGCCCTTACGGCTAAAGGGATCAAAGGGTATGGAGAGAAATCAGGAAAGGGGTACTGAGGTGAATGATCAGCCATGATCTTATTGAATGGTGGTGCAGGCTCAAAGGGCCGAATGGCCTATTCCTGCACCTATTTTTTATGTTTCTATGTTTCTATGTTGCCTTTTGTGTCCGGAAATCTATCTATCTCCTTCTTAAGTATATTCAGTGACTTGGCCTCCACAGCCTTCTGGGGTAGAGAATTCCACAGGCCAACATACCATTTGCCTTCCTAACTGCTTGCTGCACCTGCATGTTTGCTTTTAACGACTGGTGTGCAAGGACACCCAGGTCCCTTTGTACATCGACCTTTCCCAAGCTATCACCATTTAAATCATACTTTGTCTTTATGTTTTTCCTACCAAAGTGAATAACGTCACATTTATCCACATTATACTGCATCATGTGTTTGCCCATTCACTCAACCTATCTAAATCACCTCGCAGTGTCTTTGCATCCTCCTCACAACTCACAATCCCACCGAGAAAATGTCGCCCTTACGCGGGTTGGGCCTACACGTGACTCCAGACTCACCCTGTGTGGTTGATTCTTAATGCCCTCAGGGCAAATCGGGATGGGCAACAAATGTGGCCTTGCCAGACTGGTCATCTCAACAAAGAAGGCAAAAGGCTTTCCTATTTGGTGCTGAACCATTAAGAGAGGGGTCTCAATTTCTCCCTCACATTGTGCTCATGTAAAGCTGTTCAAAGGCCCTCTCCACCTCCGCCCCCACCTCCATCAACCCCCTTCCTGGTCCCCCAGTGTGAGACAGAACCATCTGAGGTTGCTGCCTGGGGTTGGAAGTAGTGATATGAACGGTCTGGCCGATTAATGTCACTGAAAAGTCTGCTGCACAATTTGTTTTCTCCAGAACTTCCTGTGTTTAATACTCTACGAGGAGCAGCATTACCGGCATTGCAGATAAAGCTGTCACTTCACGCTCACTGAGCCCATTAAGCTGCTCATCCAACCACCCCCTCCTCCCACGTGAGCTGTTTCTTGACCCGACCAAGCTGCCCACTCCAGCAAATTGGATCCCCATGCCCCAGTGAGATACCTCAACCATTACCGAAGCCAAGGAGTGCCAAAAATAACTTAAAAAAAACCCTAGGATATTATTTATTTGAATATTTCTGGGATGACAGAAACGAGGTTGAAGTTGGAAAATAAGTCACAATTGAGGGCAGCAGGTTTGGTTCAAGGTTGACCCTGCAGCATGACCATTCGAGCTGGCCGTCGTAAAATGTGTCCTCCCCGGAGGTGTCATTGTTTAATCCCACAAACGGTGCGCAGAGCTGTAAACCCCAGTGAACCTGACAGCTCACCACTTCCTTTGAAGCTTCTTCATTAAACAAATCTCGAGAGCTCTGGTTTTGTCGAAAAAGAAGAAACAAGCCCAAATCTCCGATCGGTTCTGTTGCTGCCCTCCGACAGACGCTTTCTTGCTGCCATTCTGCGTTTGGTTTCGGTCAAAAATGCCAACGTGCCCGCCATAGAAACCAGCTTTCCCCGTGCCAATGAAAGCAGGGGGTTAAAAAAGCAAAGTGATTTCAGTGTTGGGGGAGGAAAGATTGTGCAAGCCAGTGGGCCGTGAGTTGAGCAGTTCATTAGCAACGGAGGCTTTGAATGGTTCTGGTTTAGTTTACTGATCACTGGAACCAGATGCTGTCAGCTCCATTTCCTCGCGACATCAAACAATAAGCCACCCAGTGTGGCTAAATATAGCCCAAGTTCAGCAGGGGGCGCTATCAATTTAAAGTTGATTGCTCTCCAAAACCTAAATGAGAAACACGGCAGGGCGGCTTATGTTTTTCTTTCACAACTGTCCATTTTAACGAGAGGGAGAATATTTTCCTTTGCTCAATTTTCCTCCCCTGCTCTGCTGAACATAGGTAGTCGTATTTGGCAGCATTGTCTAGTCAAATGTCGGGGTCACAAACTCAACCTTTGCATGAACCCCCAGATCCGTACGTGCAAACACTGCTCTTAGAAATAGCCCTAGTGTACTTGTACATCTAACACTGCGTGGTGCGATATAAGGGTAGATGCAGGGAGGATGTTTCCTCTCGCTGGGGAGTCTAGAACCAGGGCCCACAGTCTCAGAATAAAGAAAGAAATACTTGCATTTATATAGCGCCTTTCACGACAATCGGACGTCTCAAAGCACTTTACAGCCAATGAAGTACTTTTGGAGTGTAGTCACTGTTGTAATGTAGGAAACGCGGCAGCCAATTTGCGCACAGCAAGCTCCCACAAACAGCAATGTGACAATGATCAGATCATCTGTTTTTGTTATGTTGATTGAGGGATAAATATTGGCCAGGACACCGAGAATAACTCCCCTGCTCTTCTTCAAAATAGTGCCATGGGATCTTTTACGTCCACCTGAGAGAGCAGATGGGGCCTTGGTTCAACGTCTCATCTGAAAGACGGGACCTCCGACAGTGCAGCACTCCCTCAGCACTGCACTGGGAGTGTCAGCCTAGATTTGTTTTGTGCTCAAGTCCCTGAAGTGGGACTTGAACCCACAATCTTCTGACTCAAGTGTGAAACCCACTGAGCCACAGCTGATAAGGGGTCGGCCATTTAGGACTGAGATGAGGAGAAATTTCTTCACTCAGAGGGTGGTGAATCTTTGGAATTCTCTACCCCAGAGGGCTGTGGAGGCTCAGTCGTTGAGTATATTCAAGACAGAGATTGCTAGATTTTTGGATTTTAAGGGAAACAAAGGAAATGGGAACAGTGCAGGAAAGTGGAGTTGAGGTAGAAGATCAGTCATGATCTTATTGAATGGAGGAACAGGCTCGAGGGGCCGAATGGCCTACTCCTGCTCTTATTTCTTATGTTCTTATGTTGTTATGTTAACTATGACCATTGGACTTGTGAACCGGCTGATTATGCAAACACCTCGTGTGTAATAGGAAATATTAAGAACAGGAGGAGGCCATTCAACCCCTCAACCCTGTTCCGCCATTCTATCAGATCATGGCTGAACTGCACCCCAAGCACTTTGACCCGCCTTTGCTCCTTATCTCTTGATACCCTTGCCAAACACAAAATTGTTGTTCTCAGTCTTGAAAGCTCCAACTGTCCCCCAGAATCCACTGTGCAGTTCTCACTAAACCATCAAAGCACCTTGGAAAGATCATTTTTTAAAATTTGTTCCTGGGATGTGGTTGTCGCTGGCAAGGCCGGCATTTATTGCCCATCCCTAATTGCCCCTCGAGAAGGTGGTGGTGAGCCACCTTCTTGAACCGCTGCAGTCCGTGTGGTGAAGGTGCTCTCATAGTGCTGTTAGGGAGGGAGTTCCCGGATTGTGACCCAGCGACGATGAAGGAACGGCCGATATATTTCAAAGTCAGGTCGGTGTGTGACTTGGAGGGGAACGTGGAGGTGGTGGTGTTCTCATGAGTCTGCTGCCCTCGTCCTTCTAGGCGGTAGAGGTCACGGGTTTGGGAGGTGCTGCTGAAGAAATCTTGGTGAGTTGCTGCATCTTGTAGATGGTACACACTGCAGCCACGGTCATCATCATCATCATAGGCAGTCCCTCAGAATCGAGGAAGACTTGCTTCCACTCTTAAAATGAGTCCTTAGATGGTTGAACAGTCCAATATGAGAACCACAGTCCCTGTCACAGGTGGGACAGATAGTCGTTGAGGGAAAAGGTGGGTGGGACAGGTTTGCAGCACGCCCTTTCCGCTGCCTGCGCGTGATTTCTGCATGCTCTCGGCGATCACCTTGGATAACCTCTCGTTTATGTAGGGGAGAATGTGGGAGGCCAGCCAGGAGTGTGTTGGAATAGTCAAGTCTAGAGGTAACAAAGGCATTGATGAGGGCTTCAGCAGCGGATGAGCTGAGGCAAGGTCAGAAACGGGCGATGTTACGGAGGTGGAAATAGGCAGTCTGAGTTATGCTGCGGATATGGGGTCGGAAGCTCAGTTCAGGGTCAAAGATGACACCTAGGTTGCGAACCGTCTGGTTCAGCCTCAGACAGGAGTTGGAGAGAGGGATGGAGTCAGTGGCTAGGGAACAGAGTTTGTGGCGGGGACAATGTTTTCGGTCTTCCCAATATTTAATTGGAGAAAATTTCTACTCATCCAGAACTGGATGTTGGACAAGCAGTCTGACAATTTGGAGACGGAGGAGAGGTCGAGAGAAGTGGTATTGAGGTAGAGCTGGGTGTCATCAGCGTACATGTGGAAACTGATGGAGGGAACGGAGTTCAGACCTATTTGGATTCGGTGGGATCTGTGGAAAGAGTTTGAGAATGGAAAGCAAGAGAAAATGAGAAGTCATTCACCAGTCACTATCAATCAGATAAACAGTTCTCCCGCCCTCCACTGCTGGAAGCGCTCAGACTCATACTGGTCTCCTACAGCCCTCACTATCTTCCCTCATCTCAAAAAGAATTCCCACATCTCATCCACGGCTAAATCTGTATCCCAGATGCTCACTTTCCTCTTTGATGCCAAACATTTCTTTTCCCCAGAAAAACCGTGAACTGTCGATAAAGCCCAAGTTTGTCCAAGACTTGAACACTGCCCCCATATCTGGGGAGGCTCTTCCAGCCCCTCTCTCCTTTCACTGAAGTGTCAGCCCTGGCTCAATTAGTAGTACTCATGCCTCTCAGTCAGACGGTCATAAGTTCAAGCCCTACTCCAGAGACTTGAGCACAAAATCCAGGCTGACACTCCAGTGCAGTGCTGACGGAGTGCTGCACTGACAAAGGTGCCGTCTTTCAGATGAGACATCAGCCAAGGCCCCATCTGCTCTCTCAGGTGGACGTGAAAGATCCCATGTCACTATTTGAAGAAGAGCTGGGGAATTCTCCTGGCGTCCTGGCCAATATTTATGCCTCAAACAACATCACTAAAACAGATTATCTGGTCAGTTATTTCATTGCTGTCTGTGGGAGCCTGCTATGCATATATTGTCTGCTGTGTTTCCTACATTACAACAGTGACTGCACGCCAAAAGTAGTTCATTGGCTGTAATGCGCTTTGGGATGTCTGGTGGTCGTGAAAGGCACTATAGAAATACAAGTCTTTCTAAGTAACTCAGCACTTCCTCCTTTCCCAGCCAAAGGTCAGAACAATCTTTTTTTCATTTTCAGTGTGCGTGGTGGAACCTGGAGTCTGTGGAGGAGTTAAACTGAAGGTCTCGTTCTCTTTTTTCAGAAAATAACATTTTGGGACACGGTATAGGAGTCATTTGAGACATGACGTGTGGTGAGTGTTGCAGGCTTGTGAGGAACAGGTGACTATGGACCTGTGGTTCCCAAAGATCTCCACTACTGGGAGTTTTCCTCGCCTCATGTCTGGGCCTGTTGTAGACTCATTGATGGAGACTGATTGCTGTGACTAGTCAATAACCTCATTATCGTTGGATGGTGCCAGGACAGTAGAAGGTGAACTAGATGGACCGTGGTCTTTTTTTCATCTAGCAATTCCTATATATCAAGCAGTTAATCCAGAGTGGTTTCCAAGTTTTACTAAATGCAGGTCTTCTCCATCAGAAAACAGCTGCCAAAAAATGAGTTGATACCACTTTCTAATCAGAAATATCAAGTCTGGATGATAGCTGGAACCACATATCCTTAATATATTTTTAGTATATAATAATCTTGGAATATTGTCATGAATTGACTTGACTGCGGCAGTCTGGCTGGGCTTGTAAAGGTTAGCCGCTGGTTAAACCTGCTCTGCATTTTGGCTCCTTTCACACTCCCCCAACTGAACCCCCAGTGACCTTTCTGCTGATCTTAACTTTGCTGCCAAGCGTAGAATCATAGAAGGATACAGCGCAGAAGGAAACCATTTGGACCATCGTGTCTGTGCCGGAAAAACTGTGCATGGGCCGGGAATCGATCCCACATCTCCCGCAGTGCCAGGGTGAGATCATCATCATCATAAGCAGTCCCTCAGAATCGAGGAAGACTTGCTTCCGCTCTTTGTACATCCCTGTCTGGCATAAAAATAAAACGGGGAAGGCGCCTCAACCGTGGCTAAAAAGGGAAATTAGGGACAGTGTTAAATCCAAGGAAGAGGCATATAAAGTGGCCAGAAAAAGCAGCAAACCTGAGGACTGGGAGGAATTTAGAATTCAGCAGAGGAGGACAAAGGGTTTAATTAGAGTATGAGAGTAAGCTTGCAGGGAACATAAAAACTGTTTTCACTTAGGAAGACACAAATAACCTTCCGGAAATACTGGGGGACCGAAGGTCTAGCGAGAAGGAGGAACTGAAGGAAATCCTTATTAGTCAGGAAATTGTGATGGGGAAATTGATGGGATTGAAGGCCGATAAATCCCCAGGGCCTGATAGTCTGCATCCCAGAGTACTTAAGGAAGTGGCCCTGGAAATAGTGGATGCATTGGTGGTCATTTTCCAACATTCCATAGACTCTGGATCAGTTCCTATGGATTGGAGGGTAGCTAATGCAACACCATTTTTAAAAAAAGGAGGGAGAGAGAAAACAGGGAATTATAGACCGGTTAGCCTGACATCGGTAGTGGGGAAAATGTTGGAATAAATTATTAAAGATGTAATAGCAACGCATTTGGAATGCAGTGACAGGACCGGTCCAAGTCACCATGGATTTATGAAAGGGAAATCAGGCTTGACAAATCTTCTAGAATTTTTTGAGGATGTAACTAGAAGAGTGGACAAGGTAGAACCAATGGATGTGGTGTATTTGGACTTTCAAAAGGCTTTTGACAAGGTCCCACACAAGAGATTAGTGTGCAAAATTAAAGCACATGGTATTGGGGGTCATGTATTGACGTGGCTAGAGAACTGGTTGGCAGACAGGAAGCAAAGAGTAAGAATAAATGGGTCCTTTTCAGAATGGCAGGCAGTGACTAGTGGGGTACCACAAGATTTAGTGCTGGGACCCCAGTTATTTACAAAAAACATTAATGATTTAGACGAAGGAATTGAATGTAATATCTCCAAGTTTGCAGATGACACTAAGCTGGGTGGCAGTGTGAGCTGTGAGGAGGATGCTAAGAGGCTACAGGGTAACTTGGACAGGTTAGGTGAGTGGGCAAATGCATGGCAGATGCAATCTAATGTAGATAAATGTGAGGTTATCCACTTTGGTGGCAAAAACAGGAAGGCAGAATATTATCCGAATGGTGACAAATTAGGAAAACGGGAAGTGCAACAAAACCTGGGTGTCATGATACATCAGTCATTGAAAGTTGGCATGCAGGTACAGCAGGCAGTGAAGAAGGCAAATGGCATGTTGGCCTTCATAGCGAGAGGAATTGAGTATAGGAGCATGGAGGTCTTACTACAGTTGTACAGGGCCTTGGTAAGGCCTCACCTTGAATATTGTGTACAGTAATCTGAGGAAGTACATTCATGCTATTGAGGGAGTGCAGCGAAGGTTGACCAGACTGATTCCCGGGATGGCAGGACTGACATATGAAGAAAGACCGGATTGACTCGGCTTATATTCACTGGAATTTAAAAGAATGAGAGGGGATCTCATAGAAACATATAAAATTCTGACGGGATTGGACAGGTTAGATGCAGGAAGAATGTTCCCAATGTTGGGGAAGTCCAGAACCAGGGGTCACAGTCTAAGGATAAGGGGTAAGCCATTTAGGACCGAGATGAGGAGAAACTTCTTCACTCAGAGAATTGTGAACCTGTGGAATTCTCTACCACAGAAAGTTGTTGAGGCCAGTTTGTTAGATATATTCAAAAAGGAGTTAGATGTGGCCCTTACGGCTTAAGGGATCAAGGAGTATGGAGAGAAAGCAGGAATGAGGTACAGAAGTTGCATGATCAGCCATGATCATATTGAATGGTGGTGCAGGCTCGAAGGGCCAAATGGCCTGCTCCTGCACCTATTTTCTATGCTTCTATGTTTCTATGTTAAAATGAGTCCTTAGGTGGCTGAACAGTCCAATATGAGATCCACAGTCCCTGTCACAGGTGGTACTGATAGACGTTGAGGGAAAGGGAGTGTGGGACTGGTTTGCCGCACGCTCTTTCCGCTGCCTGCGCTTGATTTCTGCATGCTCTCGGCGATGAGACTCGAAGTGCTCAGCGCCCTCCCGGATGCACTTCCTCCACTTAAGGCGGTCTTTGGCCAGGGACTCCCAGGTGTCGGTGGGGATGTTGCACTTTATCAGGGAGGCTTTGAGGGTGTCCTTGTAACGTTTCCTCTGCCCACCTTTGGCTCGTTTGCCGTGAAGGAGTTCCGAGTAGAGCGCTTGCTTTGGGAGTCTCGCGTCTGGCTTGCGGACAATGTGGCCATTTTGGATGCCCCCAAAAGTTTGTCAACATCCTCCGCCTGCTCCACGACGACATGCAGGCTGTGATCCTTACCAACGGATCCATTACAGACCCAATCCACGGGGTCAAACAGAGCTGCATCATCGCTCCAACCCTCTTTTCAATCTTCCTCGCTGCCATGCTCCACCTCACAGTCAACAAGCTCCCTGCTGGAGTGGAACTAAACTACAGAACCAGTGGGAACCTGTTCAACCTTCGCAGCCTCCAGGCCAGGACCAAACCAAGACCACCTCAACCTCTGTCGCGAGCTACAGTATGAGGATGACGTCTGCGTCTGTGCACATACAGAGGCTGCACTCCAGTACATAGCCAGGGTGAGAATTCTATCACTGAACCACAGATGCTTAATAAGTCGCATTGTGGTGATTTTTACAATCCTAGCCCCTTTGGGATTATCCCTGCAGACGTATTTCGCAGGTGTTCACTCTCAACTTAAGGTTGGAGTAGCCAAATCCTAAAGATTCTAACTGGGTTTGAAGGTCTGGTCTGTCTCTCGCGAAAGGAAAGGAACAAGCCGAGAATGTTACCGTGCTCCAGATAGCGCGTTTTAGCAAGTTTCAGGCATATTGTAAGGGTGCAGGGGTACCTCATCACCACAAGAGTGTACAGAGATGTGGTTCACAAGTTAGTGATACAGAAGACTATGAGAGGCAATTCTAAAATATACAGAGGTTTATTAAAGAACCGATCTGCAATTTACAGCTGGTGAGACAGTCAATCGCAACATTAACAGTTCTTAAAAATGTGAAAAATATTATTTCCAGTAGAGAATTTTACTTTTAAATCTAAACTTCGTTACAGTATTACAGATCTTAAAATTGTTTAAGAAGGATATCCATCAATTATCAAGGTAGCAGTTACCTTAATTCCCCAAGTAGTGGATGAGTAGAAGACTATAGAGCAGGCACGATTCCTTCTGCTTTGCTCTGTAGTCAAGAAACACTTATGCCTATTTAAGTGAGTCTAAATCTCTGATTCCAGCTTTCAACATTTATACCCTTTTCAGTTGTTTTTCACAAGCGCTTCCTGTGGATCAAGTTAATTATCGCCAGTTATTTTTTAGCTGACTCTTGCATTACTAACTGTTGTATCAATACATGGCCATTGTCAGATTACCATCTATGGCCAAAGGGAAGATGTCATTTGTTTGTGCGATGGGCACTTGAATTTTGTTACAATATGTGTTTTTCTTTAACAAGTTATACAATAACTATCCACAGTCCCAAGAGGTACTTGACATTTTGCCAATCAGTTGGACTGACTGCTGTGTCCACACATGTCTATTGTTTAGTTTACCATCTATGGTCAAGAGGGCAGCTGCCATTTGTTTATGATGGACAATCCAGATTAGGCCATTCAAGCTGAATGCTTATTTCAACAATTGTCCTGTTTTAAGAAGTTAATAAAGTTACTTATCGAGAGTCAGCCCTTGAAGATTAGCATTCTTTCATGGCCAGGATTTCCAAATTCAGTTTGTCTTATTTTTAAAGAAGTTATAAGGTAGAATAGCTTCACAGCATGACTTTTTTTTCCTTCAAGACCATACTGACTTCTTCCCTTCCCAACTTCGCCCCCACCCCCTTCCCCAATAGTCTTCACTCCTCTCCTACACGTGCTGACTCTAGGTGGGGTACGGCCCCAGGAGCATTTGCTGTCCTCCTTCCTTCCTTTATGAGACCAAGCAAGTGAGTTTCAACAGACTATTTCACCGTGGGGGGAAGGTAGTGGAGCTGAGTCCGATCATGCCTTTAATTTATGTCCACACATGCGTACTATCATCTTCTTAACACACAGCAGCCAGAGGAAGCCTCCCACCACCCCCCACCCCCACAACCCCCACCCCAATCCTTTTATTAGGAGGAATTCGGTGCTATCACAATTCACGCTACTTGGGCATGTAATAATAAATTAAAATAATAACAAGTTAAAATTCAAAGTAGAGACAGTATAATGAAGTGTCAGCCATAGCTTAGTAGGCAGCACACTCAGCTCTGAGTCAGAAGGTTGTGGGTTCAAGTCCCACTCCAGGGACTTGAGCACATAATCGAGACTGACACTCCCAGTGCAGTGCTGAGGGAGTGCTGCAATGCACTGTCGGAGGTGCCGTCTTTCGGATGAGATGTTAAACCGAGGCCCAGTCTGCTCTCTCAGCTGGACATAAAAAAATCCCATGGCACTATTTTAAAGAAGAGCAGGGGAGTTATCCTGGGTGTCCTGGCCAATATTTATCCCTCAATCAGCATAACAAAAACAGATTATCTGCTCATTATCACATTGCTGTTTGTGGGAGCTTGCTGTGCGCGAATTGACTGCTGCGTTTCCCACATTACAACAGCGACTATGCTCTAAAAGTACTTCATTGGCTGTAAAGCGCTTTGGGATGTCCGGTGGCCGTGAAAGGCGCTATAGAAATGCAAGTCTTTCTTTTTATTATAATCGGTATTTTACTGTGAGGCTCAAATGTGGGTGACAAAATCGCAGAAACAGAGGTGATTACAGAAGTGTTAGTACAAAATTCCTATGTTCTAACTTCTTTTAAACGGATTTTTTTAAGAACTTGCATTTATATAGCGCCTTTCACTGCCTCAGGACATCCCAAATCGCTTTACAGCCAATGAAGTACTTTTGAAGTTTAGTCATTGTTGTAATGTGGGAATATGGAATAAGCTAAAGTAGGTGGTCAAAAAGTAACACGCATGTTAAACATTCATACTCCAAGGTTGCTGATCATACAAAGATGGGTGGGAAAGCAAGTTGTGAGGAGAACACAAAAAAATCTGCAAAGGGATATAGACAGGCTAAGTGAGAGGGCAAACATTTGGCGGATGGAGTATAATGTGGGAAAATGTGAGATTATCCACTTTGGCAGAAAAAATAGTAAAGCAAATTATAATTTAAGTGGAGAAAAATTGCTGCAGTACAGAGGGACCTGGGGGTCCTTGTGCATGAAACACAAAAAGTTAGTGTGCAGGTACAGCAAGTGATCAGAAAGGCAAATGGAATGTTGGGCCTTTATTGCAAAGGGGGATAGAGTATAAAAGCAGAGAAGTCCTGCTACAACTGTACAGGGTATTGTTGAGGCCACACCTGGAGTACTGCGTACAGTTTTGGTCTCCGTATTCAAGGAAGGATATACTTGCATTGGAGGTGGTTCAGAGAAGGTTCACTAGGTTGATTCTGGAGATGAGGGGATTGACTTATGAGGATAGGTTAGAGTTCAGAAGAATGAGAGGTGATCTTATTGAAACATATAAGATAATGAGGGGGTTTTGACAAGGTGGATGCAGAGAAGATATTTCCACTCATAGGGGAAACTAAAACTAGGGGACATAGTCTTAAAATAAGGGGCCGCCCATTTAAAACTGAGATGAGGAGAAATTTCTTCTCTCAGAGGGTTGTAAATCTGTGGAATTCTCTGCCCCAGAGAGCTGTGGAGGCTGGGTCATTGAATATATTTAAGGTGGAGATAGACAGTTTTTTGAGCGATAAGGGAGTGAAGGGGAGCTGCAGGGAAGTGGAGCTGAGTCCATGATCAGATCAGCCATGATCGTATTGAATGGTGGAGCAGGTTTGAGGGGCCAAATGGCCGACTCCTGCTCCTATTTTTTATGTTCTTATATCGCACAGAGTAATTTCAAGGCCTCTGTGAAATTGAGGCACACATGTTACAAACGGTATAAATGACACATAATGCTGTAATGGGGAGATGTTCTTGTGACATTTTAAATTTTAAATTTACCAACTCTGTATTCAGGGGCAAAGATGGATTTGTGTATCGAGGTTTTTCTTTTGAAAGGGGGGAGGGCGAGGGAGTCAGAATTGAAAAAAAAATTGCCGAAAGCTTGTCGCTGTTTGCAGATTCCTATCAATTTGGGGGGAAATGAAACTGTAACCACACCTTGACCACGTGCGGGAGGGGAGGCGAGGCAATGCAACATCCGTCTAGACGATTTAATAAACAGTCGTGTCAGGGAACAGCTCCCACTTGAGCACTCGAAGACAGACTCGCTCGTCGATCCGACCCGGTCCCAACCAAAGCAAAATAGAATGAGAATCGCAGGAAAATGACTTTCCGAAGAGTGAAAAAGTTAAGCCGCAAGGAGGATTACGGCAGCGCCGATTGCGCCGCGTACAGCGGGGCTGAGGGTGAAATTTACAAGAGCAGCAGTGAAACTTACAAAGCCGGCGCTGAAACTTACAAGACGTCCGAACTTTACAAGACCCTCGCCTACTCGGGAGGCACGTTACCTCGCAACCACAAACAGGTACTTAAACAATAATCCCATTCCATCAACAAAATCATACACACACACACACTGAAAGTTATCTTCCCGTAAACAGAAGTCAATCCGGTATCTCAGAGGGGCTGAAGTGGATGTTAATGATCTCCACTTACAATGTAGCTTCTAGTCAAAATTGAAGCTTTTTGTGCTCAAGTAACGGGGCTGTTTCAACGGAGTTTGTGCCTGTTACGGTATATGGAAGATTTCCTGTACCGTTGCACAGATTAGCACGCCCGTTTTTGCGCCGTGATCTCGCTCTTTTTTTCCTGACGAGAAGGATGTTGTCCTTTTGGAAAAAACGGCAAAGCGAACATATTTTTTTCTTCTGTGGTTCTTGCAGGAGGGCCCCCGCTGTTTGGAAAATATGCAGGTTTCCGCTGTGTCAGTATACAGCTGGGATGTTTGAGACGGGCGATGCAATAATCGGTGGAGCTCACCAAGAATGAGCATTAGTGGAGCAATTTTAATTTAGGAATGCGTTTTTTATTTAATTTAAAAAAAAATTACACCCGAGGGCAATTTTAAGGCCGACAGGTATAGCTTCCGAGTGTTAATTAAAAAAATAGCGTTTCCATTCATTCGAAGTTTTTCATTGGGGAAAAAGTTATTCTGACCTCAAAGGGTACAATTCTAAAGCGGGTGCATGAACAGCGAGACCTGGGGGTATATGTTGAAGGTGGCAGGGCAGGTTGAGAAAGTGGTTAACATGCTTATGGGGATTCTGGACTTTATAAATAGAAGCATAGAGTACAAAAGCAAGGAAGTTATGATGAACCTTTATAAAACGCTGGTTCGGCCTCAACTGGAGCATTGTGTCCAATTCTGGGCACCGCACTTTAGGAAGGATGTGAAGGCCTTAGAGAGGGTGCAGAAAAGATTGACGAGAATGGCTCCAGGGATGAGGGACTTCAGTTACGTGGATAGACTGGAGAAGCTGGGGTTGTTCTCCTTGGAGCAGAGACAGTTGAGAGGAGATTTGATCGAGGTGTTCAAAATCACGAGGGGTCTGGACAGAGTAGATAGAGAGAAACTGTTTCCATTGGTGAAAGGGTCGAGAACCAGAGGACACAGAT
Organism: Pristiophorus japonicus; assembly: GCF_044704955.1. Lineage (NCBI taxonomy): Eukaryota > Metazoa > Chordata > Chondrichthyes > Pristiophoridae > Pristiophorus > Pristiophorus japonicus. The sequence continues at coordinate 22,344,176 of NC_092010.1, forward strand.
TTAAGACGATTGGCAGAAGAACCAAAGGCGACATGAGGAAAAACCTTTTTTACGCAGCGAGTGGTTAGGATCTGGAATGCGCTGCCTGAAAGGGTGGTGGAGGCAGACTCAATCGTGGCTTTCAAAAGGGAGTTGGATAAGTATCTGAAAGAAAAAAAACTGCGGGGCTACAGGGAAAGAACACAAGAACACAAGAACATAAGAAGTAGGAGCAGGAGTAGGCCATTCGGCTCCTCGAGCCTGCTCCGCCATTCAATAAGACCATAGCTGATCTGATCCTGGCCTCAGCTCCACTTTCCTGCCTGTTCCCCATAACCCTTGACTCCCTTATCGTTCAAAAGTCTGTCTATCTCCGCCTTGAATTGGGCGGGGGAGTGGGACTGGCTGAGGTGCTCTTGCAGAGAGCCGGCACGGGCTCGATGGGCCGAATGGCCTCCTTCTGTGCTGTAACCATTCGATAATTCTATTCTCTGATTCTAAGTGGGAGACGCGTTACAACCCATTTAAAATTTTGTATGGTTCGATAGCTTGTGCCCTGATGACTGGGAGTCAATGGGTTAACACATGTGTTTTTGGTGGAGCAGGACATCAATGTGAAGTGAAACTTTAGTTCATCGGTACAGTGAGTATTTAGAGGTGCTTCCTTTTGATGCAATGAAAATGACCTACATGATTCATTAAAGGTGCTGTTCCCTTTTGTGGGTGCGGTTCCTATTTTCGCACGACCTATTCAATCACATCAACCTTTTTTTTGAACGTGAAGTCATTTGACTGGAAATTTTGGTGAGGTTGATGAGGAACGCGGAGGGAATGATAGTGGGGTTTTTGTTTGTGCTGCCCCGGCTGCTGGAAATACTCAGCAAGTCAGGCAGCATCTGTGGAGAGAGAGAAACAGAGTTAATGTTTCAGGTCAGTGACCCTTCGTCAGAGCTGGCAAAAGTTAGGGATGTAACCGGTTTTAAACAAGCGCAGGGCCTGGGAAAGTGGGGAGGGGAAGAAAGAACAAAAGGGAAGGTCTGTGGTAGATTTACAATCAGCCATGATCGAATTGAATTGTGGACCAGCCTCGAGAGGCTGAATGGCCTTCTCCTGTTCCTGTGATAGGGTGGAGGGCATGAGTGATCAAATGACGATTTACAACCACTTGCATTTGTATAGCATCTTTCATATAATCAAGCCACCTCACCTGCGGGGGGGGGGGGGGGTCGGGGGTTATAGGGAGCGGATGTGGTGGTGCGGGGGCGTGGGTAGCTCTTACAAGGTAAAACCTCAGAACAACCATTGTCCAGAAGGGACAGAAAAATCAAACTGAGAGCATTGGATGGCACTGAGTTGCAAAACCTCAATATACTCATAGACAGTTACAACTCTTGCTCAGACTGATGACCAGATCAGTGATACAGTGTGCATTCAGTAAGCTTCTATGTGACGGTGATCACATAAACTGGAGGGTGGAGCGGCGGGTAGGGGGCAGAACCCAACAGGAGCTGAGAGAAGAGTTACGGGAATGGGGGAGTGGGGAGGGGGTGAGGTGACCAAAGATGCAGTGGATGAAGTTTGGTTTTGTTTGGCGCTTCTGTCGGTGGGGAGTGAGGCAACAAGAGGGAAGGAGTGTTGGGAGAGAATCTGGTTATGTTTTGGGACCAGGTGGCTGATTCATTTCCATCGGTTTCAGGCGATTGTCTCCCCTGCTTATGACAGGGGATTCACAACAACAACTTACATTTATATAGCGCCTATAACCTAGTAAAACATCCCAAAGGCACTTCACAGGAGTATTAGCAAACAAAATTTGACACCGAGCCACATAAGGAGATAGTGGGATAGGTGGCCACAAGCTTGGTGAAAGAGCTAGGTTTTGAGGAGCATTTTAAAGGAGGAGAGGGGTAGAGAGGCGGAGAGGTTTAGGGCGGGAATTCCAGAGCTTGGGGTCTCGGCAGCCGAAGGCACGGCCATCAATGGTGGAGCGATGGAAATTAGGGATGCTCAAGAGGCCAGAATTGGAGGAGTGCAGAGATCTTGCCGGAGGGGGTTGTAGTCTGGTACAAATTGTACATTTTCAATTTGCACATTCTCGGCAAAACGTTACCTGCTGCAAGTTATCGAGTGAAACCCCACACTGCTTTCTTGATTTCAGTGCAGCTCACTCTAGATCAAGGCACATCCTGTCCGAGTATGACTGTTACTCTATTAATAGGAAACGTTGCCTTTATATAGCCGCCTCATGTCACAGCATCTCAGACCAGCTTCACACAATGAAGTGCCGTGACTGTTACGTAGGCAACATACAGCAGTCATGCTGTGTCAGCACCCTCCCACAACCAACAGGAAAACATCGATAGAGGGAGCATTGTTCATAGATTCATACATTACAGAAGGAGGTCATTCAGCCCACCGTGCCGGTGTTGGCTCTCTCAACGAGCGATCCAACTAGTCCCTCTTCCCCCTGCTCTTTCCCCACAGCCCTGCAATATTTTCCTTTTTAAGTATACATCTAATTCCCTTTTGAAAGTTACTATAGAATTTGCTTCCACCGCCCTTTCAAGCAGTGCGTTCCAGATCTGGGCACCACACTTCATGAAGGATGTCGAGGCCTTGGAGAGGGTGCATAAGAACAGAAGAAATTAGCAGCAGGAACAGGCCATACAGTCCCTCGAGCCTGCTCCACCATTTAATACGATCATCACTGATCATCGACCTCAACTCCACTTTCCTGCCTGATCTCCATATCCATTGAGAGTCCAAAAATCTATCTATCTCAGTCTTAAATATACTCAACGACTCAGCATCCACAACCCTCTGGGGTAGAGAATTCCAAAGATTCACAACCCTCTGAGTGAAGAAATTTCTCCTCATCTCTGTCTTAAATGGCCGACCCCTTACCCTGAGACTGTGCCCCCTAGTTCTAGACTCTTCAGCCAGAGGAAACAACCTCTCAGCATCAACCCTGTCAATCCCCCTCAGAATCTTGTATGTTTCAATGAGATCACCTCTCATTCTTCTAAACTACAGAACAGATTCACTGGAATGGTACCAGGGATGAGGGACTTATCCGGTTATGATAGAGTAAATAAGGAAAAAACTCTATCCTAGTGGCAGAAGGGTCAGTAGCCAGAGGACATAGATTTAAGGTTGTAATGTATGCAGCTGTGAGCTGTTGCACTGTGAGTGGCTTAGCCAGTCACGTGATGTTCACAAGACTCGATAAAACCCCAGCCAGTTGGGTTCGGGGGGATCCACGATGAGGCAGGTGGTTGTGAGCAGTGTGATTGTTAAATCTTTGCTAATAAACCAACTAGTTCTTAATAGCAACATCTCGCTATGGATTCTTAAGCAAAGAACCCTTGAAGCAAATCCATTACAAAGGTGATTAACAAAAGAACCAGAGGCGACATGAGGAAACATTTTTTTGCGCAGCGAGATGTTGTGATCGGGAACGCACTGCCTGAAAGGGTTGCGGAAGCAGATTCAACAGTAACATTCAAAAGGGAATCGGATAGATGCCTGAAGGGAAAACATTACAGGGCAATGAGGAAAGAGCAGGGGAGTGGGATTAATTGGATAGTGCTACCAAAGAGCCGGCACGAGCATGATGGGCAGAATGGCCTCCTCTGCGCTGCATCATTCTATTAACAACTCGCCGAGTAAAGAAATTGTCCTGCCACCTTCAAAGATTGTAATCTGGGACTCCTTGTTGCTCTGCACTTTAGTGCAACAGGAATTTTATAAAATTCACCCAAATAGGCAGAGGGGACCACAGTTTAATTTGGTCACATCTGACGGGCAGCATCTCCAACCATTCATCACTATTGCAGGGGAAATGAGATACCAAACTCATAGCCTGGATTTTTGTTTGGCAAGGGCATCAAGGGATATGGAATTAAGGTACAGATTGGCCATGATCTGATTGAATGAATGGTGGAGCAGGCTCGAGGGGCTGAATAGAAACATAGAAACTTACAGCGCAGGAGGCCCATCTTATCCGCGCCGGCCGACAAAGAGCCGCACGGCCCTTGGTCAGCAGCCCTGAAGGTTACATGTAAACCTATGAACAATGACGGAAAGGCAAAGGACACCCGGCCCAACCAGCCCGCCTCTCACAACTGCGACACCCCTTATACTGAAACATTCTGCACTCCATCCCAACAGGAGCCATGTGATCTCCTGGGAGAGGCAAAAACCAGATTTTAAAACCCAGGCCAATTTAGGGAGAAAAAAATCTGGGAAAATTCCTCTCCGACCCATCCAGGCGATCGAAACTAGTCCAGGAGACCGCCCTGGCTGTATTCGATTCCCTGCAGTACTTAGCATTATATCTGCGCCGGCCAACAAATCCCAATTACCAGCTCCAGGTCCGTAACCCTGCAGCTTACGGCACTTCAAGTGCCCATCCAACCATCTCTTAAAAGTGGTGAGGGTTTCTGCATCCCGTCCCGTCCCTATCTCTGACCACCTCCAGCCCTTCAATCCGCTGAGATCTCTGTGCTCTTCCAGGCAGCGAGTTCCAGATCCCCACAACCCTCTGCGTACTCCTTGTTCCTATGATGAGTGGAGTTTGAACCCCCAATCCTCCTGAGACCAGAGTGCTACCAACTGAGCTAAGCTGATGCACCATGTTCTACTTTCCCTAGTCATTCCCATTGTACAGAATTCCTGACCCATGCAGCGTACTTGAAAGTGCTCCTTTTCATTATACCAGTGAATGATTGGTTGATTTTCCAAAAGCTTACATAAGAAAGTCCAGAGTAAGAAAATGACCATTTGGCCCATCAGTCCTACTCCATCCACCATCCCTTAGTAGGACTCTATCATGGACTCCTCACCTTCACTGCCTGTGGATTCACTACTTTCAGAAACATTAACAGGCGGAAATCACTCAGTCATATTATTTGTACCAAAGGTTTTCTTTGCTGATTTTAGCGAAAGCATAACTCATTTATTTAAAACATGGTAACCTATTTTAAAGCACATTAGGAACAGGAGGGGGTCATTCAGCCCCTCGTGCCAGTTCCACCATTCAATTTGGTCATGTCTGATCTGTATCTTAACTCCATTGACCCACCTTGGTCCCGTAACCCTTAATACCCTCGCTTAACAAAAATCTATCAACCTCAGTTTTGAAATTTTCAATTGACCCCCAGCCTCGACAGTTTTGTGGAGAGAGAGATTTCCAGATTCCCACTACTCATTGTGTGATGAAGTGCTTCCTGACTTCACATTGCCAAGTCTAACTTCTAGGTTTAAAGTTCTTCCTCTGGAAAAAAAAAATTCAAGTCCTGCTGTTAACTCTCAATGCCACTTCTCAACAGATATTGATCCAGTTCCTTTTTAAAGATGCCCGTTGACCCTGAATCAGGGACCCTAACCGGGAGTCTGTTTTACATGTCCATTATCTGTGGAAGAAAAACATGTCTTGGCAGCAACAGCGTGATTTGGTTACAGCAAAAGATAGGGTGAGGGCACCTCCCTTTCACTTGTGGCCTTTGGATAATTTGTTGCACCATAGGCCTGCATTTATGGCCTGGCCAAATTTGGGCTGATGGCTGAGCTAGGATTCAGTATTGTTCTTTTCTTCAGTGGTGGCCCCTTCTCCTACTCTCCAGTAAAAGGAAGCACGAGATATGAAAAGCAAGTAAAGGGTACTATTAAAACTCGTCCCGTTCCTATCTCTGACCTCCTCCAGCCCTTCAATCTGCTGAGATCTCTGCGCTCCTCCAATTCTGGCCTCTTGAGCAACCCCCAATTTCCATGGCTGCACCATTGGTGGCCGTGCCTTTAGCTCCCGAGGCCCTAAGCTCTGGAACTCCCTCCCTAAACCTCCCCGCCTCTCTACTTCGCTCTCCTCCTTTTAAGACGCTCCTTAAAACCTACCTCTTTGACCAAGCTTTTGGTCATCTGCCCTAATATCTCATTCTGTGGCTTGATGTCAAACTGTGTATGATGATTGCTCCTGTGAAGCACCTTGGGAGGTTTTACTATGTTACAGGTGCTATATAAATGCAACTTGTTGTTACAAGGCTATTAGTTTCAGCAGATCTAGTAAGCCGTGTAGTGGTCAGTTCCTTTCTCCCACCCTTCAGGATTTAGTTCGGGACCTGGAATTTTAGGTCCTTCACTGAAACACCTGTGAACTTTTTGACGTGGAAGCAAGTCATCCTCGATTCAAGGGACTGCCTATGATGTCTCCTGTGGGAAATGCCTGACCTCTCCCACTCAGCAACTGAAATCAGGAGCTGACTGTGTGGGGAATTACAGGCATCGGCCAACGTCCCGTCACCTATGGCATGATGCATTGAAACATTCATGAAAGTAGCCTTTTAGCTAGACACTGCCTGGGGGGCAACAAAAAGTTTGTGAATAACACTGGGTTGAAGGCAAGTTGGTGCATTCTGTTAAAAGAGGCAGTGTCCTAAAATGCTCTGAGTCAGCACAGATCTTCCAATCAATCTTCCAATCACCGTTGTTTTAATTTTGGGTTTTCACTGGCATTAAAATAATGCAGTCCGAAATACTAGGTTATCATGTATAAACAGAAAGGATAGTGTAATATCTCAATCAGCCGTGTCATTTAAAAAAATTAATTATCGACATTTATTGCCCATCCCTAACTGCCCTTGAGAAGGTGGTGGTGAGCCGCCTTCTTGAACCGCTGCAGTCCGTGTGGTGAAGGTACTCCCACAGTGCTGTTAGGGAGGGAGTTCCAGGATTTTGACCCAGCGACGATGAAGGAACGGCCGATATATTTCCAAGTCAGGATGGTGTGTGACTGGGAGGGGAATGTGGAGGTGGTTGTGTTCCCATGCGCCTGCTGCCCTTGTCCTTCTAGGTGGTAGAGGTCGCTAGTTTGGGAGGTGATGCCGAAGAAGCCTTGGTGAGTTGCTGCAGTGCATCTTGTAGATGGTGCACACTGCAGCCACGGTGCGCCGGTGGTGGAGGGAGTGAATGTTGATTCTGGGATGTCAATCGCATTTGGCACTACTAACTTTGTCTTTTATAAAGTATGAGTGTATATTTGCTGTGGAGGTTTATCTTTGGAGCAGACTATTTCAGATGCTAAGAGCGTCTGAAAACTTGTTATTGTTGGCAAAACTTCCCCTTTAAGTTTCAATGTTGAAACTCGAATTTAGGCAAATAAACACTGGAATCTACTTGTCCTAGGGTCAATTGATAAACAGCAAAGAAGCAAATCCTGACCAGTATACCTTTTCCCGTTCAGTCTCATTCGACAGCAGTTCTGATCCAAGTATAGCTCTCCTTAGCAACCGTGTATTTCGCAGCACTCGCCAGTCACCGCCAGTTCTGCTATTTGAAGGTGGGACCTTGGAAACGAAACAAAGTCAGCCAAACACGTTGGTTTCTGCATGACAGGTGGACAATTTCAATTCCTTGTCGAAGGCACTGGCTGGGATTTGTGGGCTAGAACATGGGAAATGGCACTTTTGTCAGTTTATCCACTAAGTGCTGATAACTTCCTTATTAACTGGAGGGAAACATTTTCCATTACCTTATATGTAAAGGGTGACAGTGAGTGGAAGAGGTTGCACTGAAATTGGACAGCAACTTCAAGCCTGCATAACGTACTGTACAATGTTACAGGTGCGGCGTCCAGAATGCGGAACCCTCGGGACCGAGGCCATTCTGGATTCCGCATTTTTCCGGACTTTGAGACGTCTTTCCGACATCACGAATCCGGAAACACCCGAGCCCAGGTTTGGGTATTTTCAGATTTCGGAATGTCAGATGGGGGGTGGTCGCCAAGGAGCTGTTCGGGCTGTCCGGCTCCCGTCGATGAGGTCGTCAGGCGGGCCCCGCCATTGAGGAGGAGCTGTTCGGGTGAGTCGGCGAGGAGGCCCCGAGGTAAGGGCAGCGACGGCGAGGCGAGGGGCTGTGAGGCGAGGTCAGGCAGCGGCGGTACCTCGAGGTTGGCGGGTCCCGATTCATGAACATTTTATGGATTCTGGACGACATTGCCACTAATCGGTCTGGAGTCCGGATTCCGGAACTCCGGATTTTGGAAGCTGCACCTGTACTACAATCCCACTCCAGGGACTTGAGCACATAAATCTAGGCTGACACTCCCAGTGTAGTGCTGAGGGAGTGCCGCACTGTCGGAGGTGCCACCTTTCAGATGAAACGGTAAGCTGAGGCCCTGTCTGCTCTCTCAAGTGAACGTAAAAGATCCCATGGCACTATTTTGAAGAGGAGCAGGGAGTTATCCCCGGTGTCCTGGGGCCAATATTTATCCCTCAATCAACATCACTAAAACAGATTATCTGATCATTATCACATTGCTGTGTGTGGGAGCTTGCTGTGCGCAAATTGGCTGCTGCGTTTCCCACATTACAACAGTGACTACACTCCAAAAGTACTTCATTGGCTGCAAAGCACTTTGAGACGTCCGGTGGTCATGAAAGGCGCTATATAAATGTAAGTCTCTCTCTTTCTTTCCTTCTTTCCTTCTTTTCTCTCTCTTTTTTTGTCTCTCTTTTCTCTATACTGAGTGTTGGTGCCTGATTTGTTCCAACTCTGATGAAGCCACTCGTATGACAGACTCAAAGGAGGACCACCACTTGCAACTAACGTGGGTGTAGTGGAATTTGGTGCACCCACGAGCATCAGCAGTACTGTATCCGTGTTTGGGATGGGCAACCGAACCACATGAGCAGAAGAGACAAACGACCATGGTCTCCGGTCTGTTTGGAGGACAATGTGCCATTTTCCCATTCATTCCAGAACACTATCATTTTCACACCTTCAAGTTCCATGCGGTGCGCAGACTAGGTACTGTAATGAGCTGGCACACACTGCCCCGTCGCCTCTGGAACCTGGGTTTGGATCCAGCTCATACCGATTAGGATGAAAGTCTCCTATCTGAAGTGAGTTTGGCTAGTCAGTTTCCATCACAGGACTTAACTCCCACCCCACTGTCTAACCTACCAGTAACTGGCAATCTCAGGCAAAGAGGCCATGAAGATGGCTGACACTAGAAATGGAAAAAGTCACACTGGCACAGTTGGAAGCTCTCTTTGAGCTTGGGGCTCGGGCACATTTTTGGGACAAAGTAGAGGCAGACTTGCTTTGCGTTTATCTGCTGCACCTGATCTGGGAGTGCAAGAGACACTGGGTGCTTGAAATGGGAAGAGTTCCATTCCATTGCTAAGCACACAAGTTCACAAGAATTGGAATGACCTCAATATCTACAGCACAGTGTAAAATGGAGGCAACAGTTGCTTTAACATAATCGAAGTGAGCAGGATTCCTTGTGCTTGCGGCCCTGCTCCCATCTTTACAGTTCAGGAAGTGTGGAGATGTTTGAATAGAAAGCTCCCCACAATCGCATGAACCGGGTGTAATGTATTTGCTTCATGGGTTCTTTGCTTAAGTATTCATAGCAACACATTACCATTGAGAACTAGTTGGTTTTATTAACAAAGGTTTAACAATCACACGACACATTACCAGTTCATCCACTCGGCTCACAACTGCATACCTCATCGAGGATTAACAAGACCCAACTGGCTGGGGTTTTATTGAGTCTTGAGAACATCATGTGACTGGCTAAGCCCCTCACAATGCAACAGCTCTACAACTATTTTGGTTAACAGATAAAGCTGAATGCCCCTTTATTAAAGGGACACTAGAACACATAAATTAACAATAACATTTGAAGTAAACTTTAAACAATCAAATTAAAATTTGGCTGCCGGGGGTGATGATGCACTCCACTCCCTTCGGCGCCCACCTCTCGCGGAAGGCCGCGTGCGTACTGGTGGACACCGTGTGCTCCATCTCCAGGGACACCCTGGCTCGGATGTAACCGCGGAAGAGAGGCAGGCAGTCAGGCTGAATGACCCCCTCGACCGCCCTCTACAACATGTAATGCATACATTACACTTGGGGACTGTGGATTCTGCCGAATCATGCAGCGTGGACTATCTGAGGCGTGCATGTTCTGCACCTTCTCCAGCAGCAGCAGTCGATGCAACTGAACTTCCGCACATCTCCAGAATTCACTGAATTACCACCGAGTCGAAAATAGGGAAGTGCTGCTGCAGCAGAGGCGAGCTCGTGAGACATGACTGAGTCAGACTTGCAGGCAATTTTTTGCAAAGTGTGTGATTTTTTTTTTTCTCGTGCCCGCTGTCCCTAACCCGGGGTCAGTTTTTAAGCGTCCTACGCTCATTAGCTGAGATCAGCTAACTGCCCACAGAGCTGGCAGTCGTTTCAGTGCCACTGGGTGGGGACGTTCTCTCAGCAAGAAGGCTAAAAGCCCTGCACCTGCTGCCAACCCCATCCACACACGCGCACACCACTCCCATTTGTTACAGGTCATCGGTGACGCACGCTGGTGACAGTCTGCCGATTTACAGTGGGTGTTTGTTCTAGTCTGATGTGAATCGGATGCGCTCCACGTCGTTTTGCTCCGAATCCGGACTTAAAAAGAAAAATAGTTCCCTGCTGATTCTACAGTCAGCATGACTGGGCTGCAAGCGTGCCACAAATGGAAACGGGCACTACAAGTTTAAATAGTGCATGGGGAGTAAGAGCATGCAGACAGATCTGGCCATGATCGAGATCAGAAAGAAGATGCATTTGGTTGGGAGACTTTGTGGTGGGGGGGTGGGGGGGTGTTGGCGTGAGGGGCAGTTTTGTCTGGAAACCTAGGAATGAGGAAATTGCTTTGGCTTTTAGTTGGCTCTTCATGAGGGAGAAGCGCTTTAATGTGCCGATTTCAATCTGCTGCCAGTTAAAATAAAATCTAATGGAAACCAGAAGCAGCAGCATTTATGATATTATAAATCATTCCCTCACTCCCAACCAATCGGGGATGACATCCACCAGGGCCGTGGACTGCGATGAAACTGATGAAATGTGCCTGCAATCCACACACACAAATCCTCAACATCCACAAAGGAGGCTGGGTCATTGAATATATTTAAGGCGGAGATTGACAGATTTTTGAGCGATAAGGGAGTAAAGGGTTATGGGGAGCGGGCAGGGAAATGGAGCTGAGTCCATGATCAGATCAGCCATGATCTTATTAAATGGCGGAGCAGGCTCGAGGGGCCAAATGGCCTACTCCTGCTCCTATTTCTTATGTCAGGGCCACTGGATTACAGTGTGGTGATAGTTTTGAATTACATTTTGTAATGTATTTGCTTCATGGGTTCTTTGTTTAAGAATTCATAGCAACACTTTGCTATTAAGAACTAGTTGGTTTATTAGCAAAGGTTTAACAATCACACTACACATTACCAGTTCATCCACCAGGCTCACAACCACCTGCCCCATCGTGGATCCCCCGAACCCAACTGGCTGGGATTTTATTGAGTCTTGTGAACATCACGTGACTCACAACTCAACAGCTCTACCAACCTGTGAGCATACTCACCGGTGCACACATTATAATGAGATTGCACAATTATGGGATCGCATTGCCTGATTCAATCCATTAGAACCTTTTTGTACCCAAAAATATACTTTATTCAAGTAAAATTTTCACAATACATTGGAAAATAGTTCAGTACCTTGCGATCAGCAATTCTATACAATTGGTTTGGATGCTGACAGCAGTTCCATACAATGTACTAGCGTGCATTTCATTTCAAGGTACAATTTAGTACAATCCGTAAATCACGTTACATGTAGTCCTGTGTAAATGAGGGTATTACATGGAGCAGATGAGAACAGATTTACATTACATTCTAGGATACATTTCAATACCGATCACGAATCACGTTACATGTAGCACTATGCAGATGAAAGCAGTACACTAAACGGATGGGAATACATTTACATTTCTTTACCAGTTACTAGACAGTGCAGAGACTTTCATTATACATGGCACAAAACAGGTATTTTTCGGTACATGGTGCTCTATGTATACAAGCAGATTAACAAGTACAGCCCGAGGGGGGTCTGGTTCTATCCCCTGGGTTTACTGTGGCGGAAGGGCCTTAAACTGTGGTTCTTCCCCATCGTGCCTTTGCGGCGACTGCACCAATCTTTAGTGCGTCCCTCAGCACGTATTTCTATGACTCTATCCATTAGAACCGCCTTCACTTTAGGTGCCTCTTGTGTTGCTCGACTGTTTGTTTCCTGTCCAGGGAGAGCAAACTCTGAGTCACTCTCCCCCTTACAGTCAGGTGCCAGTGGCACTGGGCTCTGCTGTGGAGTGCAGTGATCCAATAACGCGAACAGTGTAAATGCATGTGGCCAGCTGCCTATGTTTACATCACTTAAGCGTTCACCCATCACCCCTGTGCTCACTGACCTAAATTGGCTCCCGGTCCGGCAACGCCTTGATTTTAACATTCTCTCCATGTCCTCGCCAACCCCCCCCCTCCCTATCTCTGTAATCTCCTCCAGCCCTAAAACATCTCGGCGCATCACCAATTCTGACCTCTTGTTCAGCCCCCACTTCATTCACCCCACCATTGTCAGCTGTGACTTCAGCTGTCTGGGCCCTAAGCTCTGGAATTCCCTACCTAAACCTCTCCACCTCACTACCCCTCTCTCATACTTTAAGGCACTTCTTAAAAACTATCTGTTTGACTAAGCTTTTGGTCACTTGCTCTAATTTCTCCTTATGTGGCTTGGTGTCAATTGTTGTTTGAAAACGCACCTGTGAAGCGTCTTGGGATGTTTATGTTAAAGGCGCCATAGAAATGCAAGTTGTGAAACACCTTGGGGGCGAAATTGCCCTGCACCCCGTTTGGTGGCGGTAACCTTCCGGGGCCGGGACATTTACCGCCTGATGCAGAAGTCCCGCCCCTCCCCCCCCCCCCCGACGCGGAATTGCCCTTGCCGCCCCTCAATGAAAGCAGAGCGTAATCTCCCGCATTCCACTTCCTTTAGGGGCGGGTCCCGGGGCGCTATGGGGCAAAAGGTTCAGTGTTACGCGGATGCTCTGTGACATCCGCCCGCGACCCGTGTAGCAATTGTCCCCGCGGGGCGTTAAGGGGTCGGCGTGGGGCGGTGAGGGATCGTTGCGCACAGTGATGATGTCATCGCCGGTTGTGCGGCAGCCCGGGCGCTAACCGCGGGCACTACCTTGCGCCCCGTTACCGCCCCCGGAGGCGCTAACTTCGCCATAAAAAGGGGCAATATAGCCCCCTCATTATCCCAAAGACACAATCGGGGATGGGCACTTTTATGGGTCTACAATGCCCTCGGCTTCTCGGGCATGGGGGCATTTATACTGTGGAGTGCGACTGACCGACGGGCACTTGAACCGGCCTGCCTGTTGACTGCGCTCCTATAATATAAAGGCACCCTATAATATACAAAGGAGCTGCTATTTGCTGGCCGAAAGAGACTCCTAGCTTTGGGAAGGAGTTCTTTGGGGCGAGGATGAATTGTCTTCAGAAAGGCTTTTAAAAAAAAAAAAAAACAGAGGGGGCGAAATTTGGTACCGCCCCATTACTGCCGCGATGTGGGAGTTCCTGAACGAGCGCGGAAGTCCCATCCCGCCCTGCGATCTATATTGGGCTTACCGCCCCCGAGAGGAACTGCAGCGCAAAATCTCATGCTGCAGCTCCTGTCGGGAGCGGAACTCGGTGCTGGGGTGCAAACGGACGCGATGTTTTCAGCACTGTGCCCTGGCGGGAAGACTGGGCCATCCCTTGCATTAAAGCCTCGGACTCTGCGGGCGAGAGACGGGGCCATCGCTGGGCCACCGGGGAGCGGGGTACCATGGCAGCGGCCCGGCTCACAAGCGGCGCGCCGGGCTGCGAGATCGCGGCACAGACCATCGCGATCTACAATCAAGAGGGCCCTAAGTCGGCCATTTTTTTGTGACCGCCGTACCTCCCCTTTAATTTTTGCCCCGCGAGCGGCCCACAGCCTGGTACGCGTCCCGTGAAGCTGTCGCGGCGCAGCTTCACGGGGCGCCAGCGCACCTTCGCTCCGGTGCGAAAAACGGGTCGCTGCGCACGGTGATGACGGTGTCCTCGCCGGTGCAGCGGCCCAGTGCGCTGCCGGTCGGGGCAGGGCGCTACCGGTTACCACTGCCGCCCTGTTAGTGCCCCCGAGAGGGGCAAACACACCGAATTTCTCCCCCGTACTCTGAGATCTGTACACTGAATTGAATAATTGTCATGCTCTAAGCCACATAGCATGATAATGAATAGGAAAGGCATTCCTCCTGTAAGTAAATTCCTACCTGTTAATCTTCCATTATTTTGTCCATGAGGTTGACTGGGGCTTGGTGGTGCCTTTAATCCCAATGTTCCCAGTCACTGTTTGTGATTGAATCTCTTTCAATTATATATTTTTAAAGTATTAATTCATTTCAATTGTAGTACCAAAGGCAGTCAGTTATAGGAGGGAGTTTTTGTTCGCTATATGCAGTTAGTTTCCTGCAATTGCAACTGGCATAGGTGGACTTTAGGACCCAGGAGAGCATGTCCTGTGGCCCTGTCTGGAGAGGGCGAGGCTAATCTTGTCCAAGGTGCAGCCAGTTAGTGTTATACTGCCCCTTTGATGCTGGTGCCAGTTTGGTATTTTTTCAGTGCGCCTGTGCCAAAGGAGAAGTGAGGCCAGTATTGGCAGAGCTGTAGCCTGTTGCGGTGTACTGGTGGCAGCATAAGTGTGCCTATTGCGTCAACCTGTTCTCCTGACATTTCTGACTCGTGCCAGGGTACAGCTGTATGGGCACCAGACACTATCTGGCACCTTAGCCAAGCCGCCATTCTTCAGGTGTCACCTGTGACGGGTGAGTGCCGACCAACTATTCAGCTACCGAGGGCGTCACAGCTGATCCCAATCCTGTCCTCGCCTCACATTTGACCAGGTGCTTTTTTTGTGTTTGTTAGCAGAGGTCATTGGATAGTGATCAGGAACACTGACCACTTTCCACCCCTTCCCTCGCTTTCCTCTGGGTGCTAAGGCCAATCATACCACCCCGACTGCAACAAAACCTCATCGGCTCCTGGTCTGTAGGCTTATGTCAAACACCGGGGGAATAGACTGGCTTGACCATTGAACAATGGGCCCTTGCAGGAGTGTGGGTGACTCAGCATTGAGCTCTGCCGAAATAGAACTCTGCAATATTAGCATAGGGACTCCTGACGCATTTTGCTGAAATTCCTTTGTCTACTATCTTGATGCAGAAGTTCGCCTCTACAGTATTAAAATAGCGGAAAGAGGAATATCACACAAACACATTAAATGCCCGTACACTGATGTTCTCATCCTTATGTTCAAATCCCTCCATGGCCTCACCCCTGGCCTATCTCTGTAACCTCCTCCAGCCCTCAGATCTCTGTGCTCCTCTAATTCTGCCCTCCTGAGCATCCTTAATTCTAATCGCTCAACCATTGGTGGCCGTGCCTTCAGCTGCCTGGGCCCCAAGCTCTGGAACTCCCTCCCTGAACCTCTCCGCCTCTCTACCTCTCTTTCCTCCTTTTAAGACGCTCCTTAATACCTACCTCTCTGACCCAGCTATTGATCACCTGCCCTAATTTCTACTTACGTAGCTGAGTGTCAATTTTTTTTTGGACACGCTCCTTGGAACGTTTTCCGACATTACAGGCGCTGTATAAATGCAAGTTGTTGTTCTTGTCATGTCAGGGTTTGGAATTTGGAGATCCAAATGGGGGAGCTGTGGTATTTTTCTGAATTAAGTCAATGGAGGGTCCCCCCACATCAGGGCATGGCTGAACCTGTAGAAAAGTGAACAGAGTAACTTGATTACAAAACAATAAATACAACTTCCCATCAAGATTGAAATTGGTGCCCAGAGATCCGAATCAGTGCATCAAAGGAACAGGCCAAATGTTCCTCCGCCTCTGGCCTGACTCACGACTGAGAGGGTTAATCAGAGACCTTGTCGATGGACCTGGGGGTTTTTCTTCTCGATGTTAAGCTCTTCACCATATAGATGGAATGCTGCCACTGGAATAAACAGCAATTACATTCCCTCGCATTCTCCTTTGAAGATGACTGGCAATTTGTCATTGCAGCCTCCAGCTACAACATGTTTGCTGCATATGGTGAGCGAATAGCTTAAAGGTCTGTGCTGAATTAAAACAGGCCACTTTTATAAAAAAAAAAACATTGCCGATGGCGCTGCTGGGCGCAGTCGTGAGCCAGACAGGCCCGTCTGCTCTGAGTTAACTGGTCTCCACTGGGGGCTGCAATAGGAAGTGCCGTAATTGGTCAAGGCACTCGTGGGCTAGGGACAGGAAATGTATCAGCCAGGGTGCCCCGCTCTGGATTGCTATCTCCCGCCGTTGGATGGTCTTTTGTCTCGCGTCTCGGGCAACAGCCCTGCGAGTGGAGTGGCCTCTGCCAGTTTGACTGGTGCAGCAGATGCGATGCACACAGCAGAATGGACACCGCGTATATTGTGCCAGGGCTTCTGCACCACTTTGTTTAGGAGGTGGGCTCTCGTGCCTCTTGGATCTGAATAATCTGCCGATGCTCGTTTTCTCGGCTTGCACATGGTGAGTGGCCACTCTGACGAGGGCACCATTTGGGGAGCTCCTGAAACTCATTCGACTTGTTGGTACAGGTGCCACGTACTGTTTCTCCAGCTGTTGGCACCCATGCACACTGACAGCTGGACAAACGACGTTCAGCTAATCGCTCACCAGCACAGCATCGCTACTCTGGGCAAAAGACGTAGATGGTTCGCAGTGTCCTGGCTCATTGATTCAGACAAAAGCAACGCTGACATGCAATGCACTGGCCAGGCAGTGACTGACGAGTAACTCGTTCCCTCTTAACTCAGCAGCTTAACTCGGCAAATGGGATGTTGGCCTTTATTGCAAGGGGGCTGGAGTATAAAAGCAGAGCAGTCCTGCTACAACTGTACAGGGTATTGGTGAGGCCACACCTGGAGTACTGCGTACAGTTTTGGTCTCCGTATTTAAGGAGGGATATACTTGCACTTGAGGCTGTTCAGAGAAGGTTCACTCGGTTGATTCCTGAGATGAGGGGGTTGACTTATGAAGAATGGTTGAGCAGGTTGGGGCCTATATTCATTGGAGTTTGAAAGAATGAGAGTTGATTGTATTAAAACGTATAAGGTTATGAAGGGGCTTGACAGCGTAAATGCAGAGAGGATGTTTTCACTGATAGGGAAGAATCTAGAACTAGGGGTCAGAGTTTCAGAATAAGGAGTCGCCCATTTAAAACTGAGATGAGGAGGAACTTCTTCTCTGAGGGTCGTGAATCTTTGGAATTCTCTGCCCCAGAGAGCTGTGGAGGCTGGGTCACTGAATATATTTAAGGCGGAGATAGACTGATTTTTGAGTGATAAGGAAGTGAAGGGTTATGGGGAGCGGGCAGGGAAGTGGAACTGAGCCCATGATCAGATCAGCCATGATCTTATTAAATGGCAGAGCAGGCTCGAGGGGCCAAATGGCCGACTCCTGCTCCTATTTCTTATGTTCTTGTATCATGTCTTGGAAAGGCGTTGTTTGGCATTTGAGCACATGACCTCTGCTCAGTGCCCTGATGAAGTGTGGCGAAAGAAAATGAGTGTTGCCAAGTCCTGATGTGCAAATGATCGAAAAAACATTGTTTGTGGATCTTTAATTTTGTTTGCTCGTCAAATCTCAGAGAGGAAAGAGCACAAGTTTCTCCAACTTACTGCATTTGAAAGCAGTGCTTGTAGATGATTATGGGTTCGAACGAGACTTTTCAACAGCATTGCAGTCATAATCATATCAAATTAGTTTGCATTTCATTTGTAATCTTTCACGAATAAATCCAACAGGGAATTCAGGAGCTTTACCCAGAGAGCGGTGAGAATGTGGAACTCGCTCCCATAGGGAGGGGTTGAGGTGAATAGTTTAGATGGACTTAAGGGGAAGCTACATAAATACATGAGGGAGAAAGGAATAAAAGGTGGGGTGTGGAGCATAAATACCGGCATGGACCAGTTGGGGCAAGTGGCCCGTTTCTGTGCTGTACATTCAATGGCATTTCATGCTGGCATCAGCTATCTGCCCTCTCCCCCTGAAGGCATTGCCTTGAGCTGGGCTCTGATGCCACAAGGGCCGGTTGCCCTCGCCAAACTGGCCATTCTGCAATGTGGGAACCCTGAAAACGAGTGGCAGCGGGTTATTCGGACAGGGAGGCATCGAAGCCCCAGCTCCATCTGGACCTCGCCCCCCAACACTCCCGCACAGCTTTCGGTCGGGGAGCGCTGGGCAAAGGTCAAGATCGAGTTCCCGGCCTGACCTTGCGTTTGCTCTGCCTGGCCTAGAGGAGGAGGGCCGGCTCCAACACCTGAATTCTCAACTCCAGCACGAGGCTGACTGGCTCAGCTCTGTACAGCCGAGTGACGTAACCACATGGTGCCCTCATGAAACTCGCTGAAGGTGCCGATTCGAGCCCGAGTATCTGTCACGGCCAAACTCAAACGCCAGCCCCTCCTGAAGACGAAAGCCGCCACTCAACCACTGGAGCGACCAGGCCCCATGCACAGTCGAGACTATTAATAAAATGCTTGCATTCCTTAAAACAAATATAGAGCAGAGTTTGACTGTATAGAAAGTCCCTTTAGCCAGAGCTTGGTGCCAGACCTGAGACATGTCCAGGAAGCACATTGAGCTGACGAAGGAGCTAAAGAATTTCCTGTGAAAAGATAAGGGCAGATTTACTGTGGAGATCTGACTTGTGATCCTTAAAGGCCCAGCCATTGCCTTTGATGGATTAACCCCAGAGATGTTCTGGAGTCTCCAGGATTTAAAGATTTAACTTCCCCGCCCGCCCCCAATTTACTTTGCACACCTTCCTTTATGAGTTACACAAATGTTGGAGATGTGAGGAAAAAAGGCTGTTTGACCGTCAAGAATCATCCAGTGGGGCAACAAAGATTCTGTTCGCTCTGCAATAGGCCGTGGGAAGGCGGGGTCCCGTGAGGATGGACATGTGGCGACAAAATGGTGGGGGCGGGGTGGTTGGAGGCGGGAGGGTCATGTGATGATACCTCCAAGAATATTTCCAAGCAGAGCTAGCAACCCTAACCCTGTGATGTGGTTCAAGGGCTAGTTACAGCTTCCCCAGTGGCCCAGCAGATCTACACGGGTAGCAATTGAGACACATCGAATAAGAAGGTCTTAATTTTGATCCCTGGCCCGCTCTACCACATCAAACCCTATTGTAATGTATGCACCAGTGAGCATGCTCACAGGTTTGTCGAGCTGTTGAAGGGGCTGCTCCTCAAATTCTGGCTGCACTTCAGTCCCACACTCCTGATCTTTGGGCACCCTGTGCGGAGGGGAGCGGGTAGGTCCGAAGGCCTCCTCGTAGGACTGCTCCTGGGCACGGCCAGGGGGGCCATCAGCCGGTCCAGGCAGCGGGCGGTCATGGGGATCGTTCAGCCCGACTGCCTGCCTCTCTTCCGTGCGTACATCCGAGCCAGGGTGTCCCTGGAGATGGAGCACACGGTGTCCACCGGTACGCTCGCGGCCTTCCGTGAGAGGTGGGTGCATCATCACCCCCGGCAACCAAATTTTAATTTGATTTTATATGTTTTAAAGTTTAATTCGTTTTTATTGCCGGGTTTTAGTGTTCCCCCTCCCCTTTTATAGGGAGCACTTATAAAATTTAGTGCCCAAAAAAAACCACAAAAAAAGAAAAAAAAATACAAAAAAAGGGCCTTGAAAAATGTTTGGAGTGTCCCCCAGATCAGGGGGCACTTGATTTAACTGTTTAATTTTGTTTTGCAAAAAGAGTGGTAGAGCTGTTGCATTATGAGTGGCTTAGCCAGTCATGTGATGTTCACAAGACTCAATAAAACCCCAGCCAGTTGGGTTTAGGGGATCCACGATGAGGCAGGTGGTTGTGAGCCTGGTGGATGAACTGGTAATGTGTAGTGTGATTGTTAAACCTTTGCTAATAAACCAACTAGTTCTTAAAAGCAATGTGTTACAATGAATTCTTAAGCAAAGAACCCATGAAGCAAATACATTGCCCCTCTCAGCATATCCGTCTATTCCTTTTTCTGGTGAATAAATTAATTGCGCAGGTTAATAAGTGAGGATGTGGGAGTAATCAGTAGAAGTTATTTCACCAGGGATGAGGGGAGGGATCAATATTTGAGTGAAAACCTAAACAACAAACCAGAGATAACCCAAGCAACGAAAGCAAACATGACACAGGGCAAAACATCTCTGAGGAGCTTGTGACCTCAATGGAAAAGAAAACCAGGCATAGTGTAAACCGAGCTGACAATGCGATTCCGCTGGAGATGAATTTGACCCCTAATATTCCTGAGATGACACTGTGGGATAACATTCGCTACTAACTTTAAATTCATCTGAAATCCCTCCCTGTGCTGCTTCAGAAAAGGCGTGGCTTTGTCTAATATAAATGGGTTAAGGCCAGAGGAGGGGAATATAGGTAGAAAGAAAGACTTGCATTTCTATAGCGCCTTTCACAACCTCAGGACGTCTCAAAGTGCTTTAAAACCAATGAAGTACTTTTGAAGTGTAGTCACTGTTGTAATATGGGAAACGCAGCAGCCAATTTATGCACAGCAAGCTCCCACAAACAACAACGTGATAATGACCAGATAATGTGTTTATAGTGATTCTGATTGAGGGGTAAATATTGGCAAGCAGGGATAACTCCTCTGCTCTTCTAAATAGTGCCATGGGATCTTTTATGTTTACCTGAGATAGCAGACAGGACCTCGGTTTAATGTCTCATCTGAAAGACGGTACCAACGACAGTGCTGCACTGCACTGGAGTGTCGGCCTAGATATTTGGGCTCAAGTCTCTGGCTTGGGACTTGAACTTGCAACTGTCATGTATGCAACCACAATGTAACACCACTATATTACTGTATATACTCAACTTAGATGCACACCTTGACCACAGGGGGTGAACTTGTGGGAGACACTCCTTACCTGACCACACAGGTATATAAAGGGAGGTCCCACGCAGGGTCATCACTTCTGGAGTCCTGTGATAAAGAGTTAAGGTCACAGAGTGGCCTTGTCCCTGGAATCTGCCTCGTGTGGTTTCATACTGTAGAGTAAGGACTTTACATTGGCGACGAGAAACGGGAATTCACGACCCACGAGAATGGCCACCAGCAGCACAGAGGAATGGTACTGTGTTGGGGAAGACTGGGACGATTTTGTCGAGAGGCTTCAGCAAAGCTTCGTCACGAAAGACTGGCTGGGGGATGCAGCGGCCGACAAGCGACTCATCTCCTGACCAGCTGCAGGCCAAAGACTTATGCGCTCATGAAGGACTTACTGGCACCCGAAAAGCCGTCGGACAAAACCTTTGAAGAGCTTAGCAAATTAATCGGGGACCACCTCAAACTGGCAAGCAGCATACACATGGCTCGACACAGATTCTACACCCACCAACATCGTGAAGGACAGAGCATACCGGACTTTGTAGCGGACCTCCGGCGTTTGGCCAGCCTCTAAGTTCACAGACGCCTGCAGGGGGGAGATGCTAAGGGACGACTTTATCGAGGGTATCGGTCATGCAGGAATTTTTCGCAAGTTAATTGAGACCAAGGACTTTACCTTGGAAGTGGCAGCGTTGTTAGCTCAAACTTTCATGGCGGGGAAAGAAGAGATGAAAATGATTTACGCGCGCAATTCTGCCTCTAACACAGCGATGGATCAGGGAGTCAACATCATCAATGCTGCTCAGAGCCCCGCAGGCAGGCAGGGGCAGTCCGACATTTACCAGGCAGTAATAGACCCCAGAGCAGGACTTCAACAGAGACAATGGCAGGCTGAACGGACATTCACGCCATCACAGTGGACAATGCGGCCCGGGATGGGGCCATTGACACCCACTAATAGGATACTTGAGAGCAGTCAAAGGGACAGTCAGCGCGGAATGCCTGGCCAATGGAAACTTTAACTCATGCTGGAGGTGTGGGGGAAAACACTCAGCTAGATCTTGCAGATTTCAACAGTTTGTCTGCAGAAACTGAAATCTCAGTGGCCATTTAGCTCGAATGTGCAGAAAACCTGCAACCAGACTAATATATGAGGCAGATGGACCAGAAGAGGGTTCTGTGAGGCAGGATGACCTTTGGGGCAAATCGATGGACGCTGAGGTTCAGCGGGTCCATGTGGTGAATATTCACAGTTCATACACCAAAACGCCACCAATGATGAGGGTTTTGTTGAACGGCATCCCAGTACACATGGAGCTGGACACTGGGGTCAGCCAGTCACTCATGGACGTTCAGCAATTTGAGAAGCTATGGCCACTCAAAGCCAGTAGACCCAAATTATAACGTATTGAGACACAATTACGGACTTACACCAAAGAAATCATTCTGGTGCTAGGCAGTGCAATGATGGCTATCACACACAATGGGTTAGTGAACCGGCTGCCACTCTGGATTGTCCCGGGCAACGGTCCCGCACTGTTTGGGAGAAGCTGGTTAGCCGAGATGAACTAGAAATGGGGGAATGTTCACGCAATGTCTTCGGTGGAGCGAAGTTCGTGCTCACAAGTCCTACAATAATTCAAGTCGCTATTCTAACTGGGCATCGGGACTTTCAAAGGCACTAAAGTAGTGATACACATCACCCCGGACGCCAGGCCAGTGCACCACAAAGCCAGAGCTGTGCAGTATGTGATGCAGGAAAAGATCGAGAGCGAATTGGATCAGCTGTTGCGAGAGGGCATCATCTCGCCTGTTGAATTCAGTGATTGGGCGAGCCCCATCGTTCCCGTTCTAAAAGAGGATGGCTCTGTCAGGATCTGTGGCGACTACAAGGCCACCATCAATCGGGTGTCCCTACAAGAGCAATACCTACTCCCAAGAGCGGAGGACCTCTTTGCCATGCTGGCAGGCGGCAAGCTGTTCACCAAGTTGGACCTCACATCAGCCTATATGACCCAGGAACTGGCCGTCGAAGGGACTGTTTGCGTATAACAGGTGCCCATTTGGCATTCGATCAGCGGCCGCGATTTTTCAACGTAACATGGAAAGCCTGCTCAAATCCATTCCGGGAACGATCGTATTCCAGGACGACATCCTCATCACGGGTCGAGACACCGAGGAACACATCCACAACCTGGAGGAAATGCTACGCCGACTGGACCGGGTAGACTTCTTGTCTAAATGCATGTTTTTAGCACCCGAGGTTGAGTTTCTGGGCAGGAGGGTAGCTGCAGATGGGATTCGTCCCACCGAATCCAAAACAGAGGCAATTCGATGAGCACCCAGGCCCTGCAACACATTGGAGCTGCGTTCATTCCTGGGACTGTTGAACTATTTCGGGAACTTTCTGCCGAACTTGAGCACGTTGTTGGAGCCGCTACACATGCTCCTGTGTAAGGGTTATGATTGGTTTTGGGGGGGTTGTCAGGAATGGGCTTTTGATCGGGCGCGAAACCTACTTTGTTCAAACAAGTTGTTGACCCTGTACGACCCCTGTAAACGTTTAGTTCTGACATGTGATGCATCGTCCTTTGGGATTGGGTGCGTGTTGCAGCAGGATAATGCTGAGGGTCAGCTACAACCTGTGGCTTATGCCTCCAGGTCGCTCTCTCAAGCAGAACGGGGATATGGGATGGTCGAGAAGGAAGCGCTTGCATGTGTCCATGGTGTAAAAAAAATGCATCAGTACCTTTTTGGTAGGAAGTTTGAATTAGAGACAGACCACAAGCCATTAACATCCCTGTTGTCAGACAGCAAGGCTGTCAATGCTAACTCATCAGCTCGCATACAGCGATAGGCTCTCACGCTGGCTGCTTATGACTACTCCATCCAGCACCGGCCCGGCACTGAAAACTGTGCTGACGCGCTCAGCAGGCTTCCACTGGCCACCACTGAGGGGGCAGCTGAGTAAAGCGCTGAGATGGTCATGGCTGTCGATGCCTTTGACAGCGCAGGCTCCCCCATCACTGCCCGCCAGATCAAAATCTGGACAAACAGAGATTCCCTCCTATCCCTGATTAAGAAATGTGTCCTGACTGGGGATTGGGCGCCCGCACACGGAGCATGCCCTGAGGAGGTCAGACCATTCCACAGACGGATGGATGAGCTCTCCATCCAAGCCGACTGTCTACTATGGGGCAACCGGGTAGTCATGCTCCAGAAGAGCAGGGAGGCATTCATCAGGGAACTCCACAGCGAGCACCCAGGCATTGTGATGATGAAGGCCATTGCCCGGTCACACGTTTGGTGGCCTGGAATTGATTCAGACCTGGAACACTGTGTTCGCAGGTGCACGACCTGTGCCCAGCTGGGTAATGCCCCCAGGGAGGCCCCGCTCAGCCCGTGGCCCTGGCCCACCAAGCCATGGTCACGCATTCACGTTGACTACGCGGGCCCGTTCGTGGGAAAGATGTTCCTTATTGTGTAGATGCATACTCGAAATGGATCGAGTGCATTATTTTGAATTCATGCACGTCATCCACCACCATGGAAAGCCTGCGTGCGATCTTTGCAACCCATGGATTGCTGGACATCCTGGTTAGTGGTAATGGCCCATGTTTCACGAGCTATGAATTCCGGGAGTTTATGTCTGGCAATGGCATCAACCACGTCAGGACTGCGCCGTTCAAGCCGGCCTCCAATGGCCAGGCGGAACGGGCAGTCCAAATCATTAAGCAAGGGATGCTCAGAATTCAAGGACCCTCCCTACAATGCCGCCTATCGTGCCTCCTGCTGGCCTATAGATCCCGCCCGCACTCGCTCGCGGGGGTTCCGCCTGCAGAGCTACCCATGAAACGGACACTCAAAACTCGGTTGTCCCTCATCCACCCAGTCCTGACCGACATAGTTGAGGGCAAGCGCAAGTCACAAAACGAGTACCATGACCGTAACTCAAGGGGGAGATGTATCGAAATAAATTATCCTGTATTCGTCCTCAATCACGCCATGGGGCCCAAATGGCTTGAGGGTACTGTAATTGACAAAGAGGGGAATAGGGTCATCGTGGTAAAACTCAACAATGGCCAGATATGCCGTAAACACCTGGACCAAGTTTTAAAAAAAAAAGGTTCAGCATGGACACGGAGGAACCTGAAGAAGACCATGAGATGGAGCTCACACTACCGCCAGTGAACGAGCAACAAGAGCAATCAGAGGAATGCACAGTCCCTGCGGTCAGCCCGGACAGGCCGGAATCACTACAGGTGACAGACACTCACGTCGGTGTCCAACAACCAGAGCCCCAACTGCGGCGCTCCACGAGTGAGCGTAGACCACCTAAAAGACTAAACCTATGATCCCAGTAAGACTTTGGAGGGGGGGGTGGGGAAGGTGATGTCATGTTTGTAACTACAATGTAACACCACTGTATTACTGTATACACTCAACTTAGATGCATACCGTTACCACAGGGGGTGAACTTGTGGGAGACACTCCTTACCTAATCACACAGGTATAAAAAGGGAAGTCCCACACAGGGTCATCACTTCTGGAATCCTGTAATAAAGAGTTAAGGTCACAGAGTGGCCTTGTCCCTGGAATGTGCCTCGTGTGGTTTCATGCTGTAGAGTAAGGACTTTACAGCAATCTTCTGACTCAGAGGTGAGAGTGGGACCCAGTGAGCCATGGCTGACACGACAAGAAGGGAACAGTCAGATAACTAGGAGAGGATACGTCAGGCGTGCGTGTTTGGTGTCGGTGGTCTAGCACATCCTGTAGCATAATCTAAGGGCCTTCTGTCAATCACAAGCCAGCTCTTGACGCTTTCACACACAGGCACCAGTTCATTCACTGCGCTCGAGGTCAAAGGGTGATCTAGGCATTTCTTATACCAATTGTATTCCATTGGATAACGGCTGGAGAATCCTCATACAGCTTTAATTGCGAAATCTAATTGTCTTGTTCTTTTTCGTAGAGGTCATTAATGAAATGGAAAACGCTGACCGACTCTCCTGAACACGAAAGGTAAGAAGCACCTTTATTCATCTCTTTGTTAACTGCAGTCTCGCAAGGTTCCTAGTGTTGACCCCTTATCTGGGAGGAGTAAGCACTCGTAGGAGCACTGCAATTGGTCTCAGTGGCCATTGGCTGGGGGGAAGCATTACAGTCAGTGAGGCTTCTGCTTCTGATCACCGTCCAGTGACTCCTGGCGGAAGACTCACGTCGGTGGGATGTTTTGGCAAGGCTCGATTGCAATGCTTCTCCTGTCTATTGACTAGCCTGTCAATATTCCCTGCTGGGGCTCGTGTATGAAGAATGGCTGCTTGGGCCTGACTGGAATGGTGCTTTGAAGCCTGTGGGATGGTACCTGAACATGAGTCCATGCCTTTGGGAGCACTTGGAGGGAGAAAAAGATATCATTAAAAAGCAGAAGTGTACAGTCTCTCGTAAATCGTATTCATTTTTTGTTTGTTTGTCTTAAGGAGGATTATTACCTTAGAAAAACAAGATGGTGAAGCCTTTGGATTTGAAATTCAGGTATGATTTATTTTACTTTCCCGGCTTCCTTTTCCCGTTTAAGTCCCCTCAATGTACCTGGTGTGTTCACTGAGGAGAGCAGGTGAACTGGCAATGGCCTGCTCTGAAGTTCCCGAAGCCAATGCTGCTCTTTGTTGCTATCTCGACGAAGGGCCAATTGCTGTGGATGTTGCTGTTATGTGAAACAGCCACACTGTTGTCGTCCTGCTCCCCGCCTCCCGCCGCCCGCCCCACCCGCCCCCGCTTCCCTTTTCCCTGTCACCACCTCCGTCATATCCCAGTCCATCTGCGCCCTGAACTGAACAATTGCACCCAAAGCAGACTTCAGTCATGTTTTTGCAGGTTTATCTGCTGGTATTTTTTTCTCCTCGAGGCATGTTTTTATTTTTCTGTGTTGTTTGCAGACGTACGGCCTGCATCATCGAGATGAGAACGCACTGGAAATGTGCACATTTGTGTGTCGGGTCCGGGAAAACAGCCCAGCACAGCTCGGAGGACTGAGACAAGGTAACTAATAGGCAGGGCCACACTCGTGAATCTACCTCTCTCCCTATGCATAACTAGCATTTCTAACCTCTGTTTGTATAATAAATATCTCTCACTGTCGTCGTTCTCTATATGGTGAACATGATTGTAATGTATGCACCCGAGCTATAAAGAGCTGGCCGGGGAGCACTTTGTGAGAGGCCTAGGGAGAAGGAAAAAAACCTGGAAAAAAAAACACACAAAAAGAATGAGAGGGGATCTCATAGAAACATATAAAATTCTGACAGGATTGGACAGGTTAGATGCAGGAAGAATGTTCCCGATGTTGGGGAAGTCCAGAACCAGGGGACACAGTCTAAGGATAAGGGGTAAGCCATTTAGGACCGAGATGAGGAGAAACTTCTTCACTCAGAGAATTGTGGAATTCCCTACCGCAGAAAGTTGTTGAGGCCAGTTCGTTAGATATATTCAAAAGGGAGTTAGATGTGGCCCTTACAGCTAAAGGGATCAAGGGGTATGGAGAGAAAGCGGGAATGGTGTACTAAAGTTGCATGATCAGCCATGATCATATTGAATGGCGGTGCAGGCTCGAAGGGCCGAAGGGCCTGCTCCTGCACCTATTTTCTATGTTTCTATGTACAGCATTCCCAATACATAACTCACGCCACCACTACATAAATCGCAAAAAAACCAAACAATCGCACTTGCCTGAGGTCAGCATTAATTACCTCACTGCGGCCACTAGAGCTCGGAATGTTCGCTTTCACAGGCGGTCCCAGCAGGGGGCGATCTATGGACCTCTACGCCTCTTCTGGGCGGCAATTCTCCCTGCCCCCTCGAAACCGGCTCCGAGAACCCCGGCGGGGCGCTGGAAGCTGGCTGCCCGCCTGGAAGAGCTCACCACCATCATTGCTGTCCCTCCGGGGCGAAAACAGAGGCGGCAACGAGTGGAAAATCCAGCCCAAACACTTGAAGATAAATATTATAGGGAAATGGGATTACAGCAGGTAGCTCTAATAGAAACATAGAAAATAGGTGCAGGAGTAGGCCATTCGGCCCTTCGAGCCTGCACCACCATTCAATATGATCATGGCTGATCATTCAACCTCAGTATCCCTTTCCTGCTTTCTCTCCATACCCCTTGATCCCTTTAGCCATAAGGGCCACATCTAACTCCCTTTTGAATATATCTAACGAACTGGCCTCAACAAGAATTCCACAGAGAATTCCACAGGTTCACAATTCTCTGGGTGAAAAAGTTTCTACTCATCTCGGTCCTAAATGGCTTACCCCTTATCCTTAAACTGTGACCCCTGGTTCTGGACTTCCCCAACATCGGGAACATTCTTCCTGCATCTAACCTGTCCAGTCCCGTCAGAATTTTATATGCTTCTATGAGATCCCCTCTCAATCTTCTAAATTCCAGTGAATATAAGCCTAGTCGTCCAGTCTTTCTTCATATATCAGTCCTGTCATCCCGGGAATCAGTCTGGTGAACCTTCGCTGCACTCCCTCAATAGCAAGAATGTCCTTCCTCAGATTAGGAGACCAAAACTAAGGTGGAGCGAGCACCACATTGGGCCAAATGGCTTTGTTCTGTACTGAAATCTCTGTGATTCCATAACCAAAGGGCATCTTGTGGTGATATAAAAACAGAACATGCTTGAAACCCAGAATAAGTCAGTCAGCATCTGAAACAGGGAGATCGACTTGACGCTTCAGGTGGGTAGCCTTCACCAGAACAGGGCCATGAATTCTGATGGAAGATGGCAGACATTGGCCTATCTCCGTTGCCCAGGGATACCACAGTCGGACCTCAACACGCCTTGGCTAGAGATGATCAAAACTGTGCAACAGTGACCCAGCTTGAGTCAGCACCTCCAGGAGAGGAAACAAAATCCAAGGGGGCGGGGGTGGTGAGAAATAAATATAAATTGTCAGCATTCACAAGCTTAAAATCTGTTAATAATCAAGTTTCCACTCAGTAAGAAAGCCAACTGTCATAGACTGAAGATATATCCGGGTCAGTGATAACGATCTCTGCAAATGAAGCTAAGCAGATAACTCACAATTGTCCTAAATGGTCTCTGGTACAAGTGAGATACTTAGCAAACCCACTGCTGGACCTGACATTTGTTAGACTGAGACCCCGTCTGCCCTCTCGGGTGGATATAAAAGATCCCACGGCACTATTCAAAGAAGAGCAGGGGAGTTCTCCCCGATGTCCTGTTCAATATTTATCCCCCAATCAACACTTAAAAACAGATGATCTGGTCATTTATCTCATTGCTGTGTGTGGAAGCTTGCTGTGTGAAAATTGACTGCCGCGATTCCTACATTACAACAGTGACTGCACCTCAAAATATACTTCATTGGCTGTAAAGCAGTTACGGACGCAAGGGTGACCCTGAGCGGTCGCCTGTCACTTTAAATCCTCGCTCCACTCCCACTCTGACCTCTCTGCCCGCGACCTCCTACATTGTTCCAACGAAGCTCAACGTAAGCTCGAGGAACAGCACCTTATCTTTCGTTTGGGCACTTTACAGCCTTCTGGACTCAACATCGAGTTCAACAATTTCAGACATTAACCCCCGCCCATATCTTGCTCCCTTTCCTCGTCTTTTTTTTGCATAACCCACCCCCCTCCACCCCCCACTGTCCGATCTTATGTATTTTTTTTCTCTCTGTTTTTCATGGCAGCTGATAATTATTCCGCCATTCACACACTCAACTTTTTCGAACCTCCTGTCATACCATCTCAAGTCGGCCCATCATCCCTTTTGTCTCTCTAATCTCTCCTGGCTTCCACCCGATCACAGACCTTCCCTTTTGTTCATAGAAACATAGAAAATAGGTGCAGGAGTAGGCCATTCGTCCCTTCGAGTCTGCACCGCCATTCAATAAGATCGTGGCTGATCATTCGCCTCAGTACCCTTTTCCTGCTTTCTCTCTATTCCTCCCCTCCCCCTTTCAGTGCTCCTTAAGAATCTGTTCTTTTCGAACACTCTCCAGTTCTGACGAAGGGTCGTCGACCCGAAACGTTAACTCTGTTTCTCTCTCCACAGATGCTGCCTGACCCGCTGAGTATTTCCAGCGTTTTCTGTTAAATGTTGTATTATATAAATGCAAGTCTTTCTTTTACATCTAATGAGCAGGGGTCACTGGATAGTGATTCTGTCCTGCCCAGCCCAAGGAATACTGGGGCCAGTTGTGTCTGTATTGCTTCCCACGCTACGAGCACTGGAAGACAGGGGGGCTGCACTTGGGACCGTCCCGGTCTGTATGGGTTGGTTCCACACTGGGAAATTCGACTTTCCAACTCCGCTCAATACAATCACTGTGGTCACCTTTGGGTACTGCCCCTAGCCTCTTCAACTGCACCACACTTCAAACGGCTTCCTCTTGATGCGTTTTCCATTTCTCGTGCAGATTTCCTGTCTTGATAGACAGGTGGGAGGAAGGTGCTTCATCTGCCGTGCTGGCAACCAATGACCAATTTTTGAGCGGCAGGCCATTGCCAATTGTGGTTGCTTCGCGACTCAAAAGAGCTGTGCTCTCTTTCCAGGTGACACCATCACCAGCATCAATGCGACAGCCGTTGATGGATTCCGACACCGAGATATCGTCGATCTGATCAAGTCATCAGGAAATTGCCTGAGGTACTCGAACACCAGAAACGGTGACGCAGTGCGTGGGTTTCCGTTGTAGTTTTCCGAGTACTCCTCCTTCCTTTAATAATACCCGCAATTATTTTTTGTCCGCTCGCTCAATCAAAGTCCGAGGCAGGCACGGGACTGGAGGGAGGCCAGTATCTCAAGGCCACAAAATGGAGTCTCGGGGCGGCCTGTTGCTCCGATTGGTCCTTATTCACAGTGTTTCTTAATCAGTGTTAAAATGTATTTTATGTTTCCAAATTGTCTTTTCCCCCCCCCCCCCGCTCTTGAGCCATGGCTCAGTGGGTGGCAGATTGTGGGTTCAAGTCCCACTCCAGGGACTTGAGCACATAAATCTAGGGTGACACTTTAGTGCAGTACTGAGGGAGTGCTGCACTGTCGGAGGTGCCGTCTTTCGGATGAGACATTAAACCGAGGCCCCGTCTGCCCTCTCAGGTGGATGTAAAAGATCCCATGGCACTATTTCGAAGAAGAGCAGGGGAGTTCTCCCTGGTGTCCTGGCCAATATTTATCCCTCAAGCAACATAACAAAAAACAGATTATCTGGTCATTATCACATTGCTGTGTGCGGGAGCTTGCTGTGCGCAAATTAGCTGCCGCGTTTCTCACATTACAACAGTGACTACACTCCAAAAGAACTTCATTAGCTGTAAAGCGATTTTTGTGACGTCCGGTGGTCGTGAAAAGCGGTATATAAGTCTAAGTCTTTTCTTTTTATGCTCACTCATGCTGAGGTAAGTTTCCATGGCAATCCTTCAAGGATAATCTTCATATGTGAGCCTAAAGAATGAGTGTTGACAGGTTATTTGGCCATCTCAGCCAAGCCTCCTCATGTCCTCATCCAAAATTTGTACATATGCATTTTCCACCGGGGGAGGGAGTCATCAGATAGTGATAAAGAGTGGGAACCCTGGCTTATTGTCCACCCGCTCCCTAACCCAAGAGAGTTGAAGCCTCTACGACCACTACAGCTCGGATCACTCCACACAGGCCAGGAGCTTTGATGGCCTTTGTGCCTCAGTACCACACTGGCTGAAGGATCTCTTCACTAAACCACTGGGGAGTGACATGGCAAATTTCTTGTCATCAACTCGACCATCAGAGGGAGGGATGGGCCAGGAGAGTATTTCCCCAGAGGGGCGGGGAAGGGGCAGGGGGGGCAGGACGCAGGAAATGTCTGCGATGTCAACCCAGGTTATTCCTCCGCACTTAATTGGTTGGCCGTAGAGCAGTGTTGGCAGAGAACTGGGAGCGGCACGTCATGTAGGGGACAGCCGTGGGTTAACGGGCATTGAGGTAGCGCTGATTGGAAAAGCGCTAAGGAATAAGTGGACGTGAGAAGAAAGCGAATAATTTGACCGTCTGTACTGCAGTGTTTAACTCGTACATTCCCACTGACAGGCTGGAGACTGTGTACGGGACCTCCATCAGACGCGCCGAGTTGGAAACCAGACTGCAGTACCTGAAGGTAAGCTGCGGTTAAGGCTGCCGTCAGTGTTTTGGGCCTTGGAGCGTTGTTTATTTTAAGGTGGGCTGCGAATGCAGAATTGGAAGACGCCAAATTAACATACCTCGAGCAGGATCTGAGATTAGAACCAATTCCAGCCCTCCCTCACCGAAGACCGATTTCCCCGATTAAAATTGCCCCTTTGTGCAAGGCCCGTTACCGCCGCTGGCTGCGCTAATAGTGCGCTAAAGGATTTTCGCCTGGGTGCTGGGCACACAGTGCTCCCCCCTCGGATTTGCCCCCGGGGATCGCCGCGTTTGTGCTGCGCTGCGCCGATGTCGTCCTGGCCGTGCGCGCCAACCCCTTTCCTCCCCCGTGATGACTGCTTTGTGTCCCGCGGGGGAAATTACCCCGCGGGAGCGAGGTCAGCACGGGGCGATGCCACCGAAGGCCCCTCGGTGCGAGCAGCTGTGGTGCCCCGGCAGCCCTTAAAGGGGAGGTACCGCTGTGACGGCCACCATCTTTTTTTATGTCAGCCGACTTATCAGTCGGGCCGACAGTGGCGGCCACTGGTTCGGCCAGGCCACCAACGGGCAGCCTGGCACCCGCTCTTGGGTGCCAGGCCGCTGGCCCTGCCGAAACCCTCCCTGGTGGCCCAGTGGGCAGCACTGAATGTGCTGCTCGGATCGCAGCGGCCTTCCCCTTTAAGGGAAGGGGGAAGGGCTTGCGACGCGGCGCCGTGATGTGAGTAACGCCGCGCGAGCGCCAATAGAAGACATGGTTACCACCCCCACCATTTTCTTCTGCAAAAGAGGGCAAATCCACTCTGGCTCCAGTGTTTCTAGCATGGCACAATTCGACCCACTAATTCCAATTATGCGCTGCAAATCCAGCGCGGGGCAATTTCAGCCCCAAAGTATTTCTGGTGCATCAATTGATACCATTTTTATTTAAAAAAAAAGCTGGATTGTTATCTGTGAGATGGAGGGTTGTAGAGATAAGTACAGATAGAGATGATCGGGTGTTGTGTGGACCATGTGGGGGCGGGGACCATGGCGATGTCACACCAACTGGTCAAGGGATAGAAGGTTAGATAGATGGTCTGGAGTTTTGTTTGATTTCCTATTGAAGTACAGAAAGATCCATCCCTCCTGATCTTTGAAGCTCTTTGGCCTTACTACACCGTTGACTGCTGGGTCTCGCCTCTTCAGTGGCACTCACCAGTACAGTATAAGCAACTGGACCTCCATGCAGCTAACTGACGAGCAGTTGCACCTTCTTATGGGCCTTCCAATCTCCCATCAGAACATTGAGCTTCTGCTGTGACCTACCGGCAATGAGTTGGTTCAGTGTGTTTGACACTTAACGACGACATGAAATAGAGTCACCATGCGAGCACATTGATGCACGAGTCCAGCTTGGTGTCAGATTCCCTGGCCTGCCCACCGTGTGCCAGTGTGTCAAGCCCATCTCCTGAACTGGTCTCAAATTGGCCACCAGCAGCATAAGGTGGCAGTGTAAATGCGGCAAAAAGGCTCACGTAGATCGCTTCTGCATCGGCCTCCCTACACCTGACCTCACTGGACACTAAAGGTAGTAAATACCTTTTAAATGGGCAAAATAGAATCCATGATCGATCCGGATTGCCCGCGGTTTATAGAAGGAATAGGTATTGTAATGTATTTGCTTCATGGCTTCTTTGCTTAAGAATCCATAGCAACATATTGCTATTAAGAACTAGTTGGTTTATTAGCAAAGGTTTAACAATCACACGACACATTATCAGTTCATCCACCAGGCTCACAACCACCTGCCTCATCGTGGATCCCCCGAACCCAACTGGCTGGGGTTTTATTGAGTCTTGTGATCATCACATGAATGGCTAGGCCACTCCCAGCTCTACCAACCTGTGAGCATACTCACCGGTGCGTACATTACAGGTATGATGGGATGAGTGACACCTTCTCATTCCATGATCAGACAGGTTAACGTTTGAGGCATCGACCTTTTATCAGAACTGCTCTGTTCCGTTAAAGGGTCACCCCATCCTTCATCCACCCACCCACCCCCCTCCCCCCTGTTAACCTGACTGTTCTCTTCACAGAGACTCGCACACTGATTCTGGCATTCTCTGTACTATCTCAGATTTGTATCGGGCTTATTTTTCCTTCTGTATGAGATTTCATCGTTGTCGTTGTTCTTTCCCAGCAAACGCTGCAGGAGAAGTGGGAAGAGTACAGGTCACTAATGGTCCAGGAACAGAGGCTGGTGCATGGTAGGTGATCTCCTCGTTTCCTTCTCAGGGGTCAGGCCCAGGCACAGGGAGGCGTGTCCTTCTGATGACCATGGCTGACTATGTTGGGCAACAGTAGTTCAGGTTTTATAGAACTAGTAGCTTGGATTTCCTGATCAGCATTGTTTTGATCCAGGTGTCCACCCAGGGTTAAAGCCAGCATTAAACAAGCACTGGTCCTAAAATAAAGGGTAGCGAGCGTAATCATTTTAAACACTCATCGTTTTGACTTTTGTAATGTATTTGCTTCAAGGGTTCTTTGCTGAAGAATTCAGAGCAACACATTGCTATTAAGAACTAGTTGGTTTATTAGCATAGGTTTAACAATCACACTACACACTACCAGTTCATCCACCAGACTCACAACCACATGCCCCATCGTGGATCCCCCGAACCCAACTGGCTGGCGTTTTATTGAGTCTTGTGAACATCACGTGACTGGCTAAGCCACTCACAACTCAACAGCTGTACCAACCTGTGAGCATACTTTGCAGGTATGAGACGGGGCCGACTTTGAACAGAAGTTACAGTCCTTGGACTGTCCCTCCCTTATTAATGAATACGTATGCAGACGATAAGATCGTTACAGACAGCCTTGTTCCGCGGGCTTGTTCACAGTTCTTGGGATGTACCAGGGCATGAATGCAATCCCCGCCGCTTGTAGCGGGTGTGTTGGTGTGACCAAGAAACTTTTTACAAAGCACAGAGGGAATCTTCATCCAACATCTCTGCACTTCCCTGCTCTGTTTAAATACGCCACTAATGGGAATTTAGACGTGTCTACGTGTCAGCAGTGGCTCAGTGGGTACGTGCGGCAGTGTCGTAGCTGTCATCTTTCAGATGAGATGTTAAACCGAGGCCCCGTCTGCTCTCTCAGGTGGATGTAAAATATCCCATGGCACTATTGCGAAAAAGAGCAGGGGAGTTATCCCCTGTGCCCTGGCCAATATTTATCCCTCAACCAACATAATAAAAACAGACGATCTGGTCATTATCATATTGCTGTTTGTGGGAGCTTGCTGTGCGCAAATTGGCTGCTGCGTTTCCCACATTATAACAGTGGCTACACTCCAAAAAGTACTTCATTGGCTGTAAAGCGCTTTGAGCCATCCGGTGGTCGTAAAAGGTGCTCTATAAATGCAAGTCCTTTTTAATGATCCAAAGAGGAGGCAGACAGACAGAGAGAGAGAGACTGAGAGCGAGCTAGTGCTCTGCTCCGTTTCCCCTGCACCGTTGAAGAGATGAACGGGGCTGAATGGCGCAGCGGCATTTTAATGGAGGCGCGAACAGCTGCTTGAATCGCCCGCAAAAGTTGGCGCACGTAAAACGCTTTAATCGCCTTTGCCATTGACGCTTATGGTGATGGCAAATGCTCAGTGCCATTTGCCCGATTATAGGTGGCTGTCCTCAACGTGATGAGACAGTATAAGTGGCGGGGCCAGCATTGCATGTGGCTTACTGAATACTGCAATATACACCAGCACGATGGGCCGAATGGCCTCTTTTTGTGCTGGATGGTTCGAAGAACAGAATCCCAGCAATTGTGTCTTTCATTGGCCGCAAGAAGTTAGCATATTCATTGATTTGCTCCCCTCCCTTCCCGTGCTGCTTGCCCAAGTAATGACCATGCGTGTTGCCAGCGCAGAATTCTCCCGATTGATTGAATTCATTGATTGCTGTGATTGGTCAACAACTCCATTATCATTGATTGCTGTGATTGGTCAACAACCCCATTATCGTTGGATCATGGGACTACCAGGATGGTAGAAAGCGATCTAGATGGACCTTGGTCATTTTTCGTCCAATAATTCCTGTTCCTAGGGATTAAACTCCCAGCCATCTGGGTTTACTGAGCCCGTTTCCCCCGAACCGCTCGGCTCTCTTGTGTCCTGTGGCACCGAGGAGTTGAACCTGGGGCCCCTCTCTGGTCAGAATGGCTCAGTCCCGAGTTGTACAGGCCAGAAGATCACGGGTTTCATTTCTAGGCTGTGCTGAGTTATTTGGGGTGGGCAGCGGGGGCACTGCCATAGGTCTCGGCACCCTCGGGCAAATGAGGGAAGGGGGTGGAAATCCCCTGCCCCTGGTCATTGTCCACTGGAAAGTGCAGGCAAGTTAACATGACCAGGCTTGGCTGTGATGTCCTAGGAACAGGAATTATTAGCCGAAAAAAGACCAAGGTCCATCTAGTTTGCTTTCTACCATCCTGGTAGTCCCATGATCCAACGATAATGGGGTTGGTGACCAATCACAGCAATTGATGATATGGAGTTGTTGACTCCATCAATGAGTCTACAACAGACCCAGACATGAGGTGAGGAAAACCCCCAGTTGAGCAGAGCTTTGGGAATCACAGGTCCAAAGTCACTTGTTCCTCCCGAGCATGCCACGCTCACCACATGCCATGTCTTAAATTGCTCCCAAACTATCTCAAAATGTTATTTTCTGAGAGAAATCAATCCAATTTGTATTTGAATGAATTAATACTAACTGCTTCCACCATCTCCCTAGGGTGCCTGTTCTATAAATTGACCACTTGCTCATTGAAATATTGTTTCCCCAGATTGGCTTTGAATTTACTTCAAGCATTGTGTCCTCTGGTTCTACTGTTCTGGGCAAGGTGAAACAGCTTGTCATGGTCGACATTATCTAGTCCCTTTAGACCCCTAAAAACAGCAATCATATCACCTCTCAACCTCTTATCCAGTGAGAATATGCCCAATTTACATAAATCCATTCCCTCAATCATTGCTCTCGTCTGTATCCCCCTCAATAGTTGCAATACCTTTTCTGTACTGCGGGGACCAGAACTGTGCGCAATATTCTAAGTGCGGTCGCGTTACTGGTTTACAAAGTGGCAGCATTGCCTCACTAGCTTAATATTGAGCTGTTAATAGCTCCCAACATCTAATTTGGTTTACTCACTGCCACCAAACATTGTTGCGATAGCTTCAAATGGCAGCCAAGTACCTTGCCAACACTCAGTGTTTCGACTCGCACTTGCATGCAGGTAGTACCAAAGAGCTGCCAGTGCCTATAGAATTGTGCCCGTGCTTGAGGTCAAGGTCTGGCCTGGTGTCCCTGGCACCTGTTTGCAGGCCGCCATGGTTTGAAGTGTCTGAAGCCACTTTGCACCAAGCTCCTTTTCAGGTGCCCTTAAATGGACGTTCGATTATGTCAGATTGCGGGGAGAGCTTCATCCATAAGCTAGCTCTGCACGCTTGCTCTGCTAAAACTGGCTCCCTCCTTCCAGTGGCATAATTGTAGATCCAATGGAGAAACTGGGTCTATGAGCCTGCCGCGACGATAACGGAGCCGGATTTGGCGGTGTGAGCGGAAGGAACTAGCGCAGGGCTGCCCATCTCCCGGAAGCCGAGTGCCAGCGTAAAAGTGGCGAGACTGTCTAGTCTGTAGACCTCACCGCCTGGTGTTTTGTGCCCTCTTTCCAGGGATCGTGTCAAAAGATCCAAGTGTTTATGACACTTTCGAGTCGGTCCGAGCCAGCCTCTTTGGCCAGGGCCTGGAAGCCAGCCTTTCGGCCCAGGGGCAGCCCCAGTCCAGTGGCAGGAGCGGCAGTGGTGCCATGGAGGGCGATGACGAGCCCATTTATCAGACTTGTATCTTTGACCCCTTAGACGCGGGCAGCGACGACAGCCACAGCACCCACAGCAACGAGGTGGTCGTCGCCAAGAAGGCGCTGACGAGGAGCGTGAGTGCCAGGGTTGGCCACAACGGCGTCGCCTCCTCCTCCTGGGAGAAATGCAGCAGCCAGAGCGCCTTCGGAACACTTCCGCGGAAATCCCGGCGGAAAAGTTTGCGGAAGAGGCTGCTCAAGTACATCCCTGGACTCAACCGCTCGGTGGAGGAGGAAGAAAGCCACTTATAGGCGATGGGACAGCGCCTTTATTTATTGTGTTTCCGATTTTCAACGCTAATCTCGTACATTGCTGCCACCAGAAGTATTGTGGAGCGGGTACAAGAAGAGAAGGGGCGCGACCAAACCGCTTCAACGTTGCTTCGCACAGAAGGTGGCAAATGGGCTGCACAGACTGCCCAAGGTGACCGTGGAGTTCGGACAGTTTCGGCAAATTCAAAAGCGAGCTGGACAGTTTCTGGGCTGAAAGACCGCGAGAGATAAGTGTACTCGTTTTTTGAACTTTGGGATATATCGGCGGGACTGCAGTGCTCCTTTGCGGTTCCGTGCACTCGTGTGCCTATGTAAGAGTTTACTTTTGCTATATCTTTTTCCAGGTGTTTTCCCCACACACACCCCCCCCCGCCCATCTGCTCAAGTGGTGGAAGGGGAAATGGGGGAAAGAGCGAGGGGGGGGCGGTGGGGAGTGGGATTAATTGGATAGCTCTACCAAAGAGCCGACACCAGCACGATGGACCGAATGGCCTCCTTCTGTGCCATGTTCCCTCGAAGCGCACAGTCATGGGAAAGGTTCCGCGCAGGCCACTCTCCATTGTAAATACTGCCTATGCGCAGAATTTTAAAGGGACCACGCAGTAAAAGGAACAGGCCACACGGTACAAAGCGCAGCTTACAGGGAACATTGCCGCTATGCTGTATCATTCCATCTCACCTGAATGCAGAGACTCCCACCCGGGTAAGGTTCCACTGGTGCCAACAGCCCTCTGCTACCTTGCCCAGGCGGCCAGTCTTCCAAGGGTGGGCCGAGACAATGCATGTCGGCAACGCCTTCCAACTGCTGCTGCCGCGCATCCTGCCCTGGTCCAACGTCTGCATGCGCGCGCTCTCCAGCAACCGTTGCCGCATAGTGACGAGGAGCTGATGCCTGAACTGTCGTCCCATTACCCTCCCCCGGCCGGGAGGTCTGAGACTAAAGACCATCATTTCGGAGCTGCCCCGTTCGGGGGCGGTAACGCTCGCGAGGCTTTGCGCCAGGCGCAGAAGTCTCGGCCTCTCGCGGGAAATTGGGGTTCCCGCCCCCGGAAGGAAGTGGAGCGCTAAATCTTAAATCGCTCCACTTCCTTCCTGGGTCGGGAGCGGGGTGCAGGGCGACACACTGGGCCGTGTAG
Source organism: Pristiophorus japonicus (assembly GCF_044704955.1). Taxonomy (NCBI): domain Eukaryota; kingdom Metazoa; phylum Chordata; class Chondrichthyes; family Pristiophoridae; genus Pristiophorus; species Pristiophorus japonicus. The sequence continues at coordinate 22,383,478 of NC_092010.1, forward strand.
CGCTGTCGGGTAGGAGGGGCTCTTCCCTGAATTAAAGGGACGGTCCCAAGCTGCAAACTCTGCTGTGATGACCGGGTCCTCCGACCACCGGGGAGCGGGGTTGCCACGCCAACAGCCCGGCTGACCGATCGGGGCACGGACCCCGCGTTCAAAGCACCAACTGTCATCGCCCGGCGCAGTTTCAGGGGGCGATACCCATTTAGGGTCCGGGGCGCTAACGGGTTACCGCCACCGTTAATTTAGCGCTCCCTGCCCCCCCTCCCGCCCCCCTCCAGTGACGCTAACGGGAGGCGCAAACGACCCCAATTTCTCCCCTTAATTGTAGTGTCTTCTCCACAACCCATAAGCTGCCCTGGCAAACCTAGTTCAGACCAGGGATCCAACTTAAGACCTACCTGACCTGAGAGGCTCAGGCCCACATTCCACACACAGACATTCACCCAATGAGCTAAGCTCTCCTTTTTATTTTGCTTGTTGCTGTCCAAATTCTTTTTTGGTTCTTGTGCTGAATGTTGATCTTTTTTTGGAGTGGGGTGGGCGGGGGTCGGGGTGGCGGGGGCAGAGGGAGTCTGACCGCTTAGTAGTTTCCATCGCGGCTCCAATACATTATTGGGAGAGCTGTATAAACAATTAGTCTCGAGGTTCCTGGCTGACGTCACTTCACTCTCAGTTCCGCATGAGGTGAAGGAACTTGATATTTGGTGGTTGCCTGTGGTCGACCAGACGCAGGCTTATTTTTTTTATTTGTTCCTGGGATGTGGGCGTCGCTGGCAAGCAGTCATTGCCCATCCCCTAATTGCCCCTTGAGAAGGTGGTGGTGAGCCACCTTCGAACCGCTGCAGTCCGTGTGGTGAAGGTGCTCCCACAGTGCTGTTAGGGAGGGAGTTCCAGGATTGTGACCCAGCGACGATGAAGGAATGGCCGATATATTTCCAAGTCAGGATGGTGTGTGACTGGGAGGGGAACTTGGAGGTGGTGGTGTTCCCATGCACCTGCTGCCCTTGTCCTTCTAGGTGGTAGAGGTCGCGGGTTTGGGAGGTGCTGCCGAAGAAGCCTTGGCGAGTTCCAAGCTCTTCTCCCCTCGCTGCAGCCTTGCCCTCTTTCTCTTTGGCCATAGCCACTTAACTCTCCCTCAACGGGAAAAGGATGGCAACAACAACTAAGGCAGAAAACAAAGGCGCTTCGCAGGGGCACAAGTCAGAAAAAAATGGAGGCTGAGAAGGTGACATTAGGAGTAAGCTCAGTCAAGGGGGTTGGCTGCGAGGAGAGATTAGATGATAGGCCGTGTGGTAACTTGGGGAGTTGGGGGGTGTGGTTTGGAGGCCATAGCTTCACAAAATTTCTTCTTTGATTTGGGCCATTTGAATATCAGAACCAAATCGTGCCGATATCAAATGGACCTCTCAAAAGAACATAAGAAATAGGCCATACGGCTCCTCGAGCCTGCTCCGCCATTCAATAAGATCATGGCTGATCTGATCATGGACTCAGCTCCACTTCCTCGCCCGCTCCCCATAACCCCTTATCCCCTTGTCTTTTAAGAAACTGTCTATTTCTGTCTTAAATTTATTCAATGTCTCAGCTTCCACAGCTCTCTGAGGCAGCGAATTCCACAGATTTACAACCCTCTGAGAAGAAATTTCTCCTCATCTCAGTTTTAAATGGACGGCCCCTTATTCTAAGACTTTCAGTTTTCATATTTTAATTGGGACGTCTCGGCTTTAGGATGACTGCAAAAAAACAAACCGCTTGCGCCGCTCCCAAACTCCCGCCGATTTGCCAGCTCCGCCCTTAAAACCGCCTTCCTGTCTCAGCCACCAGTTAGAATTTCAGCCTTTCAACACATTGTAAGTTAGGAAGCTGGACAGTGATGTCAAGCTGTGACTCAGTGTCAGCCGTGGCTCAGTGGGTAGCACTCTTGCCTCTGAGTCAGAAGGTTGTGGGTTCAAGTCCCATTCCATGAGATTTGAGCACATAAATCTAGGCTGTCACTCCAGTGCAGTGCTGAGGAAGTGTTGCACTGGCGGAGGTGCTGTCTTTCGGATAAGATATTAAACCAAGGTCTGGTCTGCCCCCTCAGGTGGATGTAAAAGATCCTATGGCACTATTTCAAAGAGCAGGGGAGTTATCCCTGGTGTCCTGGGGCAAATATTTATCCCTCAATCAAAGAAACAGATTATCTGGTCATTATCACATTGCTGTGTGTGGGAGCTTGCTGTGTGCAAATTGGCTGCTGCGTTTCCTATATTATACCAGTAACTACACTCCAAAAAGTGGCTGTAAAGCGCTTTGAGACGTTGAGTGATCATGAAAGGCACTATATAAATGCAAGTCTTTCTTTTCAATGCAAGTTAAATGTATTTCAAGCTGTTGTAATCTAATGGAGACTCCACAGCTATTGCAAGCAATGAGGCGTATGCACCAGAATCGAACTTCAAACCTGCCGTTGGTATAAATCTGTGCAGCGAATCCTCCTGGCAAGGCTCTCTGACAGCACGTGACCTGCCCAAGACCTAGCGCAGCTATTTCCCAATCTTCTTAACTGAGCTCTCCTCATTTTAAGACATGGCCGGGGGTGGGTGCGGTGGGGGGGTTGATTTTTATTTTCGTCTGCAGTATCTGGGCGCCAATCAATGGATTGACAATCAGGTGGGCTCTATAACGGCCGTGCGATCCGCTCTGCTAGTTTACCAGCCAGGCTATGACGGCATGAACCTACTCCACTGACTCTTATTGGGGTTCCCCAGTTGTTGCCAGACGCCCCCCCCGCCCCTGTACCACCCTGTGCCTCAATCAAAGGGCAATTCTTCATGCACATCCCTAGACGGTGAGTGTCAGCTGGCTATTCGACTGTGTGAGCATCCCAGCCAAGCCCTCTCCTGCCCTCAATCGACTGTGGGAGATGTGCCTTGTCCAGCAGGGCTCGGTGGGAACCCTGGCTGATTGTATCCTTCCCCTGGCCCAGTGGCACTGAGTGCGATTACACCACTTCCAGTACTGCCACCCTGATTGCTATCGGCTAAATCAACACCATGTGGAAGAGCTTCCTAGTTATATCCTAAACATGGCCTTATGGAGAGAAAGAGAGAGAGAGAGAGCGTCTGCTGCACTTAGCTTGCAGCCGAGTTCCCCCTGCGCAGCATTAATCTATATTTAGGTTTGTCAATTGAATTAGTTGCTTTGGCTCAAGTTAACTGAGTCGATTTGATGGGACTCCACCAAGGTCATGGGTCCATTTCATTGCTCAGTTCCGGGGCAGCAGGTCGAACCATGGTCAGAGCTTGAGTATTGCGGGACTGAAGGGGCTACAAGGAGCGGCAATTGAAGGGACCGGGGTCACTGCCCCTTTAAATAAGCTGCTACTGCACATCTAGGCTGATTGCTTCACAACGGGGCTGGGCTGTAAATAGCCCCGCAGTAGTGACTTTATTCAGTAGCCACAAGGGCTTGCAGGCACTGCTTATGTGAAAAAAATATATATTGCTGACAGGACATGGTGTGGGAATGGGCGGGTTTCAGACCAGAATCTCTCACAACTTGAAACCCAGTCAAGACAGGAAGTATAACGGAGGTGGTGGTGGGGGAGGGGGTGAGGGGCGGATGCAACAGCCTAACAACAGTAAGTGCTCAGCAGAAAGGAAGCCTGTGGGTAACAGCGAACAATACCCCGACTGAGGGACAGCAGTATACTTGCTTGGGCTGTAGTTAATCCAAAAGGTTAGCCTTGCACCATTATCATGAATTCCTGAGGCCCGAAAGGCCTCTCACCAGCTGCCTTTGGCCATCTATGTGCTTCTCAACATTGGCTGGCAGTAGCCCTAGGACCTCGCCAGGATCTGAGGAATTCAGCCAGGCGTTGGGTTAACGGAGAGGAAACAGTCTTTATTTCGCATGGTTTGGATTTTGGGAAGAGTAGGTATTCTGGTTGGCGGTTTTTGAGATCGGGCAGGAGAAGGTCAAGTTGGCCAACAAAACCCATCTCTTTTTGATAGGTCAAGTCTACCTCCTTATAGCAAACGTTGAAACAACATTCAGTGGAATGTTTTACCGTATCCGAACCCTGAGTAACCTGTTACGCACAATGTCAAATAGGCTCTAGATAATGGCATCACCAAATGTGTCAGCTGTGACTCAGTGGGTAGCACTCTCACCTGAGTCCGAAGGTTGTGGGTTCAAATCCCACTCCCGAGACTTGAGCACGAAAATCCAGGCTGGCACTCCCAGTACAGAGGGAACGCTGCACTGTCTGAGGTGTCGTCTTTTAGATGAGACGTTAAACCGAGGCCCCGTCTGCTCTCTCGGGTGGATGTAAAAGATCCCACGGCACTAATTCGAAGAAGAGCAGGGGAGTTCTCCTAGCCAATATTTATTCCTCAATCAACATCACTAAAACAGATTATCTGATCATTATCACATTGCTGTTTGTGGGAGCTTGCCGTGCGCAAATTTGATGCCACGTTTCCCACATTAAAACAGTGACTACACTCCAAAAGTACTTCACTGGAGTGTCCTGAGGTTGTGAAAGGCGCTATAGAAATGCAAGTCCTTTCGTTATTGGCTTAGCAGAAAGATTGGCCGAGTAAGCACCAGTGTAACCTATTGTTTATGTCCAGCCAGATGAAGCTGCTGGCACCAGTTTTGCTAACGTGCATTTGTCCCATCCTCCTCTGCGCTGGAGGATACAGAGTGCCTGCGTGCCTTTCCTGGACTGCTTCGACACCAAACTCCAAAGCGTATCAAGAGCGCATTCTTTCCCATTTTGGTTAATTCCCAGGATATTCTGAACTCCAAATATTAACCACTCTTTATAGTGATTCAGTTCTACTTTATAATGTCCTCGTTTAAATTTGACAAAAGAATCCTTGTTTCCCACACTTAAGGAAAATTGTGCCTATTTTGAAAATGAAAAAGCCACTTATTCCGAAAGATGTGTAACGGCAGTCTCTCTTTCTCTCCCTCCGTTCCCTTTTCTTTCCACCTCCTCTCTTTGCCTCACTTGTTTCCACTTTGTCTTCTGAAGCCCAGATAGGCTAACCTGTTCAGAGACCTTAAGTCCTCCCCTTTTGCTGGGTCTGAACAGTGATCTTCAGCGGTGGCAGGCAATGACTAAACTTTGGTCCGAGGATGTCACTGCATGTTTCTTCAAGATGTTTGCATAGAACGTACGGCACAGAAACAGGCCACTCGGCCCAACAGGTCCGTGCCGGTGTTTATGCTCCACACGGGCCTCCTCCCACCCCTCTTCATCTCACCCCATCAACATATCCTTCTATTCCTTTCTCCCTCATGTGTTTATCCAGCTGCCCCTTAAATGCATCGATACTGTTCACCTCAACCACTCCCTGTGGCAGCGAGTTCCACATTCTCACCACTCTTTGGGTAAAGAAGTTAAAACAGAAAATGCTGGATATACTCAGCAGGTCGGGCAGCATCTGTGGAGCAAGAAACTGAGTTAACGTTTCAGGTCGATGACCCTTCATCAGAGTAAAGAAGGTTCTCCTGAATTTCTTACTGGATTTATTAGTGACTATCTTATCTTCGTGGCCCCTAGTTTTGGACTACCCCACAAGTGAAAACATCTCCTCTACTATGATTCAGTATAATGGTCAAATAAAAAAAAATGGAACATGATTACAAGATTGAAACTCTCTTCAAAAATGTAGCCGTTCACTTGCATTATTTCTGCAGTGTAAAGCACGTGCTATATTTAGACAGTTTCTTAACCGATAAGGGAGTAAGGGATTATGGAGAGCGAGCAGTGAAGTGGAGCTGAGTCCAGGATCAGATCAGCCATGATCGTATTAAATGGCGGAGCAGGCTCGAGGGGCCGTATGGCCTACTCCTGCTCCTATTTCTTATGTTCTTATGTTCTTATATTCGACTTTGATTAGAATTGGGTATCTTGAGCCAGGTACTATCAAAGTAGTGCACATCCAGTTCCACTGAGTTGCCAACACCAATCCTGCTGCTTGTGCCAGGACAACGTGGGGGAATAGTCCATTTTCTCTTGGCGGGAAGTGCTTGTGTGAGTGTGCCATTGCAGGCATTTGCCTACGAATCGTATTTAACCAGATTTTAGTTTGCCAGTACCGTAGCGACACTTTGCAGATTGTGCCACAGTGCCTTCAAGGAAGAAAATAAAAGACAGAAGCTGGTCTTAATTCCGTTTCAGAGAGGTACCTTTTGTATTAAGTCAAAAGTTTTTGTTGGGTAAGGATATTAAGAGATAGGGAACCAAGGCAGGTATATGGAGTTAAGATACAGATCAGCCATGATCTCATTGAATGGTGGAATAAGCTCGAGGGGCTGAATATCTTCCATTTGTTTCTAAGTCATAGCTTTATAAATTCTTTGAATAATAAGGAGGCAACTTCTGCGCTAGAGGGATATGAATATTCAAATACCAACTTTATTTGAAAAAAGCAGTGTGATTTTTATAATACAAATTTTATGCTCTAGGAAAAGAACCTCCAACTAAACCACATTCAAATATTCAGTTTAGACATGTTGCTGGTACAATGGGGTCTAAAGTTGTTTTGTGGGCCTAACAATAACCAATTTAGCAGTGCAGTCTGCACGGCAGTGCGGGCCACTGCTAAATTGGCTGGGGCCTATTTTTAGGTCCGCCTGAAATGAACACATGAGCCTCATTTCAATATTGCACTCATTTCCAAGCCAGACTCCTAAATTTGTCTGCTGTGGCAAGCTCTGGCTGGCAATTCCAGATCTCGAGAAGCCTAGCCAATGCTCCACACAACAGAGTAGGCTCGAGGGGCCGAATGGCCCACTCCTGCTCTTATTTCTTGTGTTCTGAAGGGACCGCTGGAGGCCACTCAAAAAGCGCCCAAACTTCCAATATGTTGTCTTTTGTGGAGTTGGAAGGAGCAGAAGTGCTCCTCCTGGCTGCGCAAACTAGCCTGCCCTCGTCCTGCCCCGCCACTCACAATCCTCCTCGGTACAGGCTGAAATTTCTAAGGCCCCCAACAGGCAAGTTTTGCGGGGCACTCAATTGGCAGCTCGCCTGATTTATTCTGATGAGGCCCGGGGTCAACTTTACTTTGGTCCTCTGACCTCACCTGGCGTGCCATCACCGTGCACCGCTGGAAATCATGGCCGGTCGGGGACACTAAGGAATTTCGGTCCCAGTGTCACCAGAAATGGTGCCTGTTGGTTGGACATCGAATGGTCGTTGGCTGTTTCGAGATTATGCTACAAATCCTTAAACATGTTCATATCAGCCTCTCTCTGCCTTCTATCTTAGTATTGGAGAAAGGAATTTAATAAAAAATCTGTTAAGGGCTTGTACAATAACTGAACAGCATAAGTTCCAGGCTTTAGTTAATAGCTTGTCTAATGCAAAATAATTGTCCAGTTTATTTAAACATTCACTGAGTCACTATTGTGTTCATGCAAATAATTCTGTAATATTTTGTAAATATCTTTTTTCACTGATGTCTAATGTTCCACTAATATTTATTTTAATATTGTATTTTGCTAAGGTTTTATGTTGTATGAAAATGTTCGTCATTAAAAGCAGCGTGTGTTTTCAATGATGGAAAACAAAATGGTGGAGCTTTTTGTAAAATAGAAGATTTGACATTAAAAGTTTTCAAACTTTCGGAGAAGTGTGTCTTTTTTTGATCAGCAGCAACGAGGAGGTCACTTGGTGAGGGAGCTTGGGCGGGTTTGCTGTGACATTTGCTAAATCTGCTTCAGTCACCATCCAGTTGATTCAGAAGTCGAATCCATAAGGTGAAAAAAGCCTCAACAATGTGTTCCTTTCATCAACCAACACTTCTGGTCTTGCATGACTGCGAACAACTGCAACACATGGCCCCGAAGTGGCGGTACTTAGCTCCCAATTAGTCACAGCAATTCTCGCTTGTTATTTTTGTAACCAGTCATTAGTGTCAGGATCCTGATAGCAAGCGGCACAGATCCTGCAGAGACTGGCATAGGGGGAGCAACTGTGTCAACTCCAAGGTCTCTGCACTCCTCCAATTCTGCCCTCCTGACCATCCCAGATTATAATCTCTCCACCATTGGTGGCCGTGCCTTCTGTTGCCTGGGCCCCAAGCTCTGGAACTCCCTCCCTGAACCTCTCCACCTCTCTCTCCTCCTTTTAAATCGCTCCTTAAAACCTACCTCTTTGACCAAGCTTTTGGCCATCTGTCCTAATATCTACTTACGTGGCCCGGTGTCAAAAGTTTGTTTTGTAACGCTCCTGTGAAGCACCTTGGGGCGGTTAACTATGTTAAATACGCTTCTAATGGCTCCCATACAAGATGAGTACTGAACAAACAGTACTCCACTGCAGCATCAGCCGGTCGCAGTCATTATGTAGCATTTGAACTACACGCCTTTGAAAGTAATTTATTAAATCATTCATTAAAATACAGAATTGTTTTTTGCTTAACACGCTTGTATTTAGAAGAGTGATAATGTCCCCGTCAGTCCTGGAAACCATTCGTCTGCTTGCTATGAGTAATCATGAGCATGCTCAGACAGGGCAGTGTTTGCGACACTATGATCGGGCTTAGCGCTCCTGAGCAAGCGAGAGAGAGAGAGCGAGAGAGAAATCTCATTGGCCCATAACGGTGAGGCGAGGGGCGCTCGCCATTATTTACGCGCAAACGGTACAGCAACCTCAGGTGAGGAGCAGATGCGCGGTTAAACTCAAAAATCCAAAAGTCACTGCCCGAGTTGCGACGCTCCGACATTAGCTTTGCTAAAACGGCAGCTCTCTGACTGTCTCACCAGTGACCTGCATTGAACGATCTGATAGATAGGAAGTAAACTCACTACAGAAAGTTAACTTTCGTCCATTCAAGTCTAAGTATAGTATTAACAACATGATGTGTTAATCACTGCTAGTTAACCACTCTGGCACTGAAGCTTAACTATTGCAAGCGTGGAGTCTCAGTCCTTCAGGTTTTAATTGTTGTTGGAGATTTTCAATTCTGTTTCTTTTTCTCTCTCTTAATTCAGACTTTCTTTCCCTCTACCTGATGTGCCATTGGATTCACCTGCTCTAATTTACACTTCCTCCTCCCTCCTTGCGCTGTTTATTTCTCAATCCTTCAACCTAATTGGAGATACACAGTCGCTTGGCCTGCTCACTCAGTCCCAAGTGCCCTGTTCCCCTTGCTGCACCGTTATCATCTCGCACTTTCAGTAAATTGCCACGCAGGCAAATTTAAAAACCTAAGTGTGCAAGAACAACTCTAACTAATGCCAGATGCCATTAGGTGCCCTGCCACAGCAAACAATGGCCCATTTGAATTCAACACCATTTTTTCTTAAGGGGCAAAGGATGTGATTTGAATGTCTTTGCTTTCTCCCCCCTCCCCCTCCTTTCTGAGGATACTGCATCTGGCTGGGATCCAGATCCATGGGAATTGGTCTCCCTCCTGTGCCTTGACCGAGTGACCACTCTTCATGTGTGAGCTAGAATGGCGAGTGACTATTCAACTGCAGACGGCATCACAGCAGAGACCTGATTCTGTCCTCCGCCAACCCGCAGACAGACCAGTTTCCAACAGTGGGAGCTCTGGATGATCTCTCGCTCGAGCTCCGGCCCAGAGTTACTAAGCCCCATCACAACATCGCAAACACTGCCCTGGTGGAGATCGGCCTCACGCAGCACAGACCAGGGATCAATCCGGGCACTTTGAGGCCTGTGTGGCTCAGTGTCACAGACGGTTGGTGCCGTTACTTCTTGGGCCGTCTTCGGATGAGACGTTAAACCAAGCCCCCCCCCATCTGCTTTCTCAAGTGGACATAAAAGATCCCATGGCACTTTTCCGAAGAAGAGCAGGGGCCAATAGTTATCCCTCAACCAACAATACTAAAACATTATCTGGGTCATTATCACATTGTTGTTTGTGGGAGTTTGCTGTGCGCATATTGGCTGCCGTGTTTCCGACATTACAACAGTGACTGCACTCAAAGTACTTCATTGGCTGTAAAGGGCTTTGAGACGTCCGGAGGTCGTGAAAGGCGCTATAGAAATGCAAGTCTTTTTTCTTTTTCATTCTCCGTTTTAGTGACAAGCCCGTGGGTGGAGGTGGTGTGGGTTGACCATCTGCCATCGTTATGAAGCAAAACCGAGTGGACTCATACGCTCCCACTAATTTACTTGCTGCCTCTGCGTCAGTCAGGTCAGCATAGAGCAACTCAGCTGTGACTGAATGTTCCACTCCGCTGCAAGCTCAACTGGGCCGGCGCAGCGAAGCACAGACTGAGCCCTCGCTGCGACTTCCTGTTGCGAGATTATTCCTGGAAAATGAATTCTGTGACCTGCTTCACTTGTTTTTTTTTTGGGTTCTGGTAACAGGAAACAAATGTGCAGAAGATCAGCGACTTCCGCCTGAACATTTACGACAGGACTGAACGGCTAACTGAGCAGCTCGTGCGGCTGGAAAAATATTCTGAGCCCTTGAGTTTTCAGTTTAATTTAAACAAGGCAATGAATTACTGCTCCCTGCTCCTTTTGCAACAGGTCCAACAGAGCCCTGGGGAACCCTCATTTGCTGGGAGAGTGGAGTGGTCCGGCCCACTGTAATTGACCAGATGGCGTCAGACTTTCTACTTGTTTGAGCCACCAGGAAAGACGCTGTAATCCATGTGGGAAGGGTGGTGCCTCCATTCTCTGATGATTCAGTCAAGGCAAGCAAATGAGTGCCCTCTTAGGTTGCGAAAGTTAATCAAAACTGGCTCTTCCCCTCTTCCTCATTCCCCTTTGGAAATGACTGTTCGCTGACTCAAGTGACTTCTTTAAACCAGACGAAGGTCCCCGCTAATATTAGCGGACAGGACGCTGGCCCACGAAAATGTTAACCAGTTGTCCGTTGTTACCTCCAACAACAATTTCGAGCCTCATGTTATATTTCATTAGTGGTACACAAATTTGATAGCAATCATGGAAGGAAGATTCCCTTTGGTCACTATCTTAGTGACATTGTCAACACAGCGGGAAGATTCGCTTGGTCTCGCTGTGTAAGTGACATTGTAAACACAGTGGCAAGATTCACTGGGGCTGAAATTGCCCCTTCCCTTAAGGCCTGTTACCGCTGGAAATTGGCAGCTACGCTGCGGAGTGCAACGGCCGCCGAATTTTCGTGCAATGGCCACCATTTTGAAAATTCCATTCCTGCGGTATCCTGGCGACGACCCACTCATCAGAGCGCGCACCGCACCGCCGATGTTCCCCCCCCTCCCACGGTCGCGAAATTCCGCCGAAAAAAATCTTGCTCCCGCCACACGGTGCCACCGACAGCTTTTTCTGTCGGTGCACTGAGCTTGCAAAATGGCGGTGCGGCTCCCATTAAAGGGGAGGGCGTACTGCCACGGCCGCCATCTTTTTTTTTTGTCAGCCGATTGCCATGTCGGGTTGACAATTATGCCCCCCGGGTTCGGCTGGGCGACTGACAGGCAGCCTGACACCCCCTCTTGGGTGCCAGGCTGCTGGCCCGGCCGAAACCCTCCCTGGTGGCCCAGTGGGCCGAACTAAAAGAATTGCACCGATCTCCCCTTTAAGTGAAGGGGAGAGCCGTGGTGACGCGGCGCCGTGATGATGTCATCAGCGCTACTCTGATGACTGACAGCGGTGGATGCTCCGCCCCCCCCCCCAACTTCCAACCCTCTAGTGTGCGACCTTCCGCTCACCGCCCCACATCCGCCCCCATTCTGACCGACTTCTGGTCCGCTGGGAAAATAAAACCAAAGAGCGGAATTTCGCTCAAGAGACCACCGCATCCACCGCACCGGTAAAATCACCAGAAACACGGTAGGTGGGCTCCGTTTCCAGCGGTGGACAGTTTCGGGCCCACTGTGTCTTAGTGACAGTATAAACACAGCTGGAAGCTTCTCCCTGGGCTCACTATTTTCTCATTGCAACTATTTACAAGAAAATCTGTCCAATCTGACCTCCTCGATGAGAACAGAAAAGATCTGACATTCCTAGAATGACTTTGGTGTGCTGCATTGTGACACGATTTGGAAAGCTAAGACGCCTTAAAACTGGCTGATGCTATTTATAACACAGATATCAAACCATCTGCAAGTCATTGTCTGGAGTAACCTGGCATTAATATTAATGCTTAAATCTCATGGTCTGAGATCACACGGAGCCACAAGGGGAACAGAAAACAACCTCAAAGAAACCAGCTACAGTCAGCACATTGATCTCACATTGGAAGCATCAAATCTGTCTGCTGTGGCTGCCCTTCTGATGCCACAATATAGCATATGCAAATTTGTGTGACCCACTTAAGTTAGTATAAAGAGAAACCTCGTCCAACCTCGAATTGACTTGGCGATCTGCTTAAACCAATTAGTCTCTAAGTGACCCAAGGAAGGCTAAGCAATTACAACGTGTGGCCAAGTTACACAAGGCTGCACTTGAGCAGCAGAATATTACAGTTTCCGCTATAAGGTTTAATTATCCTGTCCTTATCAAAGAGTAGATTTACATTGAGCAGTGTCATGACTTAACAGCAGCTATAATTACCTGGATGTGCCTGTTGCGACCAGAGTGTGTTTGATCAGTGGCCTTAAATGGACAGTCCAGTTTTCAGCTAAACATCACAATAGTGCTCGAGACTATGAGCAATGCCAGAGGAGATTAACTCATTTCAAAGTTTATTCATGTCACACCAGCGGGGCCTTACGGAATTATGTGCGGTGCAATGCAATTGGGAAGAACATCTCATCCCAGAGTCACTTTGGTAGAGGCCTGGAAGCAGCTTGCACTGGGGAACCAGTAGATGTGGTGTATTTGGACTTCCTGAAGGCATTTGATAAGGTGCCATATAAAAGGTTACTGCAAAGATAAAAGTTCACGGGGTTGGGGGTAAAATATTAGCATGGATAGAGGATTGGCTAACTAACATAAAACAGAGAGTCGGGAAAAATGGTTCATTCTCTGGTTGGCAACCAGTACCTAGTGGGGTGCCGCAAGGATCAGTGCTGGGACCTCAACTATTTACAATCTATATTAACGACTTGGAGGAAGCGACTGAGTGTAACGTAGCCAAGTTTGCTGACGATATAAACATAGGAGGAAAAGCAATGTGTGAGGAGGACACAAAATATCTGCAAAAGGACATAGACAGGTTAAGTGAGTGGGCAAAAATTTGGCAGATGCAGTAGAATGTTGGAAAGTGTGAGGTCATGCACTTTGGCTGAAAAAAATCAAAGAGCAAGTTATTATTTAAATGGAGAAAGATTACAAAATGCCTCAGTACAGCGGGACCTGGGAGTGCTTGTTCATGAAACACAAAAGGATAATATGTAGGTACAGCAAGTGATCAGGAAGACCAATGGTATCTTGGCCTTTATTGCAAAGGGGATGGAGTATAAAAGCAGGGAAGTCTTGTTACAGCTGTACAGGGTATTGGCGAGGTCACACCTGGAATACTGTGTGCAGTTTTGGTTTCCATATTTACGAAAGGATATACTTGCTGTGGAGGCAGTTCAGAGAAGGTTCACTAGGTTGATTCCGGGGATGATGGGGTTGACTTATGAGGAAAGGTTGAGTAGGTTGGGCCTCTACCCATTGGAATTCAGAAGAATGAGAGGTGATCTTATCGAAACGTATAAGATTATGAGGGGGCTTGTCAAGGTGGATGCAGAGAGGATGTTTCCACTGATAGGGCAGACTAGAACTAGGGGGCATAATCTTAGAATAAGGGGCCGCCCATTTAAAACTGAGATGAGGAGAAATTTCTTCTCTCAGAGGGTTGTAAATCTGTGGAATTTGCTGCCTCAGAGAGCTGTGGAAGCTGGAACATTGAATAAATTTAAGACAGAAATAGACAGTTTCTTAAACAATAAGGGGATAAGGGGTTATGGGGAGCAGGGGCGGGGGAAGTGGAGTTGAGTCCATGATCAGATCAGCCGTGATCTCATTGAATGGCGGAGCAGGCTCGAGGGGCCGTATGACCTACTCCTCCTATTTCTTATGTTTTTATATCCTTATATACAAAAGCAAAATACTGCGGATGCTGGAATCTGGAATAAAAACAGAAAATGCTGGAAATCTCAGCGGGTCAGGCAGCATCTGTGGAGAGAGAAACAGAGTTAATGTTTCAGGTCGATAACCCTTTGTCAGAACTGGAGAGTGTTCGAAATGAACAGATTCTTAACAAGCATTGAAAGGGGGGAGGGGAAGAAAGAACAAAAGGGAAGGTCTGTGATAGGGTGGAAGGCAGGAGAGATTAGAGAGACAAAGGGGATGATGGGCCGAATTCAAATGGTAATGGCAGGAGTTAGAAAGCATAAGTCAAGATAAGGAATGAATGGTGGGATTATGACCAACTGCCATTAGAGACAAGGAGAAAAGAAGAAAGAAAGAAACAGGCTCTGTTCTTTCGGAACACTCTCCAGTTCTGACGCAGGGTCATCGATCCGAAACGTTAACTCTGCTTCCTCTCCACAGATGCTGCCTGACCTGCCGAGATTAGCAGCTTGCACATGTCTGCCCTGCGAGAAATATAATAATTATGTCTATCAATATATTAAAAATCTTATGACTACGCACAATTCCTGTCTGGAAAACCTCACCTCCGGTTGTTACATTTTTGTCACACTTTTGCGTCAACTTTTTCCATTATAAATTCTTACGTCCACATTCATAATGGCTACTTCCCATGTAAACTTGTCACGCTGTAATGACACGCTCCCACCAGTGATGGTGCCATAGTGCCTCAGTTTTACTTCCCTCAGATCCTCAGCCTATACCCCAGAGAAAGTCATATGTCCCAACCAACTTTACTTTTCTGTTTCCTCAATTGTGATGGTAACTAAATAATAATCTAAAATCAAAATGTTGGCCCAGAATTTGCTGGAGCGGGGCATCTTGTGGTGAGCGGCGTGAATTGGTGCTTCCCCTCAAGCTTCAGCTCTTATTGTTTTTGCACCGTAAGTTGCTGCAAGGGCGAGCTGATAACACTGTGGCGATGGCAACTGGGCTTCTGGAACCTTGGTGAACAACGGGACCAGCGGTGTATCTCCTCAACCAATGAGATTTAAGAATTGAAAAAGAAACAGAGGAACAAAGGAGAAGGAGGGTGAATTAGAGTCAAATAAGAACACAAGAACATAAGAAATAGGAGCAGGAGTCAGCCATTTGGCCCCTTGAGCCTGCTCCACCATTCAATAAGATCATGGCTGATCTGATCTTGGCCTCAACTCCACTTCCCCGTCCGCTCCCCATAACCCTTGACTCCATTATCGCTCAAAAATCTGTCTATTTTCACCTTGAATATATTCAATGACTCAGCCTTCACAGCTCTCTGTGGTAGAGCATTCCAAAGATTCACGACCTTCTGAGAGAAGAAATTTCCATTTTAAATGGGCGGCCCCTTATTCTGAAACTATGCCCCCTAGTTTTAGATTCCCCCACGAGGGGAAACATCCTCTCTGCATCCACCCTGTCCAGCCCCCTCAGAATCTTATATGTTTCAATATAATTTCTCATTCTTCTAAACTCCAATGTGTATAGGCCCAACTTGCTCAACCTTTATTATTAGACAACCCCTTCATCTCAGGAATTAACCTCATGAACTGTCTCTGAACTGCCTCCTTAAATATGGAGCACCAAACTGTACGCAGTATTCTAGGTGTGGCCCTGTACAGTTGTAGCAGGACTTCCCTGCCTTTATACTCTATCCCCCTGGCAATAAAGGCCAACATTCTATTTGCCTTCCTGATTACTTGCTGTACCTGCATACTAACTTTTTGTGTTTCATGCACAAGGACCCCCAGGTCCCTCTGTATCGCAGCATTTTGTCGTCTCTCTCCATTTAAATAATAATGCGCTTTTTTATTCTTCCTACTAAAGTGGATAACCTCACATTTTCCAACATTATACTCCATCTGGCAAATTTTTGCCCACTCACTTAACCTATTTATATCCTTTTGCAGATTCTTTGCGTCCTCCTCACAACTTGGTTTCCCACCTATCTTTGTATCGGGCAAGCCCCAGGTGGGCAGAGGAAACGCTTCAAGGACACCCTCAAAGCCTCCCTGATAAAGTACAACATCCCCACTGACACCTGGGAGTCCCTGGCCAAAGACCGCCCGAAGTGGAGGAAGAGCATCCGGGAGGGCGCTGAGCACTTCGAGTCTCGTCGCTGAGAGCATGCAGAAACCAAGCGCAGGCAGCGGAAGGAGCGTGCGGCAAACCAGACTCCCCACCCACCCTTTCCTTCAAACACTGTCCCAGCTGTGACAGAGACTGTAATCCCGTATTGGACTGTTCAGCCACCTGAGAACTCACTTTTAGCATGGAAGCAAATCTTCCTCGATTTCAAGGGACTGCCTATGAAGATGTAGCAAATTCGGCTACATTATTATTATTAATGATAACAATAAAATTAATCACTTTTATTTATATAGCGCCTTTAATGTAGTAAAACATCCCAAGGTGCTTCACAGCAGTGTTACAGACAAACAGATAAATTTGACACCGAGCCACAGAAGAAATTAAGGCAGATGATCAAAAGCTTGTTTAAAGAGGTGGGTTTTAAGGAGCGTCATAAAGGAGGAAAGAGAGGTAGAGAGGCGCAGAGGTTTAGGCAGGGAGTTCTAGAGCTAAGGGCCCAGGCAGCTGAAGGCACGTCCACCGATGGTTGAGCAGTTATAATGAGGGATGTTCAAGAGGGCAGAATTTGAGGAGTGCAGACACCTTGTGGGATTGTGAGGCTGAAAAAGATCACAGAGATAGGGAGGGGCAAGTCCATGGAATGATTTGTAAACAAGGATGGAATTTTGAAATCGAGGCATTGTTTAACTGGGAGCCAGTGTAGGTCAGTGAGCTCAGGGGTGATGGGTGATCGTGACTTGGTGCGAGTTCGGACACGGGCTGCTGAGTTTTGGATGACCGCAAGTTTACGTAGTGTGGAATGTGGGAGGCCAGCCAGGAGTGAGTTGGAGTAGTCAAGTGTAGAGGTAACAAAGGCATGGATGAGGGTTTCAGCAGCAGAAGAGCTGAGGCAGGGGCGGAGGCGAGCGATGTTATGGAGGTGAAAAAAGGCGGTTTTAGTTATACCGTGGATATGTGGCTGGAAACTCATTTTAGGGTCAAATATGACACCTAGGTTGCGAACATTCTTGTTCATCCTCAGATTGATGCGAGGGAGAGGGATGGAGTCAGTGGTTAGCGAACGCAGTTTGTGGCGGGGACCAAAGACAACGGCTTCGGTCTTCCCAATATTTAATTGGAGAACATTTCTGCTCATCCCGTACTGGATGTCGGACAAGCAGTGTGACAATTTAGAGACCAAGCAGGTTGCGACAGAAGTGGTGGTGAGGTAGAGCTGGGTGTCATCTGCGTACATGTGGAAACTGACTCTGTGTTTTCGGATGATATCGCCAAGGGGCAGCATATAGATGAGAAATAGGAGGGGGCCAAGGACATATCCTTGGGGGACACCAGAGGTAACGATGCGGGAGTGGGAAGAGAAGCCATTGCAGGTGATTCTCTGGCTACGATTAGATAGATAAGAATGGAACCAGGCGAGTGCAGTCCCACCCAGCTGGACGATGGTGGAGAGGCGTTGGAGGAGGATGGAGTGGTCTATTGTGTTCCGAACACAGATGAGACTGCACACAGGGAGGTTAAAGTAACAGTGACCTCAGTCTTTATTAAGACACTCCAGAGTGAGGAACAGGCCTTAGGGGCGGGCTTATACAGTGCGCCCAAGGGATGCTGGGATCCCTTGGGACTTCAGGGGATGCACTGCCTGATGGCGGAACATGGGAGTGCATGCTTTACAGATACACAACATCGCTCCGCCCCCCCCCCCCCAAGTCAAAGTGAAAACTATTTACTAGGTGAGGCTGTCGGGAGCCTTTCTTTCCCTGGTGGACCACCTCGGTACAAATGTCTGTTCTGGTGTGTTGGCTGTGCCCTCGCTGGGCTGGTGTGTTGTTGGCCCTGCAGGGCTGCTGGGTGAGCCTGGCCTTGCTGGGCTGTTGGGCGTGATGTGTTTGATTTCCTGGTCCGGGGTGGTGTCATTGATCCTTTGGGTGTGTGTTGTGGGCTCGAAAAAGGTGGTGTCTGCTGTGGGTTGTTCAGGGCAGTCTGTGAACCGCAGCCTCATTTGGTCCAGGTGCTTTCTGCAAATTTGTCCATTGTCTAGTTTGACTACAAACACCTTACTCCCTTCTTTAGCTATCACCGTGCCCGAGATCCACTTGGGACCATGTCCATAGCTTAGCACATACACAGGGTCATTCAGATCAATTTCCCGTGACACAGTGGTGCGACTATCGTTTACATTTTGTTGCTGCCGCCTGCTCTCTACCTGATCATGCAGGTTGGGGTGAACCAGCGAGAGTCTGGTTTTAAGTGTCCTTTTCATGAGTAGCTCAGCCAGTGGCACCCCTGTGAGCGAGTGGGGTCTCGTGCGGTAGCTGAGCAGTACTCGGGACAGGCGGGTTTGGAGTGAGCCTTCTATGACTCGTTTAAGGCTCTGTTTGATGGTTTGTATTGCCCGCTGTGCCTGCCCATTGGAGGCTGGTTTAAATGGGGCCGAGGTGACATGTTTGATCCCATTGCGGGTCATGAATTCTTTAAATTCGGCACTGGTGAAAAATGGCCTGTTGTCACTGACCAGTATGTCAGGCAGGTCGTGGGTGGCAAACATGGCCCTTAGGCTTTCAATGGTGGTGGTGGCAGTGCTTCCCTATATTATTTCACATTCAATCCATTTTGTGAAAGCATCCACCACCACCAGGAACATTTTACCAAGAAACGGGCCCGCACAGTCGACATGGATCCTCGACCATGGTCTGGAGGGCCAGGACCACAAACTTAGTGGTGCCTCTCTGGGCGCATTGCTCAACTGAGCACACACGTTGCATTGCCGTACACAGGACTCAAAGTCAGAGTCGATACTGGGCCACCACACGTAGGATCTGGCTATCGCTTTCATCATTACTATACCCGGGTGTGTGCTGTGGAGATCCGAGATGAACGTCTCCCTGCCCTTTTTGGGTAGCACTACGCGGTTACCCCACAACAGGCAATCTGCCAGAAAGGACAGCTCGTCCTTTCGCCGCTGGAATGGCTTGATTAGCTCTTGCATTTCAACGGGGATGCTGGCCCAGCTCCCATGCAGTACACAGTCTTTTACTAGGGACAGCAGAGGATCTTGGCTGGTCCAAGTCCTAATCTGGCGGGCCGTGACAGGTGATTTATCATTTTCAAACGCTTTCATGACCATCAACAAGTCTGCGGGGCGCCACCATCAACAAGTTTGCAGGCTGTGCCATTTCCACCCCCGTGGTGGGCAATGGTAGCCAACTGAGAGCATCCGCACAGTTCTCGGTGCCTGGCCTGTGGCGGATGGTGTAGTTATACGCTGATAGCGCGAGGGCCCACCTTTGTATACGGGCTGAGGCATTAGTATTTATCCCCTTGTTTTTAGCGAACAGGGATATGAGGGGCTTGTGATCGGTTTCCAGCTCAAATTTGAGGCCAAACAGGTACTGATGCATTTTCTTTACCCCGAACATACACGCTAATGCCTCTTTCTCAATCATGCTGTCGGCCTTCTCGGCCTTAGACAAGCTCCTGGAGGCATAGGCGACAGGTTGCAACTTCCCCGCAATGTTAGCTTGTTGTAATACACACCCGACTCCGTACGACGGCGCATCACATGCGCAAGTCTTTTACACGGGTTATACAATACAAGCAGCTTGTTGGAGCATAAAATATTTCTGGCTTTCTCAAAAGCAATTACTTGTTTTTTTCCTCATACCCAGTTCTCACCTTTGCGCAATAACACATGTAGGGGCTCTAAGAGGGTGCTTAACCCCGGTAGGAAGTTACCAAAATAGTTGAGGAGTCCCAGGAACGACCGCAGCTCCGTGACGTTCTGTGGCCTGTGCGCATTCCTGATAGTCTCTGTCTTGGCGTCTGTGGGTCAAATGCTGTCCGCCGTGATCTTTCTCCCCAAAAACTCCACTTCTGTTGCCATGAAGATGCATTTTGACCTCTTCAGCCGCAGCCTTACGCGATCCAGTCGCTGGAGGACCTCCTCCAGGTTTTGTAGGTGCTCGACTGTGTCCTGACCCATGAGCAATATGTCGTCCTGAAAAACCACTGTGCATGGTATTTACTTGAGTAGGCTCTCCATGTTTCTCTGGTAGATCGCTGCAGCCAACCGAATTCCAAACAGGCATCTGTTGTAGATGAACAGTTCCTTGTGTGTGTTGAAGCAGGTGAGGCCCTTCGAAGAATCCTCCAGCTCGTTGGCTACAAAGTACTGGTCTAGCCGTTCGACATAGGCTTCCCAGTCCTCACCCTCCGAGAACTTCTCCAGGATGCCCACAGTTTGCTGCATCTTTGCGTTTGATTCGTATACTCGTCGCCAGTTATTGTGTTCCTAACACAGATGAGGCTGCACACAGGGTGGTTAAAGTAACAGTGACCTCAGTCTTTATTAAGACACTCCAGAGTGAGGAACAGGCCTTAGGGGCCGGCTTATATACAGTGCTCCCAAGGGATGCTGGGATCCCTTGGGACTTCAGGGGATGCACTCCCTGGTAGCGGAACATAGGAGTGCATGCTTTACAGATACACAACATGGTCAACCGTGTCAAAGGGTGCAGACAGGTCGAGAAGGATGAGAAGGGATAGTTTACCTTCATCACAGTCACAAAGGATGTCATTTGTGACTTTGATGAGAGCAGTTTCGGTACTGTGGCAGGGGCAGAAACCGGATTTTGGAGGGATTCAAACATGGAATTCATGAAAAGATGATCACGGATTTGGGAAGCAACAACACGTTCAAGTACTTTGGACAGGAAAAGGAGTTTGGAGATGAGGCGATAGCTAGCAAGCAAAGTGGGGTCAAGGGTTGTTTTTTTAAGGAGAGGGGTGATGACGGCAGATTTGAAGGAGAGGGGAACAGTACCTGAGGACAGAGAACTGTTAACAATGTCGGCTAACATGGGAACCAGGAAAGGAAGTTGGGTGGTCAGCAGTTTAGTGGGAATAGGGTCAAGGGAGCAGGAAGTGGGTCTCATGGATAAGATGAGTTTGGAGAGATTAAGAGGGGAGATCAAAGAGAAACTAGAAAAAGATATGAGTTTAGGGCTAGGGCAAGTGGGAGCGTCAGATGAAGTTTGGCCCAGTGGGCTCGGTGAAAGAAGGAAACGCGCAGAGGCAGCTGATCAGATGGTCTCAATCTTTTAAGGAGATGGCTAGCAGTAGAGAATAGTAGCCTGGGGTATTATATTATATTATATTATATTAAATAATTATGTTATATTACACTCGGTCCCTTCATCCAAATTATTAGTGTAGATTGTAAATGATTGTAAATCAGGTACAGGGAGTGAAATAAAGAGAGGGAAAGAAAGATTGGATTAAGAGAGAGAAATAAGGTTTAGAAATGTAAAAAATGTGCAAGTGGACATATCCCACAAATTGTCTACTCTAGGGGTCCATACTGGTTTTCCTTAGTCTGTAGGCTACCTCTAAGATCAGCATAATCAACCAGCATGAAATCTTTAAAATGTCTTTGTCAACACTGCATGAATCTGTATTTTCATGTTCCTTCTGAGCGGCTCATTAGGGATGGTGCTCTGAAACACATCACCATTTCACCCTGCTCTTGCATGCCTCAAAGACTAGCGTGCCAAGACAGTTTAACACAGCCCCAGATCTTTAATGAGTTGTCCCAGGCTTCACGGAGCAGACTTCATGTCTTCATTTCCTGTCAATCTTTCTTCTTTTCTTTCAAAGCACACGGGGAGGGAGAGAGGATGTGGTTTACATCTTGGTCGCTGCTCAGCACCAAAAAAAAAGTTAGTTAAGCATCTTTCACGTACAGAGAGGAAACGGGTAATCACCCAGATGACCGCAGCTTTTATCGCTGTAGTCATAACCTATCAACGGTTGGATGCAATTCGCGTCACTGCAGCCGGCCGGTCTTCGAGGCGTGACGGGAAATCGGTCCGGGGTGGCCACATGTTGTGTCACCCACACGCAGCGAAAAGCCCCGCTCATAACCATCATTCAACATTATTGCAACGGTAGCCTATAAAAAGCTCGATGTTCGATTTTTTTTCCCGATGCGTACAGTTTATCATTTTTGAGAATCGAATAATCTTTTTGAAGTGTGATCAACTCCTCGAATGCTCGTTCCAAGAAGCAGTTTAGGGGGCTCCTTATGAGATGAAAGCTTGGGTTGCTTTACAAGCAATACGTGGTTAATTATCCTCTCGAAAGTGATATTACGCAAGTTTTTTTAAACATTTGTTCTCGGGACGTGGGGGTCGCTGCGCATTCATGACCTCAGCACAGCACCGGGAGTGTCAGTTGAGATTATGTGCTCAAGTCTCTGGAGTGGGACTTGAACCCACGACCTTCCGACTCAGGGGTGAGAGAGAGTGCTGCCCACTGAGTCACAGCTGACACTTTATATAAATAGCCTAGAAGAGACATGTATCGCTTTCATAAGAGAAGAAGAGTTTTTAGGAACATGAAAAGGCCATTATGCTGAACATTATGCCCCATTTTGACAGATTCAGACAGACACTGGAGGGATGTCAGCTTGGCTCAGTGGATGCCAGTCTTGCCTCTGAGTCAGGACTTGAGTATAAAATCTAGGCTGAGACTTCAGTGTAGTACTGAGGGAGTGCTACACTGTTGGAGGTGCCGTCTATCGGGTACAATGTTGATCTGAGGCCCGATGTACTGGTTTGGAGGAGGTTAAAGATCCCATGGTACTATAGGAAAATGGAGCAGGGCTGCAATTGGACAACAATTCTCCCTCAACCAAAAGCAGTTTAACTGTTTATCCATCTTATTGTGGGATCTTGCTGTGTGCGAATTGGCTGTTGTGTTTACCCACAAGCAACAGTGGCTGCACTTCACAAAGGAATTCCTTGGATTTGGAAGTGATTTGGGAAAGCCAGAGGAATGTAGCAAGGTGATATGCAAATTCAGATTCTTTACCAGCTCCCCATTCGTATCCTTCAATTCTTCTCCATCTGGAAAAAGACATCTAAATCGATTGAACCCAATAAACCATCTGTTTCTATGGGCTGAATTTTCCCACCATTCTGCGCCGTATTTTTGGCCTATGCTGTTTTTTTTGGTGCAGACTAAAATCTGCAAGTTTCGCCAAAGTTTCTGCGCCATCCTAAAGTAGGTATGTCCAATTTTTTTAGTTCCCGATTTTTTGACGTCACTGGGGGCGGAACCTGCCGGGTGCGCCATTTCTGGCCATTTAAGCAAGTTTGGCCAAGTACGATTTTTTCCTAAAACGGATCCCTGTAGAATCCTTTCAGCCCTCTGAGAGAAGAAATTCCTCCTCATCTCAGTTCTAAATGGGCGACCTCTGATTCTGAAAGTATGCCCCCTAGTTCTAGACTCCCCACCAGGGGAAACATCCTCTCTGCACTGCGCCCTTCTGAAAAACCCTACCTATACTTAAGGAAATCGGCACAGAGAAGAGAAGATCGGCAGAGAGAAGACGCCATTATTTCAGTGGAGCTGAAGACACGGCGGGGGTGGGGTGCTGGGTCCTATCAGCCTGGGATGGCAGCGGGCTTGTGGTGGGGGTTCTTTCTACCTGGGATAGGTGTGGGCTGGTGTGGAATCCTTTCAGCCCTCTGAGAGAAGAAATTCCTCCTCATTTCTGTTTTAAGTGGGCGACCCCTTATTCTGAAACTACACCCCTTAGTTCTAGATTCCCCCACGAGGGGAAACATCCTCTCTGCATCTACCCTGTCGAGCCCCCTCAGAATCTTATACGTTTCAATAAGATCACCCCTCATTCTTCTAACTCCAATGAGTATCGGCCCAACCTACTCAACCTTTCTTCATGAGTCAACCCCCTCATCTCAGGATCCTATGACATTCCAACATTGATAGCATTCCCTTAACGTTATTGTGATACTCTTCACAGATCATGGCCAGACCTTCCATGTAGACTTCATATTTTTCCATATTTTCTTGATGGGTTTCCTTTACTTTGCCTCTCGTGTGTCCATGAGCAGTGAAACTACACCAGGAAATGAATGGAAAGAAAAAATTGTTTTAATATTCATCAAATCTTGTATCTGTGGAATGCCATCCCAGCAAAAGCTGTTGAAGTTGAGACAACTCATTGCTTCAAAAAGGAGCTGGATAAATGTCTGATTGGAACTGGGATTGAGGGTTGTAGAGATAGTGATGAATTGAGGTGATGCAATGGGGCGCATATCACCGTTGTTTCATCGTCGCTGGGTCAAAATCCTGGAACTCCCTCCCTAACAGCACTGTGGGAGCACCTTCACCACATGGACTGCAGCGGTTCAAGAAGGCAGCTCAAGGCCATCTTCTCGAGGGCAATTAGGGATGGGCAATAAAGGCCGGCCTTGCCAGCGACGCCCACATCCCATGAGTTATTTTTTTTAAGTGGTTCCTGTGCTGTGGGGGTACGGAGGGGACATGCTGTTTTGGGGGCAGCAGGATGGTGCTGAATTGTGAATGGTTGAATACTTTGGCACTTTGCTTTGATTACCTATGGGAAACAAGGATGCAGGACTTTTCTTTCGGAGATTAAATGAGTAACATTGAGTCTCTGGGTAGATTATAGATGGTCTTTATGGTCTATGGAAGGCACAGCACTGATTAATCGTATGACCATTTCTTGTCCCGTGCTTTCTTAAACAGAAAATACAATCACTGCACCTGGTCGAGACTGCTTACCATTTGTAGCCTCAAATACCACTTCTGCAATGGTCTGAACATGGCGGGTTTGGTAGTAACACGTCACATTCTCAAGTACAGATGTTGCCTCTTCTCTTTCACGCACTCTGTCAGGTTCCCGTTTTAATTTAATGCAAATTATTGCGCTGATTTTTCCACCTTCAGGCACCAAGCTCTTGTGGGTCAAGGTCAGCACAGACAACTGCATATTAAAGTTGCCTTCAACATAGAATGATACGGCAAAGAAAGAGGGGTCACAGTCTAAGGATAAGGGGTAAGCCATTTAGGACCGAGATGAGGAGAAACTTCTTCACTCAGAGAATTGTGAACCTGTGGAATTCTCTACCACAGAAAGTTGTTGAGGCCAGTTCGTCAGATATATTCAAAAGAGAGCTAGATGTGGCCCTTACAGCTAAAGGGAGCAAGGGGTATGGAGAGAAAGCAGGAATGGGGTACTGAAGTTGCATGATCAGCCATGATCATGTATAATGGTGGTGCAGGCTCGAAGGGCCGAATGGCCTGCTCCTGCACCTATTTTCTATGTTTCTATGTTTCTATGTTTGACTCACCGTGCCTGTGCCGGCTCTTTGAAAGAGCTATCCACTTTTCTCTCCACAGATGCTGCCTGACCCACTGAGATTTCCAGCATTCTCTGTTTTTATATCCAATTAGTCCCACTCCCTTGCTCGTTCCCATAGCCCTGCAATTTTTTCCTTTTCCACTATTTATCCAATTTGCTTTTGAAAGCTACAATTGAATTTGACTCTGCCTGACTGAATTAGGACATTTGGAAAAGCATAATTCAGTCAGGCAGAGTCAGCATGGATTTATGAAGGGGAAATCATGATTGACAAATTTGCTGGAATTCTTTGAGGATGTAATGAACAGGGTGGATAAAGGGGAATCAGTGGATGTGGAATATTTGGACTTCCATAAGGCATTTGACAAAGTTCCACATAAAAGTTACTGCACAAGATAAAAGTTCACGGGGTTGGGGGTAATATATTAACATGGATAGAGGATTGGCTAACGAACAGAAAACAGACAGTCGGAATAAATGGTTCATTCTCGGGTTGGCAATCAGTAACTAGTGGGGTGCTGCAGGGATCAGTGCTGGGACCCCAACTATTTACAATCTATATTAACGACTTGGATGAAGGGACCGAGTGTAATGTAGCCAAGTTTGCTGACAATACAAGGATGGAAGGAAAAGCAATGTGTGAGGAGGACACAAAAAACTTGCAAAAGGACATAGACAGGCTAAGTGAGTGGGCAAAAAATTGGCAGATGGAGTATAATGTTGGAAAGTGTGAGGTTGTGCACTTTGGCAGAAAAAAAATCGAAGAGCAAGTTGTTATTTAAATGGGGAAAAATTGCAAAGTGCTGCAGTACAGCGGGACCTGGGGGTCCTGGTGCATGAAATACAAAAAGTTAGTTTGCAGGTGCAGCAGGTAATCAGGAAGGCGAATGGAATAAGATTTGATAGAGGTGTTCAAAATCATAAGGGGTCTGGACAGGGTAGATGGAGAGAAACTGTTCCCATTGGCGGAAGGGTCGGGAACCTGAGGACACAGATTTAAGGTGATTGGCAAAAGATCCAAAGGCGACATGAGGAAAAACCTTTTTATGCAGCGAGTGGTTATAATCTGGAATGCACGGACTGAGAGGGTGGTGGAGGCAGACTGAATAGTGGCTTTCAACGTGGAATTGGATGAGTACCTGAAGGAAAACAAATTTGCAGGGCTATGGGGATAGAGCAGGGAAGTGGGATTAGCTGAGAGTCGGCACGGGCTTGTTGGGCCAAATGGTCGTCTTCTGTGCTGTAACCATTTTCTATCATTCTATAGAGCTAAGGCAGGTCAGTGGAGTCGGGGTACAGATCACCCATGATCCAATTAAGTGGCGGAGCAGGCCCGTGGGACTTAATGGCCTCCCCCTGTTCCTAAGTTGCCAATCTCATTTGAGTCTCCCTTGATAGCCCACAAGGAAGTAAGAAATGGAAATGCCACACTGTGGGATTAGCAATTGAACCATGCTGCGGGAAGAGTGGAGGAAACTGTACCCTTTCCCTGCCCTTTATCTAATGTGTATTGTAAGGTGGACCAGAGTAGATGACTGCATGCTGCCTTGGATCAGTTGGTAGCCCTCTTTCCTTTGAGGTCGGAGGTTGTGGCTTAATTGGTCATTCATTTTATTTGCTGTTTGTGGGACCTTGCTGTGTGTAAGATGGCTGCTGTGTTTGCCTGCATAACAGTAACTGTATTTCAAAAGATTTGCAATGGTTTTAAAGCACTTTTAGACCTCCTGAAGACATGATAAGGTAAGGTCTTTCTCATGTAGAAACCGTTCAGTCCCCGATAAGAATGAATTAATGGCCCAACATTTGCTGGAGCAGAGCATCTTTCGCGTGCCCTGTTGGTTAGACTTTTCCCCTCACCCTTCAGCTCGGACCTTTTTTGCTCTTTAAGTTGCTGGAAGTCGAGCTGATAACAGCACAGTGAGGGCGACGGGGCATCTGGGACTTCAGTGAACGATGGGACCAACTATCTATCTCCGAAACAAATTACGTCTTAAGGATTGAGAAAGAAGCAGAGAAACGACAGAGAAGGAAATAGGGCGAATGTAATAGAGCTCCACCTAGTGGAGTACTGATGTAATAACAACTACTGCTGTATCACAATAAAAGGTCATGCGGCAAGGTCATGTGACACAGTTCTGTGAGGAGCCATCTTGTATAGTGTGTGCTTGTGTAGCTGTGTATAAAGATATCACAGCGAATTAGAGTAAAATTAGAGACAGAAAGAGAAATAAAGAGCAACTTGCGGCGTATCTCCTCCTCGCCACAAGTTGCTGGACGATTTACACGCTAATAGCGGCGAGCGCCATTAAACTCACCACTAATTTGTTAGCAAATTCTGGACCATTATCTTTTAACCCGTTTGTTCATGTCTAAAAGTTGACACAAATTCACAAACACAAAACAGGGAGTACCAGACAATGTTCCCCCTAAGGTGCGTGGCCGCGCAGCGGGACACCAATCCGGAGGTCCCGTGCTTAACAGCGCAAATTTAAAGGGACTACGCAAAGAGAAAAAATATTAAAGGGAACATTGGTATCAGATATAAAAGAATGGCCACCTTTTACCTGACATGCATCGTGTATGTACAGGAGCTCATACAACACGAGATGTGAGTGAATATCCAGCTTACAGCGCGCATTTTATATTTAGAAGATTAAAATCCCAGTTGGCTTCCTTTCTGTGTCATGTGGAGATCATTACTCTGACAGCGACAATCTGCTTCAATCTTTGTGAGGTTACAAATATGGGGCACTACATCATCTGCTTACCATGTGGACACCAGCATTCGCCAAGGACTGCTGCGAACATAGTGATGAAATGGCCCTCCATGTGGTAAAAGCAGGCTGAAGTCGTGATGTGTTTACCATCTGCAGCAATGTACTAAACAAAAGACTTGCATTTATACAGCGCCTTTCATGACCACCGGACGTCTAAAAGCGCTTTACGGCCAATAAAGTACTTTTGAAGTGTGATCACTTGCAATGTGGGAAATGCAGCAGCCAATTTGCGCACAGCTAGCTCCCACAAACAGCAATGTGATAATGACCAGATAATCTGTTTGAGTGATGTTGATTGAGGGATAATTATTGACCCAGGACACCGGGGATCACTCCCCTGCTCCTCTTCAAAATAGTGCCATGGGGTCTTTTACATCCACCTGAGAGGGCAGACAGAGCCTCAGTTTAACGTCTCATCTGAAAGATGACACCTCCGACAGTGCAGCACTCCCTCAGCATTGCAGTGTCAGCCTAGATTTTTTTGTGCTTAAGTCCCTGGAGTGGGACTTGAATTCGCAACCTTCTGACTCAGTGAGCATGCTGCCCACTGAGCCACGGCTGACACTGGGAAGTAAAACCAAGATGCCAACAATGTTGTAACTCACTTTGAGCCAGCACTGTGGGAGCCGTAGGGTCAGCGAATGGCATCACCAAATCTGTTTGACTGCAGTCCTGGAGGTCGCTTCACATGACCTCCTGCCTAACGCCTTTGGTCGCCCGACATGCCCGTCCTCGCAAAGCCCTCCTGACAAAGGTGTCAACTGTGGCTCAGTGAGTAGCACTCTCGCCTCATAAATCCAGGCTGACGCTCCCAGTGCAGTGCTGAGGGAGCGCTGCACTGTCGGAGGTGCCGTCTTTCGGATGAGACATTAAACTGAGGCCCCGTCTGCCCTCTCAGGTGGACGTAAAAGATCCCACGGCACTATTTCGAAGAAGAGCAGGGGAGTTCTCCCCAATGTCCTGCACAATATTTATTCCTCAATCAACATAACAATTAACACAGATTATCTGGTCATCATCACATAACAGTTTGTGGGAGCTTGCTGTGAGCAAATTGGCTGCCGCGTCTCCCACATTACAACAGTGACCACACTTCAAAAGTGCTTCATTGGCTGTAAAGTACTTTGAGATGTCTGGTGGTCGTGAAAGGCGTTATATAAACCCAAATCTTTCTTTCCCACACAAATTGGATATTTCAATGGCCAGAAATCCCGGTCGGCTGCTTCCCACGGGCGATCGGGTAAAACAATTTAAAAAGACGCGCACTTACCTGAAGTTGCTGCGCCCACGCGAGGTCCCGGTCCTGAGGCCACTGACTGTGCATCGCAGTGCGTGCACGTCAGGACGTGCGCAGGGCTGGAGCTGCAGTCACATGGCTCTGGGCAGCCAATCAGGTCAAGTATGTTCTCATTCATAATAATGGGAACTCCGTAAGTTGGACTTCCCATTATTATAAATGAGAAACCCCCCCCCCCAAACACCCAAAACACTAATAGAAAGTCGAAAAAATACATCACATATTTTTATTAATTTAAATTAAAGTTATTTATGTATTATAAAAAAAATATTTTCCCATTTTTTAAAAATGTTTTTTAAATTATGGTTTAAAATAAACTTACCATAGTGGGGAGAGTTTTTAACAGTAAAATGTGTTTTTATAAGTTTATTTTAAAATATTTTTGTGTATTTTAAAACTTTTATCAGGCGTGAGAGTTTCAGGACATTTGCTGGGCAAGACATGGGTAAATCCCGCAATCTTGGCCGTGCAAATATCCTGGCTGCCGAGATATGGAAGATCTGTCGAGCTCTGGCTTGACAGATCGGAAAAGCCGTTTTTCTGCGCATGCGCATTGTGCGCCGAAAACCGGCTTTTGCGATGCCCTCCCGGTCCATACACACTCTGCACCGACCTGGGGAGGCCGGGATTTCTGCCTCAATATATTTAGAACTAATAATCAAAAATGTTCAAAGAAAATGAAAAAAAGACACACAACGTTTCATAGTGCCCCGAGGATTTTTCTCCCGGGTTTACTCGTAGCGGTGTCTTGTAGGATGGTTTTTAATTCCTGGAGACTCCAGGCCAATCCTGGAGAGTTGGCAACCCTAGAAGCTAATGAGAACATGAGCGTCATACTTCCTAGAGCTAGATTTGAATCCAGCCCAGGCTGATATAATGAAAGTCTCCTCTTTAGTCCAGTGAGTTTGGGGAAAACGCAAGTCTTGCATTTGTACAATGGCACCTCAAAGCAGTTCACGCAACAGAGAAGACTGTCTCCATTAGCATGGCCCAAGGGGCGGGGGGGGTGGGTGGGTGGGTGGCGATGGCCCCCAACATAGCCTTGCCTACTGGCAGGGTCTAGTGCCTGCAGCAGGGGCAGGAGGTTTCAGTACAGCTGCAGGCCTCTCATGCGTGTCAGGCCTCTGAAATCGAGAAGTTTTGGCCACTAATGGAGGTCAGTATAATGGAAATAGTAGCGGTCCCAATATTGAGCCCTGGGGCACCCCATTCAGTGCTCCCCTCACCACCCTGACATTATGCGTATAATCAGCACCTGTTGGTTTCTACCTTTCAGCCAATTTCTTATCCACACCCAAATTCTGCCCTGAATCCTCATGGCTTTGAAGTTATTTAGTAACCTTCCATGTGGAACTTTATCAGATGCCTTTTGGAGGTCTTAAGTACACAACATTCAGTGGTTTATCACAGTCCACGTGGGTTGTCACTTCCTCAAAGAACTCACGAAATTTGGTCAGGCAGCATCTTCCCCCCTCTAGGCGTAGCTATTTCAAAGTTCTTCTGGCTGACCTCCCACCTTGCACCCTGCGTAAAGTTGAGGTCATCCAAAACTCAGCTGCCCTGTGTCCTAACTCACATCAAGTCCCGCTCACCCATCACCCCTGTGATCACTGCCCCGTGTCCTAACTCGCACCAAGTCCCACTCACCCATCACCCCCTGTGCTCGCTGCCCCGTGTCCTAACTCACAGGAAAAGAACATAAGAATTAGGAACAGGAGTAGGCCATCTAGCCCCTCGAGCCTGCTCCGCCATTCAACAAGATCATGGCTGATCTGGCCGTGGACTCAGCTCCACTTACCCGCCCGCTCCCCGTAATCCTTAATTCCGTTATTGGTTAAAAATCTATCTATCTGTGATTTGAATACATTCAATGAGCTAGCCTCAACTGCTTCATTGGGCAGAGAATTCCACAGATTCACAACCCTCTGGGAGAAGAAATTCCTTCTCAACTCGGTTTTAAATTGGCTCCCCCGTATTGTGAGGCTGTGCCCCCTAGTTCTAGTCTCCCCGACCAGTGGAAACAACCTCTCTGCCTCTATCTTGTCTATCCCTTTCATTATTTTAAATGTTTCTATAAGATCACCCCTCATCCTTCTGAACTCCAACGAGTAAAGACCCAGTCTACTCAATCTATCATCATAAGGTAACCCCCTCATCTCCGGAATCAGCCTAGTGAATCATCTCTGTACCCCATCCAAAGCTAGTATATCCTTCCTTAAGTAAGGTGACCAAAACTGCACGCAGTTCTCCAGGTGCGGCCTCACCAATACTCTATACAGTTGCAGCAGGACCTCCCTGCTTTTGTACTCCATCCCTCTCGCAATGAAGGCCAACATTCCATTTGCCTTCCTGATTACTTGCTGCACCTGCATACTAACTTTTTGTGTTTTCATGCACCAATGATCACGCCCGGCAACCAAATTTTAATTTGATTTTACGTTTTAAAGTTTAATTTGTTTTAATTGCCGGTGCTTTTAGTGTCCCCCTCCCCTTTTATAGGGGGCACTTGGAAAAAAGTGATTTTAGCGCCCAAAAAAAAACCAAAAAAAAAAGAAAAACACAAAAGAAAACACAAAAAAGGAAAAAAAAAGGGCCTTGTAAATGTCTGCTGTGTCATCCAGGGTGGGTGGCATGGTTTAATGTTTCTTTATTTTACAGGTAAACTCAAAAGAGTTTCATGCACCAATGGTGGAGCAGTGGAGGCGTGTCCTGCTCAGTTGGCTGAGTGAGCAGTGAGGAGAGCTGCTCTTGTTGCAGCTCCTGGCTGGGCCTGTGAATCAGCCCAGGAAGAGAAAGAAGGAAGGAAGGGGCTTCACCACCAACTTTCACCCAGAGGGAGAGGAGGAAAGCAGAAATCTTTTAACATCTTTACCATTCCACAAAGAGTTGGAGAGAGGGGGAAAGACCAACAACAACATCCAGTGTGGAAGGAGGGAGACTCTACCATTCTACAGGTGGGTGTGGGTGCATTCCCCAATAGACTTTGCTGTATCGGTGGGGGGAGGAAAGAAGACCACTGAGGGCTGGAACATCGCGGGGGGTGTGTGTGTGTGTGGAAGTGTGTGTGGGGGCCTTGCTTACAACTAGGCCCCACACACAATTGAACCCCCCCCCCATTGCCTAGCCTGGGATAGCTGGAGCTACCAGGCTGAAGATTGTTAAATCACCGATTGAACATCGTTAGGTGTGTGTGCCTGGTGGCTCTAGCTGCTCCAGGTGAAGACATCTTCTCCCCCCACCCGAAGACCAACCCAAAGACTGTGCTTGTGTATTTTGCCATCTGGGGAGTGCACCCCAAGAAAAACACCCACCCATCGCTGTGAGGGGAGACCTGCCCTCGCAGCCTCCCTCTTTCCCGCACCCCCTTTGCTCTATCTCTCTCTCTCTGTCTCTCCCCTCTCTCTCTGAGAGCCCTTCCTCCTAATTTTAAAAAACAAACAAAAAAAAACAACTGAGCAGAGGGAGCAAGGCCGCGCCCCAATTGCCAACTAGGGGAGAGGTGCGCCTCATTAAGAGCTCCTCTGCTCAGTCTTTAGATAAGAGGCCAATTAAGACCATTAAGGCCTGTGACTTTGGGGTGGGTGTAGCCCTTAAAGGGACCCCGTGATGGCGACCCCATCCACGCCGGTGGCAGGGCCAGCTAGGACTTATGCGCAGGCGGCATCCACATCCACGGTGCCTCCTGCGCTACCTGCTGCCCTGCCACCATTCAAACTAATGACTAAAAAACATGGGGTCAAGAGCTACACTCACCCCACAATGAGCATCGAGGAGTGCGTGCGGGCGATGGCTGGGGTAGTCGGCCCCTCGGCCATTGTCGCAGCCTCCAAGATGTCTGGGAAGGCCGTGTTCTTCCTGGGGTCGGAGCGGGCGGTGTCCCTGGCCCTCGAAAAGGGGCTCACGGTGGGCGGGACGATCCTGCCGGTGGATACTCTCGAGGCCACCGCGCAGAGGGTCATCGTATCGAACGTCCCGCCCTTTGTTCCCGCTGAGCTCCTCCCTCACCGACACCAACTGGGGGAGGTAAGGTCGGGGATTAACCCCATACCGCTCGGCCTCAGGGAGAGCAGCCTGCGCCACGTGTTCTCCTTCCGCCGCCAGCTCTTTGTCCGGCTGGTGCGGGAGGAGACGACGGAGGGGAACTTTAATGTGGTGCACGAGGGGACTGCCTACCGCGTCTTTTGGACGTCGGACGGCGTGCGGTGCCATGCCTGCAGGGAGGTGGGGCACGTTCGCAAGAACTGCCCCGCCTCCAAGGCCGCCAAACCACCGAGGGCGGCCAAAGCTGGCGCCGCCGCCACCCCTCCCCCTAGTCGCGTCCGCGTGCCGGGAGCCGTAGGTGCGCGGGCATCGTCGGAGGCCTTTGTTTTCATGGCCTCCGGCGGGGGGGAGGGAGAGCGTCCGACCGGAAAGAAGGCGCGGAACAAGGCTAAACATCCAGAGGCGGGTCCCCTCGGTGCGCCAGACGATTTGTTTACCGCGCTCGGCCCAACCCAGTCACCGGCGAGCGCGGGGTGCCCTGAGCCCGTGCCCGAGCCCTCGACCAATACCGCAGAGGGGCTCGGGCGCGGGCAAGAAAAGAAAAAGGGAGGGGTGGAGCGGGAGGCCTCGGCAGACATGGAGGTCTCCCTGCCTCCGCGCACCCCCAGCAACAAAAGCAGGCGCCGCTCCGTTGAGGCGGAGGGGGAACAACATCCCTCCGCGGAGGAGTCGGTGCCCGCCGCGTGTCCCGCGTCCTCCACCAGCGCCCCCAAGCTGCGCTGTAGGCGAAAGGAGTCTGTCCCCGGGGAGGGTGAGACAGTCGAGGCTGCCCAGCCTCTGCCTCCCGGGGATGGCGTGGAAGATCTGCCTGTCGTGGGGGGCGTGGGGATCGCGGAGGAATGCATTGCCGCCGGGCCGGGCGTCCCGGGGACTGAGGCGGGCGGGGCCGAAAAGGCCGTACCTGAGCCCGCCCAGCCAATACGCAACTTCCCCCGGGATTTGCTCAGCCCGGAAGAAACCAAAATTAATGATTTTAATGACACTGTAAATGCTGGGCTGGGGGGTGGCAGCGGGGAGGGGGAGGAACACCCACCCTCGCCCCCTGATTTGGAGCTGGAGCACTTGGAGGGCCTGGGGATTACCTATGGCCGGGTCTCTCCTTGTTCCCCGGTTCCGGGGGCGGAGGGGGAACCCCTTCCGCTGTCGTTTCCCGACCCAGCACCATTTTTAAAAGAGCCCAGTGGGGACTCCTCTGCCGACGATCCTGGGGGTGGGATCGTGGCAGAACCAGGGCCGGTTGGAGCGGCCGGGTCATTTGCCGTACCTTGTGCGGTCGATGGGCCGGCTGGTTGCGGCCACCTCCCGGAGGAGGACAGGGACTCGGTGGGGGACGCAGGAGAAAATCGAGAGACCACCGCCAGCGAGGCGGTGGATCTGCCCGCGGCCGCCGCTGAGACCATCCTCATTCCTGCAAAGGAACTCCGGGACTTTTTGGCCCAGAGCCGGGGTCGCTGCAACCAAGCCCGACTGGCCCTGGAAAAATGGTCCGAGCCAGAGCTGATCAAGAGGTCCGTCCGCGCCGCCGCTAAAACCTTGACCGCGGGCGGGCCCTTGACAAAGGCGCAACACCTTTTGCCATGAAGATAACCATAGCCAGCCTCAACATCAACGGCGGCAGAGGGGCACGCCGTAGATTTGACAATTTTTCGCTCCTGTGGGAGGGGAAATATGCGGTGTGCTTCCTGCAAGAAACCCACACCGTTCCGGGAGACGAAGCCACGTGGCTCCTGGAATGGCAAGGAGAGATCCGCATGAGCCACCTCACCGCCATTTCTAGTGGGGTGGCCATCTTGCTGGGCCCGCATTTTCAGCCGGAGATCTTGGGGGTCGAGGAGCCCGTGCCAGGCCGCTTGCTGCACGTAACGGTTCGCCTGGGGGACGTGCCGCTCCATCTCGTGAACGTGTACGCCCCTCAGCCCAGCCCGCAGCAAACGCGCTTATTTGAAGAGGTGTCCGCTCTCCTTGGCTCCGTCGACGTCGGCGACTGCATTGTCCTCGGGGGGGATTTTAACTGCACCCTCGAGGCGAGGGACCGCTCCGGTGCCCCGCAGTGCATGACGGCGATGGAGAAGTTGAGGGACCTGGTCGGGTCCTTCGACTTGGTGGACGTCTGGCGAAATCTCCATCCCGACTCCAGCGCCTATACTTGGGTGAGGCCTGGAGTAGGATGGTCCAGAGTCGACCGCCTTTACGTGTCTCGGGCATATGTTTCCTGTGTCCCGGCGGCCTCCATGCGGCCAGTGCCGTGTTCGGACCACCACCTGGTGTGGGTGGAGCTCGCTTCGCTCCGCGCGAGGACGGGGTCCGCGTACTGGCACTTTAACAACCGGCTGCTGGAGGACGTGCGGTTCCAGGACTCGTTCCGTCGATTCTGGTCCGACTGGAGAAGGAAGCAGGGGGGCTTCCCCTCCTTGAGGCTATGATGGGACGTGGGCAAGGCTCACGTCCGCGTCTTCTGTCAAGAGTATGCAAGGGGGTCGACCAAGAGGCGGGCAGCCAGGGTCGGGCGCCTAGAAAAAGAGGTGCTCGACCTGGAAGCCCGTCTCGGTCAAGTCGTCCAGGACCCGGCCCTGCGGACGGTGTACGAAGCGAAGAAGGCCGCGCTGAAGGACCTGCAGTTCGTCGGGTCCCGAGGCGCGTTCGTGAGGTCGCGGATCCGGTTCCTGCGGGATCTGGACCGCGGCTCCCCCTTCTTCTACTCGCTGGAAAAAAGGCAGAGTGTCCATAAGCAGCTCTTGACGCTGCTGGCCGACGACGGCTCTCTCGTCCATGATCCGGAGGGCGTCAACAACAGGGCCCGTGAATATTACGGGGCTCTGTTCTCTCCGGATTCGTCCAGCGAGGAAGCGCGTAGAGTTTTGTGGGAGGACCTGCCGAAGGTCAGCCCGGAGGGCGCCGAAATTTGGAAGCTCCGCTAAGCCTGGCGGAGCTGACCGGTGCCCTCGACCAGCTCTCGAGGGGAAAATCCCCGGGGCTGGACGGGTTGACCGTGGAGTTCCACAGGGCGTTCTGGGGCGTCCTGGGGGGCGACTACGCGCGGGTCCTGGGGGAAATCTGGCGACCAGGGAGATGCCCCTCTCTTGGCGCAGGGCAGTCATCGTCCTGCTGCCTAACAAGGGCGATCTCCGCCTCCTTAAGAACTGGCGCCCGGTCTCCCTCCTCAGCACGGACTACAAAATCTTCGCCAGGGCGATGTCTGCTCGCCTTGGTGCCGTGCTGGACCACATGATCCACCCCGACCAGTCCTGCACGGTCCCGGGCCGGACAATCCACGACAACATCCATCTGGTCCGGGACCTCATCCATCATTCCCAGGAGGCTGGTCTGTCGGTCGCCTTCTTATCTCTCGACCAAGAGAAGGCGTTCGACAGGGTGGATCACGACTATCTGCTCGGAACTCTGCGTGCTTTCGGGTTCGGGACGCATTTCGTCGCCCGGATCCGACTTTTGTACGCCGCCGCGGAGTGTCTGATTAAGGTTAACGGGTCCTTGACGGCGCCCCTTCGCTTTAGGAGAGGGGTGCGCCAGGGATGCCCCATGTCCGGCCAGTTATATGCCATCTGCGTGGAGCCTTTCCTGCGCCTCTTGTGGACGAGGTTGACGGGACTGGCTCTGCAAGGGCCGGGCGTGGAGGTCGTCCTCTCGGCTTACGCCGATGACGTGCTCCTCGCGGTAGAGGATCCCGCTGACCTGCGGAGGATGTGTGAGTGCCAAGAGATTTCCTCGGCCGCATCCTCCGCCAGAATCAACTGGGAGAAATGTTCCGGACTCCTGGTGGGTCAGTGGCGGGTGGACTCCCTGCCGGAGGAGCTCAGGCCTTTTGCCTGGAGCACGACCCATCTCCTCTATCTGGGAGTCTACCTTAGCCCCGACGAGGGAGCCTGGCTGGCGAACTGGCAGGAGCTGGAGGCCAAGGTCGCCGCTCGCCTAGGGCGCTGGACAGGACTGCTCCGAGTGCTGTCCTACAGGGGTCGAGCGCTAGTCATAAACCAGCTGGTGGCCGCAATGCTGTGGTACCGGCTGGTCACTTTGACCCCTCCCCCTGCGTTTGTCGCCAAGATACAGAAGAAGCTGGTGGACTTCTTCTGGAACAACAGGAAGCACTGGGTCTCTGCCGCGGTCTTGAGTCTCCCGCTTGAGGAGGGCGGTCAGTCGTTGGTGTGCGTCAGCGCCCAGCTCGCGACTTTCTGTCTTCAGACCCTGCAGAGATACCTTTACGTCGAGCCCCCTCCTAGGTGGTGTGCTCTGGCGACGTATTTCTTCCGCCAGCAGCGCGACCTCAACTACGAGACGCAGCTCCTGTTTGTGAACTTGGGGGGTGTCAGGACCACCCTCCGGGTGCTGCCTGTCTTTTACAGGGACCTCATCAGGGTCTGGAACAAAGTCTCCACTAAGCGCAGCTCTCCGCCGGCTGGAGAAGGCTGTCCTGCAGGACCCGCTGCTCGGGAATCCGTACCTCCACAACCGAGGTTTTATGTGGCGGTCGGAAGAGAGGGCTGTGGCTGGTGAGGTGACCAGGGTCAGGGACCTGCTGGATGGCGGAGGAGCGGGCTGGATGGCGCCAGGCACGCTGGCGCGGCGCCTAAATTCTGCCAACGTCCGCCACGCGGCCGATGCCATCGAGTCGCTAAAAAGAGCTCTGGGCCCCGACTCCGTTAGGTGCATCGAGGAGGCTCAAGCACGTGGGGCGATCCCATCCGAACGGACCCCCGTCCGGACGGAATTCCTCATCGGCGCCAAACCCCGGAACCTCCCTCGGGGGCCGGCGCCTCACAACTTGAGCCGCCTTGGGGAAATCCTCTCCGTGCCTTTCAGTTCCGCGCGGAGGGGTTTCCTGTACGGGCTGCTCCTGCACACTCTCAACTTTGCCATCCTCGCCTGCCGGCCAGACACGCCATGGCGTACCATCTTGCCGTCCGGAGGAGGTG
This sequence comes from Pristiophorus japonicus, assembly GCF_044704955.1. Lineage (NCBI taxonomy): Eukaryota > Metazoa > Chordata > Chondrichthyes > Pristiophoridae > Pristiophorus > Pristiophorus japonicus. The sequence goes on from NC_092010.1 coordinate 22,421,816, forward strand.
GGGGTCCCCAATGGAGGGCACTCTACGCAGGGGTCCTCCCACTGTCCATCGGGGACTTGGCCTGGAGGGTGGTGCACGGAGCAGTGCCGTGCAATAAATTTTTAAGCCGGTTCACGGACTCCCAGGCCGCCTGCAATTTCTGCGGTCTGGAGGAGTCCGTGTTCCATGTTTTTATTGAGTGCACGAGGTTGCAGCCCCTGTTCCACTATTTGAAGGGGCTGCTCCTGAAATTCTGGCTGCACTTCAGTCCCACTCTCCTGATCTTTGGGCACCCTGTGCGGAGGGGAGCGGGTAGGTCCGAAGGCCTCCTCGTAGGACTGCTCCTGGGCACGGCCAAGGGTGCCATCAGCCGGTCCAGGCAGCGGGCGGTCGAGGGGGTCATTCAACCTGACTGCCTGCCTCTCTTCCGCTCTTACATCCGGTCCAGGGTGTCCTTGGAGATGGAGCACGCGGTGTCCACCGGTACGCTCGCGGCCTTCCGCGAGAGGTGGGCACCGGAGGGACTGGAGTGCATCATCACGCCCGGCAACCAAATTTTAATTTGATTTTACGTTTTAAAGTTTAATTTGTTTTAATTGCCGGTGCTTTTAGTGTCCCCCTCCCCTTTTATAGAGGGCACTGGAAAAAATATTTGATTTTAGTGCCCCCAAAAAAAAAAACACAAAAAAAAATACAAAAAAGAAAAAAAAATGGGCCTTGTAAATATCTGGTGTGTCATCCAGGTCGGGTGGCACCATTTAATGTTTATGTGTTGCAGGTAAACTCAAAAAAAGAGTTTCATGCACCAATGGTGGAGCAGTGGAGGCGTGTCCTGCTCAGTTGGCTGAGTGAGCAGTGAGGAGAGGAGCTCCTGCTTTTGCTCCTGGCTGGGCCTGTGAATTAGCCCAGGAAGAGAAGGAAGGAAGGAAGGGGCTTCACCACCAACTTTCACCCAGAGGGAGAGGAGGAAAGCAGAAAACTTTTTTTTTACCATTTCTACAAAGAGTTGGAGAGAGGGGGAAAGACCAACAACAACATCCAGTGTGGAAGGAGGGAGACTCTACTATTCTACAGGTGGGTGTGGGTGCATTCCCCAATAGACTTTGCTGTATCGGTGGGGGGAGGAAAGAAGACCACTGAGGGCCGGAACATCGCGGGGGGTGTGTGTGTGTGGAAGTGTGTGTGGGGGCCTTGCTTACAACTAGGCCCCACACACAATTGAACCCCCCCCCCATTGCCTAGCCTGGGATAGCTGGAGCTACCAGGCTGAAGATTTTCTTAATCACCCATTTCAACATCGTTAGGAGTGTGTGCCTGGTGGCTCGAGCTGCCCCAGGTGAAGACATCTTCTCCCCCCACCCGAAGACCAACCCAAAGACTGTGCTTGTGTGTTTTGCCATCTGGGGAGTGCACCCCAAGAAAAACACCCACCCATCGCTGTGAGGGGAGACCTGCCCTCGCAGTTCCCCCCCCTTCCCACCCCCCTCTCTCTTTCTCTGTTACTCTCTGTTTCTCCCCTCTCTGAGAGCCCTTCCTCCCAAATTGGAAAAAAAACAAACAATTGAGACAACTGAGCAGAGGGAGCAAGGCCCTTCCCCAATTGCCAACTAGGGGAGAGGTGTGCCTCGTTAAGTGCTCCTCTGCTCAGTCATATTAAACGAGGCCAACCAAGACCATTAAGGCCTGTGACTTTGGGGTGGGTGTAGCCCTTAAAGGGACCCCGTGATGGCGACCCCATCCACGCCGGTGGCGGGGCCAGCAAGGACATATGCGCAGGCGGTGTCCACATCCACGGCACCTCCTGCGCCACCCGCTGCCCTGCCACCTTTTACACTAATAACGAAGAAACACGGGGTCAAGAGCTACACTCACCCCACAATGAGCATCGAGGAGTGCGTGCGGGCGATGGCTGGGGTAGTCGGCCCCTCGGCCATTGTCGCAGCCTCCAAGATGTCTGGGAAGGCCGTGTTCTTCCTGGGGTCGGAGCGGGCGGTGTCCCTGGCCCTCGAAAAGGGGCTCACGGTGGGCGGGACGTTCCTGCCGGTGGACCCTCTCGAGGCCACCGCGCAGAGGGTCATCGTGTCAAACGTCCCGCCCTTTGTTCCCGCTGAGCTCCTCCTCCCTCACCTACACCAACTGGGGGAGGTAAGGTCGGGGATCAACCCCATACCGCTCGGCCTCAGGGAGAACAGCCTGCGCCACGTGTTCTCCTTCCGCCGCCAGCTCTTTGTCCGGCTGGCGCGGGAGGACACGACGGAAGGGCATTTGAATGTGGTGCACGAGGGGACTGCCTACCGCGTCTTCTGGACGTCGGACGGCGTGCGGTGCCATGCCTGTAGGGAGGTGGGCATGTTCGTAAGAACTGCCCCGCCTCCAAGGCTGCCAAACCACCGAAGGCGGCCAAGGCTGGCGCCGCCGCCACCCCTCCCCCTAGTTGCGTCCGCGTGCCGGGAGCCGTAGGTGCGCGGGCATCGTCGGAGGCCTTTGTTTTCAGGGCCTCCGGCGGGGGGGAGGGAGAGCGTCCGACCGGAAAGAAGGCGCGGAACAAGGCGAAACATCTAGAGGCGGGTCCCCTCAGTGCGCCAGAAAGTTTGACCACCGCGCTCGGCCCAACCCAGTCACCGGCGAGCGCGGGGTGCCCTGAGCCCGTGCCCGAGCCCTTGAACAACAGCAGAGAGGGGCCCGGGCGCGGGCAAGAAAAAGAAAAGGGGGGGGCGGAGCGGGAGGCCTCGGCAGACATGGAGGTCTCCCTGCCTCAGCGCACCCCCAGCAACAAAAGGAGGCGCCTCTCCGTTGAGGCGGAGAGGGAACAACATCCCTCCGCGGAGGAGTCGGTGCCCGCCACGTGTCCCGCGTCCCTCACCAGCGCCCCCAAGCAGCGCCGTAGGCGGGAGGAGTCTGTCCCCGGGGAGGGTGAGACAGTCGAGGCTGCCCAGCCTCTGCCTCCCGGGGATGGCATGGAAGATCTGCCTGTCGTGGGGGGCGTGGGGATCGCGGAGGAATGCATTGCCGCCGGGCCGGGCGTCCCGGGGACTGAGGCGGGCGGGGCCGAAGAGGCCGAACCTGAGCCCGCCCAGCCAATATCCAACTTCCCCCGGGATTTGCTCGACCCGGAAGAAACACAAATTATTAACAATTTTAATGAAACTGTAGATGCTGGGCCGGGGGGTGGCAGCGGGGAGGGGGAGGAACACCCACCCTCGCCCCTTACTTTGGAGCTGGAGCACTTGGGGAGCCTGGGGATTTCCTATGGCCGGGTCTCTCCTTGTTCCCCGGTTCCTGGGGCGGAGGGGGAACCCCTTCCGCTGTCGTTTCCCGACCCAGCACCATTTTTAAAAGAGCCCAGTGGGGACTCCTCTGCCGACGATCCTGGCGGTGGGATCGGGGCAGAGCCAGGGCCGGTTGGAGCGGCCGGTTCATTTGCCGTACCTTGTGCGGTCGATGGGCTGGCTGCTGGCGGCCACCTCCCGGAGGAGGACGGGGACTCGGTGGGGGACGCGGGAGAAGAACTAGAGACCACCGCCAGGGAGGCGGTGGATCTGCTCGCTGCCGCCGCTGAGGCCCTCCTCATTCCTGCAAAGGAACTCCGGGACTTTTTGGCCCAGAGCCGGGGTCGCTGCGACCAAGCCCGACTGGCCCTGGAAAAATGGTCCGAGCCAGAGCTGATCAAGGGGTCCGTCCGCGCCGCCGTTAAAGCCTTGGCCGCGGGCGGGCCCTTGACAAAGGAGAAGCACCTTGAGCTGCGCGAGCTCGAGGGACTCCTCGCTGGGCTGCGGAGGGAGTGGAGGTCAACAAAAGACTCCGCTCCCTCCCCCACAATAGGTTAAGTTAGAGGTTGCACTATGCTTTTGCCATGAAGATAACCATAGCCAGCCTCAACATCAACGGCGGCAGAGGGGCACGCCGTAGATTTGACAATTTTTCGCTCCTGCAGGAGGGGAAATATGCGGTGTGCTTCCTGCAAGAAACCCACACCGTTCCGGGAGACGAAGCCACGTGGCTCCTGGAATGGCAAGGAGAGGTCCGCATGAGCCACCTCACCGCCATTTCTAGTGGGGTGGCCATCTTGCTGGGCCCGCATTTTCAGCCGGAGATCTTGGGGGTCGAGGAGCCCGTGCCAGGCCGCTTGCTGCACGTAACGGTTCGCCTGGGGGACGTGCCGCTCCATCTCGTGAACGTGTACGCCCCTCAGCCCGGCCCGCAGCAAACGCGCTTCTTCGAAGAAGTGTCCGCTCTTCTTGGCTCCGTCGACGTCGGCGACTGCATTGTCCTCGGGGGGGATTTTAACTGCACCCTCGAGGCGAGGGACCGCTCCGGTGCCCAGCAGTGCATGACGGCGATGGAGAAGTTGAGGGACCTGGTCGGGTCCTTCGACTTGGTGGACGTCTGGCGAAATCTCCACCCCGACTCCAGCGCCTTTAGTTGGGTGAGGCCTGGAGTAGGATGGTCCAGAGTCGACCGCCTTTACGTGTCTCGGGCGTACGTTTCCTGCGTCCCGGCGGCCTCCATGTGGCCGGTGCCGTGTTCGGACCACCACCTGGTGTGGGCGGAGCTCGCTTCGCTCCGCGCGAGGACGGGGTCCGCGTACTGGCACTTTAACAACCGGCTGCTGCAGGACGTGCGGTTCCAGGACTCGTTCCGTCGATTCTGGTCCGACTGGAGAAGGAAGCAGGGGGGCTTCCCCTCCTTGAGGCTATGGTGGGACGTGGGCAAGGCTCACGTCCGCGTCTTCTGTCAATAGTACGCGAGGGGGTCGACCAAGAGGCAGGCGGCCAGGGTCGGGCGCCTAGAAAAAGAGGTGCTCGACCTGGAATCCCGTCTCGGTCAAGTCGTCCAGGACCCGGCCCTGCGGACGGTGTACGAAGCGAAGAAGGCCGCGCTGAAGGACCTGCAGCTCGTCGGGTCCCGAGGCGCGTTCGTGAGGTCACGGATCCGGTTCCTGAGGGATCTGGACCGCGGCTCCCCCTTCTTCTAGTCGCTGGAAAAAAGGCAGAGTGTCCGTAAGCAGCTCTTGACGCTGCTGGCCGACGACGGCTCTCTCGTCTCGGATCCAGAGGGCGTCAACAACAGGGCCCGTGAATATTACGGGGCTCTGTTCTCTCCGGATCCGTCCAGCGAGGAAGCGCGTAGAGTTTTGTGGGAGGACCTGCCGAAGGTCAGCCCGGAGGGCGCCGAAAATCTGGAAGCTCCGCTAAGCTTGGCGGAGCTGACCGGTGCCCTCGACCGGCTCTCGAGGGGAAAATCCCCGGGGCTGGACGGGCTGACCGTGGAGTTCCACAGGGCGTTCTGGGACGTCCTGGGGAGCGACTACGCGCGGGTCCTGGGGGAAAGTCTGGCGACCGGGGAGATGCCCCTCTCTTGGCGCAGGGCAGTCATCGTCCTGCTGCCTAAGAAGGGCGATCTCCGCCTCCTTAAGAACTGGCGCCCGGTCTCCCTCCTCAGCACGGACTACAAAATCTTCGCCAGGGCGATGTCTGCTCGCCTTGGTGCCGTGCTGGACCACATGATCCACCCCGACCAGTCCTACACGGTCCCGGGCCGGACAATCCACGATAACATCCATCTGGTCTGGGACCTCATCCATTGTTCCCAGGAGGCTGGTCTGTCGGTCGCCTTCCTATCCCTCGACCAAGAGAAGGCGTTCGTCAGGGTGGATCACGACTATCTGCTCGGAACTCTGCGCGCTTTCGGGTTCGGGACGCATTTCGTCGCCCGGATCCGACTTTTGTACGCCGCCGCGGAGTGTCTGATTAAGGTTAACGGGTCCTTGATGGCGCCCCTTCGCTTTAGGAGAGGGGTGCGCCAGGGATGCCCCATGTCCGGCCAGTTATACGCCGTTTGCGTGGAGCCTTTCCTGCGCCTCTTGTGGACGAGGTTGACGGGACTGGCTCTGCAAGGGCTGGGCATGGAGGTCGTCCTCTCGGCTTACGCCGATGACGTGCTCCTCGCGGTAGAGGATCCCGCTGACCTGCGGAGGATGCGTGAGTGCCAGGAGATTTACTTGGCCGCGTCATCCGCCAGGATCAACTGGGAGAAATGTTCCGGACTCCTGGTGGGTCAGTGGCGGGTGGACTCCCTGCCGGAGGAGCTCAGGCCTTTTGCCTGGAGCACGACCCATCTCCTCTATCTGGGAGTCTACCTTAGCCCCAACGAGGGAGCCTGGCCGGCGAACTGGCAGGAGCTGGAGGCCAAGGTCGCCGCTCGCCTAGGGCGCTGGACAGGACTGCTCCGAGTGCTGTCCTACAGGGGTCGAGCGCTAGTCATAAACCAGCTGGTGGCCGCAATGTTGTGGTACGGCTGGTCACTTTGACCCCTCCCCCTGCGTTTGTCGCCAAGATACAGAAGAAGCTGGTGGACTTCTTCTGGAACAACAGGAAGCACTGGGTCTCTGCCGCGGTCTTGAGTCTCCCGCTTGAGGAGGGCGGTCAGTCGTTGGTGTGCGTCAGCGCCCAGCTCGCGACTTTCCGTCTTCAGACCCTGCAGAGATATCTTTACGTCGAGCCCCCTCCTAGGTGGTGTGCTCTGGCGACGTATTTCTTCCACCAGCAGCGCGACCTCAATTACGACACGCAGCTCCTGTTTGTGAACTTGGCGGGTGTCAGGACCGCCCTCCGGGAGCTGCCTGTCTTTTACAAGGAACTCATCAGGGTTTGGAACAAAGTCTCCACCAAGCGCAGCTCTCCGCCGGCTGGAGTGGCGGCTGTCCTGCAGGAGCCGCTGCTCGGGAATCCGTACCTCCACGACCGAGGTTTTATGTGGCGGTCGGAAGAGAGGGCTGTGGCTGGTGAGGTGACCAGGGTCAGGGACCTTCTCGATGGCGGAGGAGCGGGCTGGATGGCGCCAGTCACGCTGGCGCGGCGCCTAAATTCAGCCGACGTCCGCCGCGCGGCCGAAGCCATCGAGTCGCTAAAAACAGCTTTGGGCCCTGACTCTGTTAGGTGCATCGAGGAGGCTCAAGCAGGTGGGGAGATCCCGTCCGAACTGACCCCCGTCCGGACGGAATTCCTCATTGGCGCCAAACCCCGGAACCTCCCTCGGGGGCCGGCGCCTCACAACTTGAGCCGCCTCGGGGAAATCCCCTCCGTGCCCTTCAGTTCCGCGCGGAGGGGTTTCCTGTACGGGCTGCTCCTGCACACTCTCAACTTTGCCATCCTCGCCTGCCGTCCAGACACGCCATGGCGTACCATCCTGCCGTCCGGAGGAGGCGGGGGTCCCCGATGGAGGGCACTCTACGCAGGGGTCCTCCCACTATTTGTCGGGGACTTGGCCTGGAGGGTGGTGCACGGAGCAGTGCCGTGCAATAAATTTTTAAGCCGGTTCACGGACTCCCAAGCCGCCTGCAATTTCTGCGGTCTGGAGGAGTCCGTGTTCCATGTTTTTATTGAATGCACGAGGTTGCAGCCCCTGTTCCATTATTTGAAGGGGCTGCTCCTGAAATTCTGGCTGCACTTCAGTCCCACTCTCCTGATCTTTGGGCACCCTGTGCGGAGGGGAGCGGGTAGGTCCGAAGGCCTCCTCGTAGGACTGCTCCTGGGCACGGCCAAGGGTGCCATCAGCCGGTCCAGGCAGCGGGCGGTCGAGGGGGTCATTCAACCTGACTGCCTGCCTCTCTTCCGCTCTTACATCCGGTCCAGGATGTCCTTGGAGATGGAGCACGCGGTGTCCACCGGTATGCTCGCGGCCTTCCGCGAGAGGTGGGCACCGGAGGGACTGGAGTGCATCATCACGCCCGGCAACCAAATTTTAATTTGATTTTACGTTTTAAAGTTTAATTTGTTTTAATTGCCGGTGCTTTTAGTGTCCCCCTCCCCTTTTGTAGGGGGCACTGGAAAAATTTGATTTTAGCGCCCAAAAAAAACCAAAAAAAAAGGAAAAATAAAAGGGGCCTTGTAAATGTCTGCTGTGTCATCCAGGGCGGGTGGCACGGTTTAATGTTTTTTTTGTTCACAGATAAACTCAAAAAGAGTTTCATGCACAAGGACCCCCAGGTCCCTCTGCACCGCAGCATGTTATAATTTCTCCCCATTCAAATAATATTCCCTTTTACTGTTTTTTTTTTCCAAGGTGGATGACCTCACACTTTCCAACATTGTATTCCATCTGCCAAACTTTAGCCCATTCGCTTAACCTATCTAAATCTCTTTGCAGCCTCTCTGTGTCCACTACACAACCTGCTTTCCCACTAATCTTTGTGTCATCTGCAAATTTTGTTACACTACACTCCGTCCCCTCTTCCAGGTCATCTATGTATATTGTAAACAGTTGTGGTCCCAGCACCGATCCCTGTGGCACACCACTAACCACCGATTTCCAACCCGAAAAGGACCCATTTATCCCGACTCTCTGCTTTCTGTTGCCAGCCAATTCTCTATCCATGCTAATACATTTCCTCTGACTCCGTGTACCTTTATCTTCTGCAGTAACCTTTTGTGTGGCACCTTATCGAATGCCTTTTGGAAATCTAAATACACCACATCCATCGGTACACCTCTATCCACCATGCTTGTTATATCCTCAAAGAATTCCAGTAAATTAGTTAAACATGATTTCCCCTTCATGAATCCATGTTGCGTCTGCTTGATTGCACTATCCCTATCTAGATGTCCCGTTATTTCTTCCTTAATGATAGCTTCAAGCATTTTCCCCACTACAGATGTTAAACTAACCAGCCTATAGTTACTGCATTTTGTCTGCCCCCTTTTTTAAAACAGAGGCGTTACATTAGCTGCTTTCCAATCCGCTGGTACCTCCCCAGAGTCCAGAGAATTACCCTTATACTATACAGGTAAGGTGTGTACAGTATAAGGGTGCATTCAGTGTGGCATAACAGTGTTACAGACATCACACAGTAAACATGCATGCATACACAACAGCTACCTCTCGCTCCGCCTTTAAGATGTTCCTCAAAACCTACCTCTTTGACCAAGCTTTTGGTCACCTGCCCTAACGTCTCTTTATGTGTTTGTTTTGCCACCCTTTTTGAATATGCATTCCACGCTAACCATTTTCCAATTTAATTGATACAGGACCCGATATTGGTGACCTTACCGCCTGCTGCTGCCGATTACCGCCGAGTTTTGCTTCCGGTTTCCTCTCTCTCCCAGTTTCCACTTGGGCTGGAGCGGGCGAGAGGGGAGTACCGCTGGGAACCGCCCGCTGACGTCCTGTGGCGGCCAAGTATCGCAAGTGGCCTCGCGCCCGCTGAGATGCCAGATTGGTGCGAGAGGGAGTCGGCGGGAGTTGGCGCCAGCAGGGGGAAGGATCGCTGCGTGGAGGCCGGTCTAACCCCGACGGTAGGTACGAAGACTGGAAAAGAAAGGTTAGTGAGCATATTTAAAATATTATTTTTACAGCGACTTACCTGGATGGGGTCATCTGACGGTGTTCCATTGTTTTTTTTTGTAATGCTTTTTATTTTCAGCTCTTCCACCCTCCCTGGGCCCGACTCTATCCTTGGCAGCACTTGGGCAGCAAGTGCCTTTGCCGCCGAGATTGAGAGCTCCCGCCCGCTGCCAGAGAGATTGACGGCGTAAGCAGTTATTTTGCCGCCGGTCGGTACTGCCGCCTCTTTTAGAGACATCTTCCTGGTAAAGTACCACTTAGTCTCTCGGTGGCCATCAGCGGTCCTTTAGGCGCCAAATGGGCGGGCCTTGGCCTTCACCAATTTCAGGCCCACAGTGTTCATTGACCCCTTATTGGGCCATTATCCGCTAGAACAGCCGAGATTAGGGGGTCTTCTTCTGTCGTATGGTCGTAGCAAAGCAAATCAAATGTCGATATCTAAGCCGGATATCCAGACCAAGGCTTCTGGTGTAATAGTGCGGATATCTTGTAGGTTGCCTGCAAATTTCCTCTGAGGGCAGCGCTCAATGATATACTCTGGGGCTGATAGAGGCGTTTAAAATTCTTGTGACAGGGTAGATAGAAACCGTCTGTTTCTGATTGAGGGTCTAGAATGAGGAGACATCGACATGAGATTAAATGAAAGAGATGGGATCCTGAACTTATCAATGTCCATTAAACCATAAATACTGGCGATTTTAAATTCAGCCTAGAAAATTCGTCTGTCTATCTGTTGTGCTTTCCTACATGGTACTTTGTGGTTCTCCTACAACTTACATTTCTTCTTAATACAAATGCAAGTTTTCAAAATTCATTCATGAGATGTGGGCGTCGCTGGCAAGGCGGGAATTTATTGCCCATCCCTAATTGCCCTCGAGAAGGTGGTGGTGAGCCGCCTTCTTGAACCTCTGCAGTCCGTGTGGTGAAGGTGCTCCCACAGTGCTGTTAGGGAGGGAGTTCCAGGATTGTGACCCATCGACAATGAAGGAACGGCCGATATATTTCCTAGTCAGGATGGTGTGTGACTGGGAGGGGAACGTGGAGGTGATGGCCTTGTCCTTCTCGGCGGTGGAGGTCAGGGGTTATTGTTGTTGTTCTTCTTCTTCTTGCTGCAGCCGAAACCAAGCAACTGTGCTGTGCTATTTATCTAATCTGGTACCCTACATTGAGTGCTCTGTAAATGGTATGGCTTCTGTTTTCTCCGCTGGTTGTGATACTCGTGAGTACTTTTGTGGTGGTGTTGGTGACTGTGGTAATGATGGCGCAAGATATCCAAGTACTGGTGGAGGTGTTGGCAGTGATTCAGTGCTTGTGGTGAGCAAGTTAACGTTGCCCTGTTGTTGTTTTATGGCATGGATGCCATTGCCCTGGCAAAGCCTGTTGCCCCTTAAGATCCCAGTTGATGTCCATCGATAGCGAGGGAAATTTTATTAGTGTCGAGAGATGAAAAACCGTTGAACAGTTTAATGCAGTCTTTCCTTTATGATTTGTTTGTGCAATTCATGGTTTCGGCCCTTTGATATTAAAACTCCATCCCTTCTGCAAACTATTTTTATAACAGAAGTCAACAAGGTGGTGAAAGCATCTGAATTTAAACCGTTTCTGGTTTATCATAGAGTCTTACGGCACAGAAGGAGACCATTCAGCCCATCGTGCCTGTGCTGGCTCTTTGAAAGAGCGGGGAATCAAGAGATTTGGCGATAGTGCAGGAAAGTGGAGTTGAGGTCGAAGATCAGCCGTGATCTCATTGAATGGCGGAGCAGGCTCGAGGGGCCGAATGGCTGACTCCTGCTCCTATTTCTTATGTTCTTATGAGAGGTGGTCAGAAGTCCTGGTGTAAGGGCAGGTGTGTAGATAATGCACGAGGCACAGTCGCCCCTGCCTGTCCTGTCCATCACAAACTGCTCTCCCTTCTCCAAATCTAGCAGCTCCTGGAAGGATTTCCGTCCTGCCCATTTTGACTGTGGTAATGGTTTGGAAATAAAATCCTTACAGTGAAAAATATCAGGCTTAAATAGCAACAAAAAATAATGCAAGAATGAAAAGGCAATTAAATAGGGAATCAGGAATTCAAGAGAAACCTCTTTACCCAGAGAGTGGTGAGAATGTGGAACTCGCTGCCACAGGGAGTGGTTGAGGCGAATAGTATCGATGCATTTAAGGGGAAGATGGATAAACACATGAGGGAGAAAGAAATAGAAGGTTTTGTTGATGGGGTGAGATGAAGAGGGATGGGAGGGGGATGGTGTGGAGCATGGACCAAATGGCCTGTTTTTGTGTTGTAGATGGCATGCAAATTATGTACTAAAGCAATATAATGTACCAAAAATATTCTAACTTTACAAACATCAATAAAAAAGAGCAATCCACCTTTAAAAATCCATCTGTTACAGACCCATCCACCCACATCCTCCTGGACGAGCAGTGAGAAGGGGCGAAAAGGCCACAAAATCCAGCGTGGGTCTAATTTAAATAGCTTTGGAGGGTGTAATGAGACTGTGGAGGGATGTGATCAGGGCCCAGGAGAGGCGTGAGGGCCCAGAAGAGGTGAGGGCCCAGGGGCAGCATGGGCCAGCCCACACTGCGATATGTGTGTGCGCACTAGGTCCGTGCAGCAGAGCAGGTCTCCAGTCGTCTTGGTTAACCCTTGCCACTGGACCAAGACCTAGCTCTGTCAAGCCCGTGTGGTGGCTGGTGTGCAACGGTCACCCCACATTAAAAAAATCCGCGCACAGGCATCTTCCAACCTTCAGGATGTAGTTCTGGACCTGGAATATTAGGTCCTTCATTGAAACACCTGTGAACTCATCCTTTTTTGGCGTGGAAGCAAGTCATCCTCGTTTCGAGGGACTGCCTATGATGATGATGAATGAGGCTCCTGTTGGCCACGAGCGCAAGCTCCCGATCCCTGGCAGTTTTCTTTCTTGCAATATGCAGCATGTAGAACATCGGGCGAGCTCAACTGACTTCACAGTCTGCGCTTGCCCACAGCAGGCCTCAAGGCCTCCTTGTTAAATCAGAACCTAAATGCCAGCAGGCTATTTGATCACAGGGTCGGGGGAGGGGGGTTGGTAGGGGGGACATCACAACTAAGCTCGATCCTGTCCTCATTTGTCAACCATACGTGCAGATTCGCCGCAAAGGATCGTGGGTTGGCAATCAGGAATGGGAACCCTGTCCAGGGGCACTGATGTTCATTGGACCACCCCTATCCCTGCACTGGCTGAGGCAAGCAAACTCAGCACAGGTAGGGAGGTTGAACTTCGGCCCCCCTGGTGTATACAACTCAGCCACTCTAGGTAAACCTGCTGGATTATTGAGGGAGCTTAGTAGCTCTATTTTAATGTAGCCCTTTCACTTGCTGTACAGCAGCGGGGATAGCTCTGTCAGTTAACAGCATTTTCTTGCCCTATTAGAGCAAGAAAAGATGAGGGGACATTACTGAAGCCCAGCCAACATCCTAAGGCATGCCTGCCGAGGGCCATAGTTGGAGTTGCCAACTCTGGCTGGACATATTTCTCGAGGTGTCGTCACATGACCTCCTGCCTCCGACTGCCCCGCCCCCACACCCCCGCCATTGGTCACCCAACATGTCCGCCATTGGACGCTCAACATGTCCACCCCCGTGATGCCCCGCTTTCCCACGGCCAATTGGAAAACAAATAGAATTTTCATTCCCGATTGGTTGATTCTTGACTATCAGTCTAACAGCCTTGTTTCCCATCACCAATGTGTTTATAAACAAAAGTGTTCGAAGAATTAAAAAAAAAACACACATTTTTTAATATCGCTGTGACTTATCTCCCAGATTGCTTACAGCAGTGTTCTGGAGATTACTCTTTAATTCCTGAAGACTCTGGAGTAATTCTGGAAGTTGGCAACCCTAGCCACATGTGAAGATGAGGCAGGCCCAAAATAGCCTGGGGTTGGATTATGAGTCCTACTTCATGAGGGTCTATGAGGCCGTGGCTTCAACCAGCGCCATTGTCTCATAGCATGTACTTTCCTGCCCAGTCAATGGTCCCTGCACTGGATATACAATCACTGGTATCACACAAGGAACATAAATACAAGAGAGCAGAAACCATATGGAGAGGGAGTACCTAGCTATCACAGTAAAACAAGGCACAATATGTACTACTGCAATTATATCGGGCCCTGGTGAGACCACACCTGGAGTATTGTGTACGGTTTTGGTCTCCTTACCTAAGGAAGGATATACTTGCTATAGAGGGAGTGCAACAAAGGTTCACCAGACTGATTCTTGGGATGGGAGGATTGTCCTATGAGGAGAGATTGAGTGGACTAGGCCGATATTCTCTAAAGTCGAGAAGAATGTGAGGTCATCTCATTGAAACATATAACATTCTTACAGGGCTTGACAGGGTAGATGCAGGGAGGATGTTTCCCCCTGGCTGGGGAGCCTAGAACCAAGGGTTATAGTCTCAGAATAAGGGGTCGGCCATTTAGGACTGAGATGAGGAGAAATTTATTCACTCAGAGGGTGGTGAATCTTTGGAATTCTCTACCCCAGAGGGCTGTGGAGGCTCAGTCGTTGAGTATATTCAAGGCTGAGATCGATAGATTTTTGGATATTAAGGGAAACAAGAGATATGGGGATAGTGCAGGAAAGTGGAGTTGAGGTAGAAGATCAGCCGTGATCTCACTGAATGGCGGAGCAGGCTCGAGGGGCCGAATGGCCTGCTCCTACTCCTATTTCTTATGTTCATATAGACGGTATCTTGAGAACTCATGATTGCACTAGAGTTTTGTGTGGTTCCCCTTTCGTTGTACACAAGGTTGCAATTAGGAAATGTGTATGTTTCATCACTGATATCTTAACCAATGCTGTCTCAGTTATCATGTCGGTTTCATGTCCATATTCTTTCATGTAATCCACATCCTTGCAGTTTGAGATAGTGATAAGATACTGAGTCATCTGGCCTCCTGTTTATTTTAGAGTGAATGTGCAGTTTTCAGGCTGTACCAGATAGTTCTCTGGTGCCCAGTGGCTAGGACTACTCTTGTAAACAAGCTCTTGCTCCCTACAAAGTGCCTTATATGCACAATTTCTGGTAATGTAGCCTTTCCCAGAATTGAACAGAATCCTTTGCTCCCGTAATTCACTTGCTGGAAATGACAAAACCGCTCTTGTGCTTTCCCAGTCTTTGGACAGCTGGCTCTGTCAAACTGTGTGACCTGGCTCTATAATCTATGAATTAGGTTCCTTGAAAGCTATCATTAAACAATAGCTAACACAGTCGGTGCCACTAGATTACCGTATCTCACTTAAAATGCCCTGGCTCACCAAATAATTAAGGAGGCAAGGCTTCACTAATATCACTGAACTTGGAGCAGTGTCTGCAGTACAAAGTTAATTAATGAGTGGAACTCCCTCACGGGATCCTCCCATGCCCACCACGACACAGGCTACGGCAGAACAGGAAGAGCCAGCGAACAGAGATTCCCTTCAGAGTCGTTGCACTGCATGCCACTTTGCTCTCAGAAGACCACAGGCGGTTGGCAGATACATATCGCATACATTATGACACAACTATCAAAAAGGAAATCTTTGCTAAAAGCAGCCATCTCCCTGTCAATGAGCATGAAGGGCCCAAAACTGATGGGCCCCCCTTTCAGTGGGACTGCAGTGAGGTGGGACTTGCAGCCGCCTACTGCTTAGGATGTCTCAATCTACATTCTGACGGGGAGCCAAAAGCCCTTAACAGGCCAAAGATTGAATTTGCTCGCGTTTACTCAAATGTTGGGCAGTAGCGGTACACTCCGGTTCATAGGGGACATATGGTCTGCTTATTGGAGTGGCTAGTGATGCAGAACCAGAGAGAAACCCAAGTCTGCCATAATGAGCCATTTGATCTTCTTTTACTTTTCCTTCTTCTCATCAGAAATGGCTCTCTCTGGGCCAAAGGGTGGTGGCTGTGGGTGAGCTGATTGAACTTCCCAGTTAGCTTTAAAATGAGTTTTGCCAATTTATTATTTTGATGAGGAGTGGTAAGAAATTGATGTAAAGTGCACTCTATTCACTCATGTATTCTATGTAAAATAAACCAGTTTGTTGACTCATCTCAGCATAGCATAGTCGTTATGTCACTGGATTAGTAATCTAGTAGGCCTGGACTAATGATCCAGAGATGTAAGTTCAAATCCCACCATAGCAACTGGGGAATTTAAATTCAGCTAATAAACAAATCTGGAATTAAAAATGTTATGTCTTTAGATGCTCTGATAATAACTCCACGAGGCAAAGTATTGTATTTGAACTGTAGTGACCTTAGTCCATTTAATGTAACTTCAGAGTGAGGATACCACATGGTGGACTCCCTTTTATACCTGGGTACCTGTGGTGTACAGGTGACCCCTGGGCCTCCACCAGTTGCACCCTCTGGTGGTGCCAGCATAGTGTATACAGTGTGAACCTTGTTGATGAGACTTCCGGTCAACAAGTCCCCATCTTATGCGACTACACAGAGAGTATATCTATAGTATACATATATTTAAAAAAAAACTAGTGTCAGTAATGGTGACCAGGAAACTACTGGATTGTTGTAAACACCCATCTCGTTCATTAAAGTCCTTCAGGAAAGGAAATCTGCCTACATGTGACTCCAGACTCATAGCAATGTGGTTGACTCTTAACTGTCCTCTGAAATGGTGGCTCACCATCTCCTTCTCAAGGGCAATTAGGGACGGGCAATAAATGCTGGTCTTACCGGCAATGCCCACATCCTATGAACGAATAAGTTAATAAAAAATCTCACCAGAGCAGGCCACTATCGTTTACTCAAATATTGGGCAGTAGCGGTTCACTCTGGGACATATGGTCTGCTTATTGGAGTGACTGGCAATGCAGAACTAGAGAGAATATCCAGTACAATACTGGACAATCCCTGGAGGCAGTGCAACGGAGGTTCACTAGACTGATTCCTGCGATGAGAGAGCTGTCTTATAATGAGAGATTGTGTAGAATGGGCCTGTACTCGCTGGAGTTTAGAAGAATGAATGGTGATCTCATTGAAACATACAAGATTCTGAGGGCGATTGATAGGGTAGATGCTGAGAGGTTGTTTCCCCTGGCTGGAGTGTACAGAACTAGGGATCACAGTCTCAGAATAAGAGGAAGGCCATTCAAGACAGAGATGAGGAGGAATTTCTTTACTCAAAGGGTTGGGAATCTTTGGAATTCTCTGCCCCAGACGGCCGTGGATGCTCAGTCTCTGAATATATTCAAGGCTGAGATAGATAAATTTTTGGACTCTAGAGGAATCAAGGGGCTAGACTTTCCACTAGGTGGCCATTGCCCAAAAAAGTGGACGATGTTCCAGCAATGTACTACATCTCAACCTTACTGATCGTTGGAACATGGCCTCTTTTTTATTTGCGATTTTCCTCTCGGCGACAGGACAGTGATGTGAAATGGGCGATCCAAAAGGTCGGTGATGTGACGTTCACCTACCGAATGGCCAGCGATGTGAAAGGCAAACGGGCTTCTGCGCATGTGTGGGTTTTTTTTTCGGTCGACTGGCTTTCCCGCGTTTCGGGAGGTCAGGGGTCATCCACACAGGTGCAGCAGGCACAGGGCGGGGCAGAGAGAGAGAGACAGAGAGAGAGATAGAGAGAGAGGAGGAAGGCAGAGAGGAAAAACAGGCGAGAGAATAGGTAAAAGGCAATCAAGAGCACTCTAAAGATAAACAAATTGCAAAAATTATGTCTCTGGAAGGAGACTCAGAGCAGAAAAGGGCAAAGCCCTTCAGTGACGCAGCTCATGAGGCCCTGGTTAATGAGGTGCATTCCAGGTGGGCCGACTTGACTCGGGGTGTGCACGGGAAACCCCCTCCCCATGTTTACCGAAAAATATGGGCTGAGATTGTAGATGTCGTCTCATCTGCATCCCATGAGACCAGGGGGGTGAAAATGCTAGAATAGCTTGGTTGCGGCAGCAAGAGTAAGTTGCATTTATATTTTATATTGATATTTTATATTTTACTGATGCAAATTTTTATTCGAACAATGTATCTCCTGCATTGAATTTAAGTTTGTCATTCATAAGTGTATTACGAAAACCATGTTAAGATCTGGACAGTGCTCTGAACCAGCAGCATGTAACGTTTTAAACCGTTGTGACTTCATGATACTACCTAGTCAATTAGCTTATGCTCTGCCATGCTCTTTTCTCGTTTGCAGAAGAGATATCTATCAGCCCCAGTCTAACACTGTATAACAGTCTCAGTCTAATACTCTCTCTATATTAGCCCCAGTCTAACACTAGGCCCATCACTGTCAATAATTGTTTTCACTTACTATAAATGCACTTTTCACGAAAAAATGCCTAATCCACTAAGCTACTATCCGTAAAATTAAATATAATTAATAATCTGAGTAGATCTATCTATAAAGGACCCTTAAATAACTCACAACTATCTTAGCTCAATTTTTTTAGCTGCCTCCACCCTTCCTCCGAACTTCAAAATGGCGTCCGTAGTGCCCATTTCCTTCAGTAAAGCCCGGGAAAAGCAACTATTACCCAGCGATGTTCTCGGCGAGCAATCAGCCCGGCCATGTGATGGCGATGTGCAGAAACCTCAATTCGGCGATGTGTGGGTGATCAGCTCGCCGATCAGCTCGGCGAAGTGAGCCGAAACTTGGGGGCTTATTTTTCCAGCGATGTTTCTGGCCTAGTTCCCATTTTTTGCACAGAATGGGCGACAGAGGTCTGTTTTGGGCCGCATATGGGCCATAGATGGGCGATGTGAAGTGGAAAGTCTAGCCGAAGGGATGTGGAGATCGGGCGGGAAAGTGGAGTTGAGGTAGAAGATCAGCCATGATCTTATTGAATGGCGGAGCAGGTTTGCGGGACCGAATGGCCTACTCCTGCTCCTATTTCTTATGTTCTTACAAGACCCCCAAGATTTGTTAACTGTTTATTAAGTGGATAGACCAGAGGATTGTATTTATTTGCGCTTGACAACAGGAGATCGGCGGCCCTGCCAGCAAAGTGCACATTTGTCAGTCAGTCTGTTAAACTGCTTTGGCGTCTAAAAATAAACGAGCTTTACATTTATCCTGCTCATTCAGAAAAATGAGTGAATGAAAAAGCATTTGGCTATATTGTGCGTGTGGATTACAGTGGTGGTACAGTTTGAGCATTTGGAAGTTCATAGCACATGATTTCGACAGACGTTGTGAGATTGAAAACGTCTGTGCAGTTTGGAAACTAGCTTGGAAAGTTCGTCTTTGGAGGATCAAGCTGGACACAAAGAAATCCATTTAATGGCTACAACTTGTCAGATGGCAGATATAGAATACAACAGGTGTAGGAAGAAAGAGATTGAATTTCCTTAGTTATTATTCACTGATGTGTCCTTTTTTTGGGCTGGAATTGATCTCGTGCTTGGTATTTTTTGACTTTCAAATATAAAAAAAGGTAACTAGCTTGCAAAGATTCTTGACCTTCTGCAGCCTGCGGCAACCGAAAATTAGATCTACCATAATCCACTCCCGGTGGCTGAATCGGTAAATTCACTGTGCTGTGTGATTAAAAATAGACCTTGCATTTCTGTACCGCCTTTCATGTCCGCAAGATGTTCCAGATCCAATAAAATACTTTTTGAAGTGTAGTCACTGTTGTAATGCAGGAACCGCGGCAGCCAATTTGTGCACAGCAAGCTCCCACATCAGCAGTTGGGTTAAATAACCAGTTGGGGGGGCGAAATTCGGGAGCGCCCCGTCGGGGGATGGTAACCTTCGTGAGGCAGGACTTCCTGCACCCGGCGCAGAAGTCCCACCCCGTGACCAAAATTGGGCTCGCCCTCCCTGAGAGGAAGTGGAGCGCAATGTCGGGCGCTCCACTTCCTCTCGGGGGCGCTCAGCGCGCGCAACTCAAGACACAGTCCCAAGGCCCTCCCCTGCTGTTAAAAGGGAGGACATGCTGCGAGCTATGCAGGGGTTTCATGGGCCTCCACTGGGCCACTGGGGATGTGGGGTGCCATGGCCGTAGCCCATCACCGAAAGGGAGTGCCGGGCTGCATGATCGTGGCCCGGACCCTGAGCAAATCCACCCGCAGGCCGGACCAGTAAATTGGAGGACATCACAAAATGGCGGCACGCACCTCCCCTTTAACTTTTGCCCCACGAGCGGGGTGCGGCCTGGTTCGCGACCCGCGAGGCTGGGGCCGACATCGCCCGTGGCAGCCTCATGGGGCGCATGCCCAATTTTCGCCGCGGGTCAAAAACGGGCCGCTGCGCGCGGCGATGACATCATCGGCGGAGGCGCCGCGACCCGGGGCGCTTTGCGGCTCTGCTAACTCCCGCGCAAATAGCGCCGTGGGATCTTTTACATCCACCTGAGAGGGCAGACGGGGCCTCGGTTTAGCATCTCATCCGAAAAACAGCACCTCTGACAGTGCAGCACTCCCTCAGCACTGCACTGGGAGTGTCGGCCTAGATTTATGTGCTCAAGTCCCTGGAGTGGGACTCAGAGATGAGAGACATGTATCATTTTCATAAGAGCATGAGAAATTTTAGGAGCAGGGAAAGGCCTTTATGTCAACCTAGAATGTGTGTTAAAGTCTTGGCGTGGGACTTCAACCTATAACCTTCCGACTTAGAACGCTTCCAGGAAGCCTCGGTTTCCAACCCCAGTCTGTGCTGCATTAGGTGATTTTATATGGGGCAACGTTGGGAGTTATACAGTTGGCCTCAGTGCCTCGTGCTGGGGAAAGGGTAAGAACATGGTCTGCCTAAAGCCTCCCACCTTCAAATAGTCTGCCAACACTCACTGTTTGCACTTACATCTGAAATATAACCAATTGGGCAACGTACAGGTTGGCAATCCATAGTGCCCGTGAAACTTACCCCAGATGATACCATCTTGCCTGCCACCCTACTGTGATGGGAAGACCCCATGGCAGGACACATACAATGTAACACCTGCAGGAGCACATTGGACTGCCACATTGCCTGTCTGAAAGGTTAATTATTAATAACTCAAATTATTTGCTTGTCAACTAACCACACACCATCAATATTTGAAGAGCCAATTTGGATGTGTAGGTCACCAAAATTCGGACCCATAACATAAAGTTCTCAAAGAAAGTCGCTTTGATATCTACAGCAATGAATGGAGACAGACTCAAAAAGCACGAAAGGCCTTATCAAGAGACTGGGAGATATGCATGGTTGATTCGTTTATGGTGTACTTGTTTGTGGAAACAGCGCTCCAAGTTTATGATAGCGGAGAAGGTCATCATAAGAATATAAGAACATAAGAAATAGGAACAGGAGTAGGCCATACGGTCCCTCGAGCCTGCTCCGCCCTTTAATAAGACCATGGCTGATTTTCTACCTCAACTCTACTTTCCGCTTGATCCCCATATCCCTTGATTCCCTTTGAGCCCAAAAATCTAGCGATCTCAGCATCCAAAGATTCACTACCCTGAGTTAAGAAGTTTCTCCTCATCCCAATCCGAAATGGGCGGCACCTTATTCTGAGACTGTGCCCCCTGGTTCGAGACTATCCACCCAGGGGAAACCGCCTTTCAGCATCGACCCTGTCAAGCCCTCTCCGAATCTTATATGTTTCAATGAGACCACCTCTCAGTAATGAGGTCGATGAAGAGGGAATTCCACACAAGAGGCCGGACATCTCTGGGGCCTCCAGGGGCCAGATCAGGGACGAAGCGAAACTTCCAATTGCCCTGCAGACACATCCCTGGAGTCTTAGGCTCAGCATCACTGGCACATCTGGGGCACCCCCCACTCCCACACTGTGGTGGCATACATACTGAGGCGGGGTTTTCGGTGGATGATGTCGTCCTCTCAGTCCCCCTTCCTTCTGTGACGTCCGCACAGAAGGGAGCAAACGCAAGAACACTTCTGGTCAAATTTTGAAGGGGTCACAAAGGTTTGGCAAGGACCAAGCATGACCGAGCCTCAACCTGAATTCCTTCGCTGCACACCTAGATGGCGGCACCATTTTATATTTCCAAGATGCCAGGAATTCCGAGGTAAAATGACCTGCTACCACCTAATGGCCTGGCCACATCGTTCACATTGCCAGACACGAGACTCCCAAAGCAAGCACTCTACGCGTCTCTTTCCGCTGCCTGCGCTTGATTTCTGCATGCTCTCGGCGATGAGACTCGAGGTGCTCAGCGCCCTCCCGGATGCACTTCCTCCACTTAGGGCGGTCTTTGGCCAGGGACTCCCAGGTGTCGGTGGGAATGTTGCACTTTATCAATGAGGCTTTGAGGGTGTCCTGTGGCATTTCCTCTGCCCGCCTTTGGCTCATTTGCCGTGAAGGAGTTCCGAGTAGAGCGCTTGCTTTGGGAGTCTCGTGTCTGGCATGCAGACTGTTGTGTCCTTAGATGTTCTAACAATGACTCCACGAGGCAGTGTGTTGTACTTGAACTGTAGTGACCTTAGTCCTTTATTAGTTAACTCCAGAGTAAGGATTACACCTGGTGGCCTGCCTTTTATACTAGGCCAGGCACACCTGTACAGGTAAACTACGAGTCTCCCACTGCTGTGCCCTCTGGTGGCACACCTTGATATAGTACCAACAGTGGCCATGTAAGATACATGACATCACTCCCCCCTGAACCCTCAGTGCAAATCGCCTCTGCATTAACTATGCTCTGGGCTTAGCTCTATTTGGGTTCTGTCTGGTAGACCTCAAGTGGGCTGGCTCAACCTTGGGTGGGTCGTTGGTGCAGTAGTGTGCTGGTGGTTGCAGTTTGTGTGTGTGTGTGTGTGTGTGTGTGTGTGTTCCTGACCACTCCATTCTCCCCCCCCCGCCTCTTCCCATATTGGTGTGGCGGGGGCTCCTGGCGTTCATGTACACGCATGTTCAGGTAAGTGGGTTCTGCGTTTCTTGTTTTTTGTGTGGTTCCGTGGTGCAACAAGAGCGTTAGATACCTTGTCGATGCGGTGACCAGTGCGTAAAGATGGCTGGTTCCGGAGCTGCTGGGTGGTGTCCCTGCAGTCTGGTGGCGGCTCAGTGCCCGGTGCTGGCAGTGGGGAGCCGGTTGGCTCGCGTAGCCTGCTCTCGCGGCTGTTGCCGTGGTCCCTAGCGTCAGGCAGGTTCACAGATGACTGTGACCGCCCCCCCCCCCCCCCCGTCCTTTCCTTACGCCCTGGGTCCCAGCTGCGACCTGAGGAGCTGTCGTTTAGCAGTGCACAGGGAACTGCTGACTCACTGGCCTGGGCATCGCTTGGTTCGTGATCCTGGCTGGTGCTTGTTTCCTCTGGGGAAATAGTGGTGGGTGACCCTACATCTAGGGGTATGGCCTTGGTGCAGTCTGCTCCTTCAGGCTCATGGCTGTTAGTGCCATCGGTTGCCTGGGAGATGGAGCCGACCCGGGGCATGGTATCACTACCGGTGTCTTTGCCCTGCTGAGGTCACTTGCCTCGCAGCTCGTGTGTGTTGGCTGCTTGTGGCCACACTTCGTGGTGCATGACTCTGGTCCCCGGGACGCAGGCTACAGCACTGGGTAGCCTGCTGGACCTGTGTGCACCCGATGGGTGTCTGCCCGCTGCATTGGCTGCGTGCAGTGGGAATCCTGCTTCGCACAGCTTTTCCTTACTTATGATGGACACTTGAGGGGTCTGAACACGATCGCGCGACTTTTCCTCGCTGGTTGCATATGCACAGTTCAAATCATCAATTACACATTGTACATAGTCGCGAGACTTTTCCTCGCTGCTTGCATGTGTACAATTCCGGTCATCAGTTACACATTTTGGATGATCAGTTACACTTTTATGCTCTAACTTACAATTTTTATTACATTGCTTAATTGTGTGCGGTTGTAGTGGGTTGCCGGCCTCTTTTCAGAGAGCCTTGCTTGCTTTACCCCAATCTGCTTCTCCGTTTGGTGCCACGTGTTGCTCCATCAGCGCTGCACCTCGTGGTCTGGTCGCGGCCATCTTTGTCTTCAGCGCATCGCCTCGTGGTTCGGGCGCCATCTTTTCTTCGTCCACGATGGCGACTGCGGTGATCCTCTTCTCCCCGGGTTCTGGCTCCGCAGTTGGGAAGTCGCTGCTGGATCTGATTTTCTCCCTCCTGGGTTCTGCCACCGGAGCCTGGAAGGTGCATTCAGGTCATCTCAGCTGGATCATCTCCACGCAGTCGTGCTGGGCGGTCTGTGTCTCGGGTGCTGTGCTGGACTGCTCTCCGGTGTCGGGTCCACCCTCAGGTGAGGGTTTGCTTTGCCTCTGAGCGCAGAGGGCTTCAATCGCTGGAGGGGTGAAATCTTCCCACTTCCACTGGATCTTCTCCATCCACCTTCTGCTGAGCAGCGTTGGTCCATCACCTGCAACAATCCACAGAGGTAACTTGTGCACCGCGCCATCACGGAGTATCTTTACATTCACACTACCAACGACTGGGATGATTTCATTGGTGTAGGTGTGCAGCTTTGCCTGAACCGGGGCCAACTTGGATCGTTCAGCCGAATTGTCCCATAGCCTCTCAAAGGCTTCTTGATTCATCACTGACTGGCTCGGCCCCGTGTCCACTTCCATGAAGACTGGAATGCCATTTATCTCGACTTCCATCCTCAACAGGAAACACTCGGTGGTGCAGGTAAACACGCTATATACATCATTGCGGGGCTGAGCTGCCTCTCTGTCTAACAATTCATCATCCGCGTTGGATTCATGGCCATCTACGGACACCTCATCAACACAGTGAGTCCTATTTCTCTTACACATTCGCTAGAGGTGGCCCTTTGTGCCGCAGCCTTTGCAAACATAGTCTTTAAAACGGCACCGGTGAGCCCTGTGATTCCCTCCGCAACGTCAGCATGGGGATATACTCGATTAGCCCCCCTCGGCAGACTCTGAGTTAAGGGACTCGGGGGCCTGTTCTTTCTCCCCTGAGAGGATTCGCGCTCTACAGTCCAGCTCCTGAACGGCACCACTCTGTGCACAGTACCTGCCGGGTTTGAGTCCTGAGGGTGAGACATCTGCCTCGAGCCTCAGGTCGAGGTCATGAATGCCTGGCTCATAGAGATGACCTTCTGCAGTGTGACTGTGGTATCCGCCGACAGTAGCTTGTGAAGAAGGCCCTCGTGGCTGATTCCAATAACGAAAATGTCCCGCAGCGCTTCGTTGAGGTGGTTGTCGAACTCGCACGGTGCCACCAGCCTCCTGAGGTCTGCGGCGTATTTCGTGATTTCCTGGCCTTCGGGCCGTCGGTGGGTATAGAACCAGTTTCTGGCTGTGAGGATGCTCTCCTTGGGCTTGAGTTGCTCCTGGATCAGGGTTACGAGCTCCTTGTACAACTTGGTCGTTGTCTTCGCTGCTGCCAGCAAGTCCCTGACGAGGCTAATTATTTTATTCGGGAGTGTTCTGCTAGTTTGTCCTTCAGAGGCCTGCCATCTGCCGACTCATCACGCAGACTATATTGCTTTGCATGTTTCCTGCTCATTCTGTGGTTTGGCATGCAGCTACACGAAGCTGCAGCTGTGTGCCTTTTTTTTTAAAGAAAACCACTTGGATTTCCGAGTGGTTGTTGTGATCGGCAAAAGTTCACGGGGCTGAAATTCAGGGCCGCCACAAACCTGGCGCACCTACTGTCTTTTTGGCGGCATACCGCCGCTATTTTTGCGGGGGCCTATCGATCGATTTTCAGCGTTTTTTTTTTTAAATGGCGTCCGGCAGTAATGAGCGGCCAGAATTGGGAGGTTGCAGCAATGTGGCTGGGTTGTTAGGAGCGGGATAACCACGGGGAAATTCAGCCTTCTGGTCACGTGCAGACATCGAGCCAGTGGCTCCCTGGCCGCGTTCAAGGCCCAGGCTTGAAGCTCGGCCCTGAGGGAAGGGGTTGTGTTGAAGGATGGCTGGTGCTGCTGGGCCAAGGAGGGCGAGCCGATTTTCGGACGCTGAGTTGGAGACCCTGATTCAGGGTGCGGAGGGCAGGAGGCGAGTCCTGTGCCCACTCGCGAGGCGTTCACCAATGCATGGAGGGAGATTGGTGTGGAGGTCTCAGGGACCTCCATTCATAACGGCACCGCTACACAGTGTAAAAAACAGCCGAACAACATCATCCGTCTCATGAAAGTGAGTGCCTCTTCCACCAACTGCTGACTTGCTGTACGATGTGGGAACTCGGGGACGGTTCCGGTGTCCCTGACGACTACGTGTGTGGGAAGTGCATCCGCCTGCAGCTCCTGACGGACCGCATTGCAGCACTGGAGCTGCGGGTGGATTCACTCTGGAGCATCCACGATGCTGACAATGACGTGAATAGCACATTTAATGAGTTGGTCTTACCGCAGGTAAAGGTTACACAGCCAGATAGTAAATGGGTGACCAACAGGAAGAGCAGTGCAAGGAAGGTAGTGCAGGGGTCCCCTGCGGTCATCCCCCTGCAAAACAGATACACTGCTTTGGGTACTGTTGAGAGGGATGACTCATCAGAGGAGGGTAGCAGCAGCCAAGTTCATGGCACCGTGCTGGCTCTTATGCACAGGATGGCAGGAAAAAGAGCGGGAGAGCGATAGTGATAGGGGATTCGATTGTAAGGGGAATAGATAGGCGTTCCTGCGGCCTCAACCGAGACTCCAGGATGGTATGTTGCCTCCCTGGTGCAAGGGTCAAGGATGTCTCAGAGCGGGTACAGGACATTCTAAAAAGGGAGGGTGAACAGCCAGTTGTCGTGGTACATATAGGTACCAATGACATAAGTAAAAAACGGGATGAGGTCCTACGAGACGAATTTAGGGAGCGAGGAGCGAAATTAAAAAGTAGGACCTCAAAAGTAGTAATCTCAGGATTGCTACCAGTGCCACGTGCTAGTCAGAGTAGGAATCGCAGGATAGCTCAGATGAATACGTGGCTTGAGCAGTGGTGCAGCAGGGAGGGATTCAAATTCCTGGGCCATTGGAACCGGTTCTGGGGGAGGTAGGATCAGTACAAACAGGACGGTCTGCACCTGGGCAGGACCGGAACCAATGTCCTAGGGGGATGTTTGCTCGTGCTGTTTGGGAGGAGTTAAACTAATATGGCAGGGGGATGGGAACCTATGCATGGAGACAGAGGGAAATAAAATGGAGACAGAAGCAAAAGATAGAAAGGTGAATAGTAAAAGTGGAGGGCAGAGAAACCCAAGGCAAAAAACAAAAGGGCCACTTTACAGCAAAATTCTAAAGGGTCAAAGTGTGTTAAAAAGACAAGCCTGAAGGCTCTGTGCCTCAATGCGAGGAGTATTCGAAATAATGTGGACGAATTAACTGCGCAGATAGCAGTTAATGAATACGATATGATTGGCATCACGGAGACATGGCTCCAGGGTGACCAAGGCTGGGAACTCAACATCTAAGGGTATTCAGCATTTAGGAAGGATAGACAGAAAGGAAAAGGAGGCGGGGTGGCGTTGCTGGTTAAAGAGGAAATTAATGGAATTGTAAGGAAGGACATTAGCTTGGATGATGTGGAATCGGTATGGGTGGAGCTACGGAATACCAAAGGGTGGAAAACGCTAGTGGGAGTTGTGAACAGGCCACCAAATAGTAGGAGTGAGCTTGGGGACAGCATCAAACAAGAAATAAGGGATGTGTGCAATAAAGGTACAGCAGTAACCATGGGCGACTTTAGTCTCCATATTGATTGGGCTAACCTAACTGGCAGCAATGCGGTGGAGGAGGATTTCCTGGAGTGTATTAGGGATGGTTTTCTGGACCAAAATGTCGAGGAACCAACCAGAGAGCTGGCCATCCTAGACTGGGTGATGTGTAATGAGAAGGGACTAATTAGCAATCTTGTTGTGCGAGGCCCCTTGGGGAAGAGTGACCATAATATGGTAGAATTCTTTATTAAGATGGAGAGTGACTAAGTTAATTCAGAAACTAGGGTCCTGAACTTAAGGAAAGGTAACTTTGACGGTATGAGGCATGAATTGGCTAGATTAGACTGGAAAATTATGCTTAAAGGGTGGACGGTGGATTGGCAATGGCAAACCTTTAAAGATCATATGGACGAACTTCAACAATTGTACATCCCTGTCT
Organism: Pristiophorus japonicus; assembly: GCF_044704955.1. Classification (NCBI taxonomy): domain Eukaryota; kingdom Metazoa; phylum Chordata; class Chondrichthyes; family Pristiophoridae; genus Pristiophorus; species Pristiophorus japonicus. The sequence goes on from NC_092010.1 coordinate 22,449,163, forward strand.
GGAGTAAAAATAAAACGGGGAAGGTGGCTCAACCATGGCTAACAAGGGGAATTAAGGATAGTGTTAAATCCAAGGAAGAGGCATACAAATTAGCCAGAAAACGCAGCAAACCTGAGGACTGCAAGAAATTTAGAATTCAGCAGAGGAGGACAAAGGGATTACTTAAGAGGGAGAAAATAGAGTGCGAGAGGAAGCCTGCCAGAAACATAAAAACTGACTGCAAAAGCTTCTGAAGATATGTGAAGAGAAAAAGATTAGTGAAGACAAACGTAGATCCCTTGCAGTCGGATTCGGGTGAATTTATAATGGGGAACAAAGAAATGGCAGACCAATTGAACAAGTACTTTGGTTCTGTCTTCACAAACGAAGACACAAATAACCTTCCGGATGTACTAGGGGACCGAGGGTCTGGTGAGAAGGAGGAACTGAAGGATATCCTTATTAGGCTGGAAATTGTATCAGGGAAATTGACAGGATTGAAGGCCGATAATCCCCAGGACCTGATAGTCTGCATCCCAGAGTACTTAAGGACATGGCCCGAGAAATTGTGGATGCATTGGTGATCATTTTCCAGCAGTCTATCGACTCTGGATCAGTTCCTATGGACTGGAGGGTTGCTAATGTAACACCACTTTTTAAAAAAGGAGGGAGAGAGAAAACGGGGAATTATAGACTGGTTAGCCTGACATCAGTGCTGGGGAAAATGTTGGACTCAATCATTAAGGATGAAATAGCAGCGCATTTGGAAAGCAATGATAGGATTGGTCCAAGTCAGCATGGATTTATGAAAGAGAAATCATGCTTGACGAATCTTCTGGAATTTTTTGAGGATGTAACTAGTCGAGTGGACAAGGGAGAACCAGTGGATGTGGTGTATTTGGACTTTCAAAAGGCTTTTGACAAGGTCCCACACAAGAGATTGGTGTGCAAAATCAAAGCACATGGTATTGGGGGTAATGTATTGACGTGGATAGAGAACTGGCTGGCAGACAGGAAGCAGGGAGTCGGGATAAACGGGTCCTTTTCAGAATGGCAGGCAGTGACTAGTGGGGTGCCGCAGGGCTCAGAGCTGGGACCCCAGCTCTTTACAATATATATTAATGATTTAGATGATGGAATTGAGTGTCATATCTCCAAGTTTGCAGATGACACTAAACTGGGTGGCGGTGTGAGCTGTGAGGAGGACGCTAAGAGGCTGCAGGGTGACTGAGACAGATTAGGAGAATGGGCAAATACATGGCAGATGCAGTATAATGTGGATAAATGTGAGGTTATCCACTTTGGGGCAAAGACACGAAGGCAAAATATTCCCTGAATGGCGGCAGATTACGAAAAGGGGAGGTGCAGCGAGACCTGAGTGTCATGGTTCATCAGTCATTGAAAGTTGGCATGCAGGTGCAGCAGGCGGTGAAAAAGGCAAATGGTATGTTGGCCTTCATAGCAAGAGGATTTGAGTATAGGAGCAGGGAAGTCTCACTGCAGTTGTACAGGGCCTTGGTGAGGCCCCACCTGGAATATTGTGTTCAGTTTTGGTCTCCTAATCTGAGGAAGGACGTTCTTGCTTGTGAGGGAGTGCAGCGAAAGTTCACCAGACTGATTCCAGGGATAGCTGGACTGACATATGAGGAGGCCTTTATACACTGGAGTTTAGTAGGATGAGAGCGGATCTCATAGAAACATATAAGATTCTGATGGGACTGGACAGGTTAGATGTGGGAAGAATGTTCCCGATGTTGGGGAAGTTCAGAACAAGGGGACACAGTCTTAGGATAAGGGGCAGGCCATTTAGGACTGAGATGAGGAGAAACTTCTTCACTCAGAGAGTTGTTAACCTGTGGAATCCCCTGCCACAGAGAGTTGTTGATGCCAGTTCATTGGATATATTCAAGAGGGAGTTAGATATGGCCCTTACGGCTAAAGGGATCAAGGGGTATGGAGAGAAAGCAGGAAAGGAATACTGAGGGAATGATCAGCCATGATCTTATTGAATGGTGGTGCAGGCTCGAAGGGCCAAATGGCCTACTCATGCACCTATTTTCTATGTTTCTATGTTTCTATGACCTTGCATCTGCGAGCCTCTCCTCCATCCTTCTCTTATTTCCCATCATCACTGTATAGTCACTGAAGCAGCATTTCATTGTTGAGGCCTCTATGTGTGTGTGTGTGTGTGTGTGTGTGTGTTCTCACAATGGAGGCTCCCTCTCATATCACACTTACAGCTGCATGTCGGGGATACACAATTGTGCACTCATTTCTGATACATCATCACAGTGGTACTCACCAACCATTCTTTGTTTTGCAGGCCAAACTTGCTCACAACAGGATGGAGCAAAGGATGATGGGTGGTGCCGAGCCCGAGCTCCAAATACTCACACGCTTGGAGGAGAGGGTCGAGGCACTCGTGGGCAGACATGGTGACTTCACTGTGACCTGCGGTACTGCCGATGCCCATTTGGGTAAGTCAAGAATTCCTTTAATGCTCTCTCTCCCTGAAAGTGGGGAAGTGAGGACCTCCTTTAATGCTCTCTCTCCCTGAAAGTGGGGACGTGAGGACCTCCTTTAATGCTCTCTCTCCCTGAAAGTGGGTAAGTGAGGACCTCCTTTAATGTCCTCTCTCCCTGAAAGTGGGTAAGTGAGGCCCTCCGTTAATGTTCTCTCTCCCTGAAAGTGGGTAACTGAGTACCGTCCTTTAATGTTCTCTCTCCCTGAAAGTGGGAAAGTGAGGACCCTCCTTTAATGTTCTCTCTCCCTGAAAGTGGGTAAGAGAGGACCGTCCTTTAATGTTCTCTCGCCCTGAAAGTGGGTAAGTGAGGACCATCCTTTAATGCTCTCTCTCGCTGAAAGTGGGTAAGTGAGGACCTCCTTTAATACTCTCTCCCTGAAAGTGGGTAAGTAAGGCCCTCCTTTAATGTTCTCTCTCCCTGAAAGTGGGTAAGTGAGGACCCTCCTTTAATGTTCTCTCTCCATGAAAATGGGTAAGTGAGGACCCTCCTTTAAAGTTTTCTCTCCCTGAAAGTGGGTAAGTGAGGACCCTCCTTTAAAGCTCTCTCTCCCTGAAAATGGGTAAGTGAGGACACTCCTTTAATACTTTCTCCCTGAAAGTGGGTAAGTGAGGAACTCCTTTAATGCTCTCTCTCCCCGAAAGTGGGTAAGTGAGGAACTCCTTTAATGTTCTCTCTCCCTGAAAGTGGGTAAGTCAGGCCCTCCTTTAATGTTCTCTCTCCCTGAAAGTAGGGAAGTGAGGAACTCCTTTAATGCTCTCTCTCCCCGAAAGTGGGTAAGTGAGGAACTCCTTTAATGCTCTCTCTCGCTGAAAGTGGGGAAGTGAGGACCTCCTTTAATGTTCTCTCTCCCTGAAAGTGGGTAACTGAGGACCCTCCTTTAATGTTCTCTCTCCCTGAAAGTGGGTAAGTGAGGACCGTCCTTTAATGCTCTCTCTCCCTGAAAGTGGGTAAGTGAGGACCCTCCTTTAATGTTCTCTCTCCCTGAAAGTGGGTAAGTGAGCACCATCCTTTAATGCTCTCTCTCGCTGAAAGTGGGTAAGTGAGGACCTCCTTTAATACTCTCTCCCTGAAAGTGGGTAAGTGAGGTACTCCTTTAATACTCTCTCCCTGAAAGTGGGTAAGTGAGGACCCTCCTTTAATGTTTTCTCTCCCTGAAAGTGGGTAAGTGAGGACCCTCCTTTAATTTTTTCTCTCCCTCAAAGTGGGTAAGTGAGGACCCTCCTTTAATGCTCTCTCTCCCTGAAAATGGGTAAGTGAGGACACTCCTGGAATACTCTCTCTCCCTGAAAGTGGGTAACTGAGCACCGTCCTTCAATGTTCTCTCTCCCTGAAAGTGGGTAAGTGAGGCCCACCTTTAATGCTCTCTCTCCCTGAAAGTGGGTAAGTGAGGCCCTTCTTTAATACTCTCTCTCCCTGAAAGTGGGTAAGTGATGACCTCCTTTAATGTTCTCACTCCCTGAAAGTGGGTAATGAGGCCCTCCTTCAATGTTATCTCTCCCTGAAAGTGAGTAAGTGAGGACCTTCTTTAATGTTCTCTCTCCCTGAAAGTGGGCAAGTGAGCACCCTCCTTTAATGCTCTCTCTCCCTGAAAGTGGGTAAGTGAGGACCATCTTTAATGCTCTCTCTCCCTGAAAGTGGGTAAGTGAGGACCTTCCTTTAATGCTCTCTCCATGTAAGTGGGTAAGTGAGGACCTCCTTTAAATATTCCCTCTCCCTGAAAGTGGGGAAGTGAGGACCTCCTTTAATGCTCTCTCCATGAAAGTGGGTAAGTGAGGACCTTCTTTAATGTTCTCTCTCCCTGAAAGTGGGTAACTGAGCACCGTCCTTCAATGTTCTCTCTCCCTGAAATTGGGTAAGTGAGGACCTCCTTTAATGTTCCCTCTCTCTGAAAGTGGGTAAGTGAGGACTTCCTTTAATGCTGTCTCTCCCTGAAAGTGGAAAAGTGAGGTCCTCCTTTAACACTCTCTCTCCCTGAAAGTGGGTCAGTGAGGACCTCCTTTAATGTTCTCTCATCTGAAAGTGGGTAAGTGATGACCTCCTTTAATGTTCTCACTCCTTGAAAGTGGGTAAGTGAGGCCCTCCTTTAATGTTCTCTCCCTGAAAGTGGGTAAGTGAGGCCCTTCTTTAATGTTCTCTCTCCCTGAAAGTGGGGAAGTGAGGCCCTTCTTTAACACTCTCTCCCCCTGAAAGTGGTTAAGTGATGACCTCCTTTAATGTTCTCACTCCTTGAAAGTGGGTAAGTGAGGCCCTCCTTTAATGTTCTCTCTCCCTGAAAGTGGGGAAGTGAGGCCCTTCTTTAACACTCTCTCCCCCTGAAAGTGGTTAAGTGATGACCTCCTTTAATGTTCTCACTCCTTGAAAGTGGGTAAGTGATGACCTCCTTTAATGTTCTCTCCCTGAAAGTGGGTAAGTGAGGCCCTCCTTTAATGTTCTCTCTCCCTGAAAGTGGGTAAGTGAGGACCTTCTTCAATGTTCTCTCTCCCTGAAAGTGGGTAGGTGAGGACCCTCCTTTAATGTTCTCTCTCCCTGAAAGTGAGTAAGTGAGGACCTCCTTTAATGTGCTCCCTCTGAAAGTGGGGAAGTGAGGACCCTCCTTTAATGCTCTCTCTCCCTGAAAGTGGGTAAGTGAGGACCCTCCTTTTAAGCTGTCTCTCCCTGAAAGTGGGAAAGTGAGGCCCTTCTTTCACACTCTCACTCCCTGAAAGTGGGTCAGTGAGGACCTCCTTTAATGTTCTCTCACCTGAAAGTGGTTAAGTGATGACCTCCTTTAATGTTCTCACTCCTTGAAAGTGGGTAAGTGAGGCCCTCCTTTAATGTTCTCTCTCCATGAAAGTGGGTAAGTGAGGACCTTCTTCAATGTTCTCTCTCCCTGAAAGTGGGTAAGTGAGGCCCTCCTTTAATGTTCTCTCTCCCTGAAAGTGGGTAAGTGAGGACATTCTTCAATGTTCTCTCTCCCTGAAAGTGGGTAGGTGAGGACCCTCCTTTAATGTTCTCTCTCCCTGAAAGTGAGTAAGTGAGGACCTCCTTTAATGTTCTCTCTCCCTGAAAGTGGGGAAGTGAGGACCCTCCTTTAATGCTCTCTCTCCCTGAAAGTGGGTAAGTGAGGACCTCCTTTTAAGCTGTCTCTCCCTGAAAGTGGGAAAGTGAGGCCCTTCTTTCACACTCTCACTCCCTGAAAGTGGGTCAGTGAGCACCTCCTTTAATGTTCTCTCACCTGAAAGTGGTTAAGTGATGACCTCCTTTAATGTTCTCACTCCTTGAAAGTGGGTAAGTGAGGCCCTCCTTTAATGTTCTCTCTCCCTGAAAGTGGGTAAGTGAGGACCTTCTTCAATGTTCTCTCTCCCTGAAAGTGGGTAAGTGAGGACCCTCCTTTAATGTTCTCTCTCCCTGAAAGTGGGTAAGTGAGGACCTCCTTTAATGTTCTCTCTCCCTGAAAGTGAGTAAGTGAGGACCTTCTTTAATGTTCTCTCTCCCTGAAAGTGGGCAAGTGAGCAACCTCCTTTAATGCTCTCTCTCCCTGAAAGTGGGTCAGTGAGGACCATCTTTAATGCTCTCTCTCCCTGAAAGTGGGTAAGTGAGGACCGTCCTTTAATGCTCTCTCCATGTAAGTGTGTAAGTGAGGACCTCCTTTAATGTTCCCTCTCCCTGAAAGTGGGGAAGTGAGGACCTCCTTTAATGCTCTCTCCATGAAAGTGGGTAAGTGAGGACCTCCTTTAATACTCTCTCTCCCTGACAGTGGGTAAGTGAGGACCTCCTTTAATGCTCTCTCTCCCTGAAAGTGGGTAAGTGAGGACCCTCCTTTAATATTCTCCCTCCCTGAAAGTGGGTAACTGAGCACCGTCCTTCAATGTTCTCTCTCCCTGAAAGTGGGTAAGTGAGTCCCAGCTTTAATACACTCTCTCTGAAATTGGGGAAGTGAGGACCTCCTTTAATGTTCCCTCTCCCTGAAAGTGGGTAAGTGAGGACCTCCTTTAATGCTGTCTCTCCCTGAAAGTGGGTAAGTGAGGCCCTTCTTTAACACTCTCTCTCCCTGAAAGTGGGTCAATGAAGATCTCCTTTAATGTTCTCTCACCTGAAAGTGGGTAAGTGATGACCTCCTTTAATGTTCTCACTCGTTGAAAGTGGGTAACTAAGGCCCTCCTTTAATGTTCTCTCTCCCTGAATATGAGTAAGTGAGGACCTCCTTTAATGTTCTCTCTCCCTGAAAGTGGACAAGTGAGGACACTCCTTTAATGCTCTCTCTCCCTGAAAGTGGGTAAGTGAGGACCCTCCTTTAATACTTTCTCTCCCTGAAAGTGGGTCAGTGAGGATCCTCCGTTAATGCTCTCTCTCCCTGAAAGTGGGTAAGTGAGGACCCTCCTTTAATGCTCTCTCTCCCTGAAAGTGGGTAAGTGAGGACCCTCCTTTAATACTTTCTCTCCCTGAAAGTGGGTCAGTGAGGACCTCCTTTAATGTTCTCTCACCTGAAAGTGGTTAAGTGATGACCTCCTTTAATGTTCTCACTCCTTGAAAGTGGGTAAGTGAGGCCCTCCTTTAATGTTCTCTCTCCCTGAAAGTGGGTAAGTGAGGACCTTCTTCAATGTTCTCTCTCCCTGAAAGTGGGTAAGTGAGGACCCTCCTTTAATGTTCTCTCTCCCTGAAAGTGGGTAAGTGAGGACCTCCTTTAATGTTCTCTCTCCCTGAAAGTGAGTAAGTGAGGACCTTCTTTAATGTTCTCTCTCCCTGAAAGTGGGCAAGTGAGCAACCTCCTTTAATGCTCTCTCTCCCTGAAAGTGGGTCAGTGAGGACCATCTTTAATGTTCTCTCTCCCTGAAAGTGGGCAAGTGCGCAACCTCCTTTAATGTTCCCTCTCCCTGAAAGTGGGGAAGTGAGGACCTCCTTTAATGCTCTCTCAATGAAAGTGGGTAAGTGAGGACCTCCTTTAATGTTTTCTCTCCCTGAAAGTGGATAAGTGAGGACCCTCCTTTAATGCTCTTTCTCCCTGAAAGTGGGTAAGTGAGGACCCTCCTTTAATACTTTCTCTCCCTGAAAGTGGGTCAGTGAGGACCCTCCTTTAATGCTCTCTCTCCCTGAAAGTGGGTAAGTGAGGACCCTCCTTTAATACTTTCTCTCCCTGAAAGTGGGTAAGTGAGGACCCTCCTTTAATGCTCTCTCTCCCTGAAAGTGGGTAAGTGAGGACCCTCCTTTAATACTTTCTCTCCCTGAAAGTGGGGAAGTGAGGGCCCTCCTTTAATACTTTCTCTCCCTGAAAGTGGGTAAGTGAGGACCCTCCTTTAATGTTCTCTCTCCCTGAAAGTGGGTAAGTGATGACCTCCTTTAATGTTCTCACTCCCTGAAAGTGGGTAAGTGAGGAGCTCCTTTAATGTTCCCTCTCCCTGAAAGTGGGGAAGTGAGGACCTCCTTTAATGTTCTCTCTCCCTGAAAGTGGGTAAGTGAGGACCTACTTTAATATTCTCTCTCCCTGAAAGTGGGTAAGTGAGTACCCTCCTTTAATGCTCTCTCTCCCTGAAAGTGGGTAAGTGAGGACCTCCTTTAATACTCTCTCTTCCTGAAAGTGTGGAAGTGAGGACGCTCCTTTAATGCTCTCTCTCCCTGAAAGTGGGTAAGTGAGGACCCTGCTTTAATGTTCTCTCTCCCTGAAAGTGCCTAAGTGAGGACCCTCCTTCAATGCTCTCCCTGAAAATGGGGAAGTGAGGACACTCCTTTAATACTTTCTCTCCCTGAAAGTGGTTCAGTGAGGACCCTCCTTTAATACATTCTCTCCCTGAAAGTGGGTAAGTGAGGACCCTCCTTTAATACATTCTCTCCCTGAAAGTGTGTAAGTGAGGACCCTCCTTTAATGTTCTCTCTCCCTGAAAGTGGGTAAGTGAGGACCTCCTTTAATGTTCTCTCTCCCTGAAAGTGGGTAAGTGAGGACCTCCTTTAATGTTCTCTCTCCCTGAAAGTGAGTAAGTGAGGACCTTCTTTAATGTTCTCTCTCCCTGAAAGTGGGCAAGTGAGCAACCTCCTTTAATGCTCTCTCTCCCTGAAAGTGGGTCAGTGAGGACCATCTTTAATGCTCTCTCTCCCTGAAAGTGGGTAAGTGAGGACCGTCCTTTAATGCTCTCTCCATGTAAGTGTGTAAGTGAGGACCTCCTTTAATGTTCCCTCTCCCTGAAAGTGGGGAAGTGAGGACCTCCTTTAATGCTCTCTCCATGAAAGTGGGTAAGTGAGGACCTCCTTTAATACTCTCTCTCCCTGACAGTGGGTAAGTGAGGACCTCCTTTCATGGTCTCTCTCCCTGAAAGTGGGTAAGTGAGGACCCTCCTTTAATATTCTCCCTCCCTGAAAGTGGGTAACTGAGCACCGTCCTTCAATGTTCTCTCTCCCTGAAAGTGGGTAAGTGAGTCCCAGCTTTAATACACTCTCTCTGAAATTGGGGAAGTGAGGACCTCCTTTAATGTTCCCTCTCCCTGAAAGTGGGTAAGTGAGGACCTCCTTTAATGCTGTCTCTCCCTGAAAGTGGGTAAGTGAGGCCCTTCTTTAACACTCTCTCTCCCTGAAAGTGGGTCAATGAAGTTCTCCTTTAATGTTCTCTCACCTGAAAGTGGGTAAGTGATGACCTCCTTTAATGTTCTCACTCGTTGAAAGTGGGTAACTAAGGCCCTCCTTTAATGTTCTCTCTCCCTGAATATGAGTAAGTGAGGACCTCCTTTAATGTTCTCTCTCCCTGAAAGTGGATAAGTGAGGACCCTCCTTTAATGCTCTCTCTCCCTGAAAGTGGGTAAGTGAGGACCCTCCTTTAATACTTTCTCTCCCTGAAAGTGGGTCAGTGAGGATCCTCCGTTAATGCTCTCTCTCCCTGAAAGTGGGTAAGTGAGGACCCTCCTTTAATGCTCTCTCTCCCTGAAAGTGGGTAAGTGAGGACCCTCCTTTAATACTTTCTCTCCCTGAAAGTGGGTCAGTGAGGACCTCCTTTAATGTTCTCTCACCTGAAAGTGGTTAAGTGATGACCTCCTTTAATGTTCTCACTCCTTGAAAGTGGGTAAGTGAGGCCCTCCTTTAATGTTCTCTCTCCCTGAAAGTGGGTAAGTGAGGACCTTCTTCAATGTTCTCTCTCCCTGAAAGTGGGTAAGTGAGGACCCTCCTTTAATGTTCTCTCTCCCTGAAAGTGGGTAAGTGAGGACCTCCTTTAATGTTCTCTCTCCCTGAAAGTGAGTAAGTGAGGACCTTCTTTAATGTTCTCTCTCCCTGAAAGTGGGCAAGTGAGCAACCTCCTTTAATGCTCTCTCTCCCTGAAAGTGGGTCAGTGAGGACCATCTTTAATGTTCTCTCTCCCTGAAAGTGGGCAAGTGAGCAACCTCCTTTAATGTTCCCTCTCCCTGAAAGTGGGGAAGTGAGGACCTCCTTTAATGCTCTCTCCATGAAAGTGGGTAAGTGAGGACCTCCTTTAATGTTTTCTCTCCCTGAAAGTGGATAAGTGAGGACCCTCCTTTAATGCTCTTTCTCCCTGAAAGTGGGTAAGTGAGGACCCTCCTTTAATACTTTCTCTCCCTGAAAGTGGGTCAGTGAGGACCCTCCGTTAATGCTCTCTCTCCCTGAAAGTGGGTAAGTGAGGATCCTCCTTTAATACTTTCTCTCCCTGAAAGTGGGTAAGTGAGGACCCTCCTTTAATGATCTCTCTCCCTGAAAGTGGGTAAGTGAGGACCCTCCTTTAATACTTTCTCTCCCTGAAAGTGGGGAAGTGAGGACCCTCCTTTAATACTTTCTCTCCCTGAAAGTGGGTAAGTGAGGACCCTCCTTTAATGTTCTCTCTCCCTGAGAGGGGTAAGTGATGACCTCCTTTAATGTTCTCAGTCCCTGAAAGTGGGTAAGTGAGGAGCTCCTTTAATGTTCCCTCTCCCTGAAAGTGGGGAAGTGAAGACCTCCTTTAATGTTCTCTCTCCCTGAAAGTGGGTAAGTGAGGACCTACTTTAATATTCTCTCTCCCTGAAAGTGGGTAAGTGAGTACCCTCCTTTAATGCTCTCTCTCCCTGAAAGTGGGTAAGTGAGGACCTCCTTTAATACTCTCTCTTCCTGAAAGTGTGGAAGTGAGGACGCTCCTTTAATGCTCTCTCTCCCTGAAAGTGGGTAAGTGAGGACCCTGCTTTAATGTTCTCTCTCCCTGAAAGTGCCTAAGTGAGGACCCTCCTTCAATGCACTCCCTGAAAATGGGGAAGTGAGGACACTCCTTTAATACTTTCTCTCCCTGAAAGTGGTTCAGTGAGGACCCTCCTTTAATACATTCTCTCCCTGAAAGTGGGTAAGTGAGGACCCTCCTTTAATACATTCTCTCCCTGAAAGTGTGTAAGTGAGGACCCTCCTTCAATGCTCTCCCTGAAAATGGGGAAGTGAGGACACTCCTTTAATACTTTCTCTCCCTGAAAGTGGGGAAATGAGGACCCTCCTTTAATGCTCCCTCTCCTTGAAAGTGGGTAAGTGAGGACCTCCTTTAATACTCTCTCTTCCTGAAAGTGGGGAAGTGAGGACGCTCCTTTAATGCTCTCTCTCCCTGAAAGTGCCGAAGTGAGGACCTGCTTTAATGATCTCTCTCCCTGAAAGTAGGTAACTGAGCACCGTCCTTTAATTTTCTCTCTCCCTGAAAGTGGGTAAGTGAGGCCCTCCTTTAATGTTCTCTCTCCCTGAAAGTGGGTCAGTGAGGACGGTCCTTTAATGCTCTCTCTCCCTGAAAGTGGGTAAGTGAGGACCCTCCTTTAATACTTTCTCTCCCTGAAAGTGGGTCAGTGAGGACCCTCCTTTAATGCTCTCTCTCCCTGAAAGTGGGTCAGTGAGGACCCTCCTTTAATGCTCTCTCTCCCTGAAAGTGGGTAAGTGAGGCCCTCCTTTAATGCACTCTCTCCATGAAAGTGGGTAAGTGAGGACCCTCCTTTAATACTTTCTCTCCCTGAAAGTGGTTCAGTGAGGACCCTCCTTCAATGCTCTCTCTCCCTGAAAGTGGGTAAGTGAGGACCCTCCTTTAATACATTCTCTCCCTGAAAGTGTGTAAGTGAGGACCCTCCTTTAATGTTGCCTTTCCCTGAAAGTGGGTAAGTCAGGACCTCCTTTAATGTTCTCTCTCCCTGAAAGTGGGTAAGTGAGGCCCTTCTTTAACACTCTCACTCCCTGAAAGTGGGTCAGTGAGGACCTCCTTTAATGTTCTCTCACCTGAAAGTGGGTAAGTGAGGACCTCCTTTAATGTTCTCTCTCCCTGAAAGTGGGTACGTGAGGACCTTCTTTAATGTTCTCTCTCCCTGAAAGTGGGTAAGTGAGTACCTCCTTTAATGCTCTCTCTCCCTGAAAGTGGGTAAGTGAGGACCTCCTTTAATGTTCTCTCTCCCTGACAGTGGGTAAGTGAGGCCCTCCTTTAATGTTCTCTCTCCCTGAAAGTGGGTACGTGAGGACCTTCTTTAATGTTCTCTCTCCCTGAAAGTGGGTAAGTGAGTACCTCCTTTAATGCTCTCTCTCCCTGAAAGTGGGTAAGTGAGGACCTCCTTTAATGTTCTCTCTCCCTGAAAGTGTGTAAGTGAGGACTCTCCTTTAATACTTTCTCTCCCTGAAAGTGGGTATGTTAGGACCCTCCTTTAATGCTCTCTCTTCGTGAAAGTGGGTAAGTGAGGACCCTCCTTTAATACTTTCTCTCCCTGAAAGTGGGTAAGTGAGGACCCTCCTTTAATGTTCTCTCTCCCTGAAAGTGGGTAAGTGAGGACCCTCCTTTAATGCTGTCTCTCCCTGAAAGTGGGAAAGTGAGGCCCTTCTTTCACACTCTCTCTCCCTGAAAGTGGGTCAGTGAGGACCTCCTTTAATGTTCTCTCACCTGAAAGTGGTTAAGTGATGACCTCCTTTAATGTTCTCACTCCTTGAAAGTGGGTAAGTGAGGCCCTCCTTTAATGTTCTCTCTCCCTGAAACTGGGTAAGTGAGGACCTTCTTTACTTCTCTTTCTCCCTGAAAGTGGGTAAGTGAGGACACTCCTTTAATACTTTCTCTCCTGAAAGTGGGTAAGTGAGTACCCTCCTTTAATGTTCTCTCTCCCTGAAAGTGGGTAAGTGATGACCTCCTTTAATGTTCTCTCTCCCTGAAAGTGGGTAAGTTAGGAGCTCCTTTAATGTTCTCTCTCCCTGAAAGTGGGTAAGTGAGTATCCTCCTTTGATGCTCTCTCTCCCTGAAAGTGGGTAAGTGATGGCCTCCTTTAATATTCTCACTCCCTGAAAGTGAGTAAGTGAGGACCTTCTTCAATGTTCTCTCTCCCTGAAAGTGGGTCAGTGAGGACCCTCCGTTAATGCTCTCTCTCCCTGAAAGTGGGAAAGTGAGGACCCTCCTTTAATGTTCTCTCTCCCTGAAAGTGAGTAAGTGAGGACCTTCTTTAATGTTCTCTCTCCCTGAAAGTGGGTAAGTGAGGACCCTCCTTTAATGTTCTCTCTCCCTGAAAGTGGGTAAGTGAGGACCTTCTTTAATGTTCTCTCTCCCTGAAAGTGGGTAAGTGAGGAGCTCCTTTAATGTTCCCTCTCCCTGAAAGTGGGGAAGTGAGGACCTCCTTTAATGTTCTCTCTCCCTGAAAGTGGGTAAGTGAGGACCTCCTTTCATGTTCCCTCTCCCTGAAAGTGGGTAAGTGAGGACCTCCTTTAATACTCTCTCTCCCTGAAAGTGGGTAAGTGAGGACCCTCCTTTAATGCTCTCTCTTCCTGAAAGTGGGTCAGTGATGGCCCTCCTTTAATGCTCTCTCTCCCTGAAAGTGGGTAAGTGAGGACCCTCCTTTAATACTTTCTCTCCCTGAAAGTGGGTCAGTGAGGACCCTCCGTTAATGCTCTCTCTCCCTGAAAGTGGGTAAGTGAGGACCCTCCTTTAATACTTTCTCTCCCTGAAAGTGGGTAAGTGAGGACCCTCCTTTAATACTTTCTCTCCCTGAAAGTGGGTAAGTGAGGACCCTCCTTCAATGCTATCCCTGAAAATGGGGAAGTGAGGACACTCCTTTAATACTTTCTCTCCCTGAAAGTGGGGAAGTGAGGACCCACCTTGAATGTTCTCTCTCCCTGAAAGTGGGTAAGTGAGGACCTCCTTTAATGTTCTCTCTCCCTGAAAGTGAGTCAGTGAGGACCTCCTTTTATGTTCTCTCACCTGAAAGTGGGTAAGTGATGACCTCCTTTAATGTTCTCACTCCCTGAAAGTGGGTAAGTGAGGCCCTCCTTTAATGTTCTCTCTCCCTGAAAGTGGGTACGTGAGGACCTTTTTCAATGTTCTCTCTCCCTGAAAGTGGGGTAAGTGAGGACCTCCTTTAATACTCTCTCTCCCTGAAAGTGGGTAAGTGAGTATCCTCCTTTAATGCTCTCTCTCCCTGAAAGTGGGTAAGTGATGGCCTCCTTTAATATTCTCACTCCCTGAAAGTGAGTAAGTGAGGACCTTCTTCAATGTTCTCTCTCCCTGAAAGTGGGTCAGTGAGGACCCTCCGTTAATGCTCTCTCTCCCTGAAAGTGGGTAAGTGATGACCTCCTTTAATGTTCTATCTCCCTGAAAGTGGGTCAGTGAGGACCTCCTTTAATACTCTCTCTCCCTGAAAGTGGGTAAGTGAGTATCCTTCTTTAATGTTCTCTCTCCCTGAAAGTGGGTAAGTGAGGACCCTCCTTTAATACTCTCTCCCTGAAAGTGGGTAAGTGAGGAGCTCCTTCAATGTTCCCTCTCCCTGAAAGTGGGGAAGTGAGGACCTCCTTTAATACTCTCTCGCCCTGAAAGTGGGTAAGTGAGGACCTCCTTTAATACTCTCTCTTCCTGAAAGTGTGGAAGTGAGGACGCTCCTTTAATGCTCTCTCTCCCTGAAAGTGGGTAAGTGAGGACCCTGCTTTAATGTTCTCTCTCCCTGAAAGTGCCTAAGTGAGGACCCTCCTTCAATGCACTCCCTGAAAATGGGGAAGTGAGGACACTCCTTTAATACTTTCTCTCCCTGAAAGTGGTTCAGTGAGGACCCTCCTTTAATACATTCTCTCCCTGAAAGTGGGTAAGTGAGGACCCTCCTTTAATACATTCTCTCCCTGAAAGTGTGTAAGTGAGGACCCTCCTTCAATGCTCTCCCTGAAAAAGGGGAAGTGAGGACACTCCTTTAATACTTTCTCTCCCTGAAAGTGGGGAAATGAGGACCCTCCTTTAATGCTCCCTCTCCTTGAAAGTGGGTAAGTGAGGACCTCCTTTAATACTCTCTCTTCCTGAAAGTGGGGAAGTGAGGACGCTCCTTTAATGCTCTCTCTCCCTGAAAGTGCCGAAGTGAGGACCTGCTTTAATGATCTCTCTCCCTGAAAGTAGGTAACTGAGCACCGTCCTTTAATTTTCTCTCTCCCTGAAAGTGGGTAAGTGAGGCCCTCCTTTAATGTTCTCTCTCCCTGAAAGTGGGTCAGTGAGGACGGTCCTTTAATGCTCTCTCTCCCTGAAAGTGGGTAAGTGAGGACCCTACTTTAATACTTTCTCTCCCTGAAAGTGGGTCAGTGAGGACCCTCCTTTAATGCTCTCTCTCCCTGAAAGTGGGTCAGTGAGGACCCTCCTTTAATGCTCTCTCTCCCTGAAAGTGGGTAAGTGAGGCCCTCCTTTAATGCACTCTCTCCATGAAAGTGGGTAAGTGAGGACCCTCCTTTAATACTTTCTCTCCCTGAAAGTGGTTCAGTGAGGACCCTCCTTCAATGCTCTCTCTCCCTGAAAGTGGGTAAGTGAGGACCCTCCTTTAATACATTCTCTCCCTGAAAGTGTGTAAGTGAGGACCCTCCTTTAATGTTGCCTTTCCCTGAAAGTGGGTAAGTCAGGACCTCCTTTAATGTTCTCTCTCCCTGAAAGTGGGTAAGTGAGGCCCTTCTTTAACACTCTCACTCCCTGAAAGTGGGTCAGTGAGGACCTCCTTTAATGTTCTCTCACCTGAAAGTGGGTAAGTGAGGACCTCCTTTAATGTTCTCTCTCCCTGAAAGTGGGTACGTGAGGACCTTCTTTAATGTTCTCTCTCCCTGAAAGTGGGTAAGTGAGTACCTCCTTTAATGCTCTCTCTCCCTGAAAGTGGGTAAGTGAGGACCTCCTTTAATGTTCTCTCTCCCTGAAAGTGGGTAAGTGAGGCCCTCCTTTAATGTTCTCTCTCCCTGAAAGTGGGTACGTGAGGACCTTCTTTAATGTTCTCTCTCCCTGAAAGTGGGTAAGTGAGTACCTCCTTTAATGCTCTCTCTCCCTGAAAGTGGGTAAGTGAGGACCTCCTTTAATGTTCTCTCTCCCTGAAAGTGGGTAAGTGAGGACTCTCCTTTAATACATTCTCTCCCTGAAAGTGGGTATGTTAGGACCCTCCTTTAATGCTCTCTCTTCGTGAAAGTGGGTAAGTGAGGACCCTCCTTTAATACTTTCTCTCCCTGAAAGTGGGTAAGTGAGGACCCTCCTTTAATGTTCTCTCTCCCTGAAAGTGGGTAAGTGAGGACCCTCCTTTAATGCTGTCTCTCCCTGAAAGTGGGAAAGTGAGGCCCTTCTTTCACACTCTCTCTCCCTGAAAGTGGGTCAGTGAGGACCTCCTTTAATGTTCTCTCACCTGAAAGTGGTTAAGTGATGACCTCCTTTAATGTTCTCACTCCTTGAAAGTGGGTAAGTGAGGCCCTCCTTTAATGTTCTCTCTCCCTGAAACTGGGTAAGTGAGGACCTTCTTTACTTCTCTTTCTCCCTGAAAGTGGGTAAGTGAGGACACTCCTTTAATACTTTCTCTCCTGAAAGTGGGTAAGTGAGTACCCTCCTTTAATGTTCTCTCTCCCTGAAAGTGGGTAAGTGATGACCTCCTTTAATGTTCTCTCTCCCTGAAAGTGGGTAAGTTAGGAGCTCCTTTAATGTTCTCTCTCCCTGAAAGTGGGTAAGTGAGTATCCTCCTTTGATGCTCTCTCTCCCTGAAAGTGGGTAAGTGATGGCCTCCTTTAATATTCTCACTCCCTGAAAGTGAGTAAGTGAGGACCTTCTTCAATGTTCTCTCTCCCTGAAAGTGGGTCAGTGAAGACCCTCCGTTAATGCTCTCTCTCCCTGAAAGTGGGAAAGTGAGGACCCTCCTTTAATGTTCTCTCTCCCTGAAAGTGAGGAATTGAGGACCTTCTTTAATGTTCTCTCTCCCTGAAAGTGGGTAAGTGAGGACCCTCCTTTAATGTTCTCTCTCCCTGAAAGTGGGTAAGTGAGGACCTTCTTTAATGTTCTCTCTCCCTGAAAGTGGGTAAGTGAGGAGCTCCTTTAATGTTCCCTCTCCCTGAAAGTGGGGAAGTGAGGACCTCCTTTAATGTTCTCTCTCCCTGAAAGTGGGTAAGTGAGGACCTCCTTTCATGTTCCCTCTCCCTGAAAGTGGGTAAGTGAGGACCTCCTTTAATACTCTCTCTCCCTGAAAGTGGGTAAGTGAGGACCCTCCTTTAATGCTCTCTCTTCCTGAAAGTGGGTCAGTGATGGCCCTCCTTTAATGCTCTCTCTCCCTGAAAGTGGGTAAGTGAGGACCCTCCTTTAATACTTTCTCTCCCTGAAAGTGGGTCAGTGAGGACCCTCCGTTAATGCTCTCTCTCCCTGAAAGTGGGTAAGTGAGGACCCTCCTTTAATACTTTCTCTCCCTGAAAGTGGGTAAGTGAGGACCCTCCTTTAATACTTTCTCTCCCTGAAAGTGGGTAAGTGAGGACCCTCCTTCAATGCTATCCCTGAAAATGGGGAAGTGAGGACACTCCTTTAATACTTTCTCTCCCTGAAAGTGGGGAAGTGAGGACCCACCTTGAATGTTCTCTCTCCCTGAAAGTGGGTAAGTGAGGACCTCCTTTAATGTTCTCTCTCCCTGAAAGTGAGTCAGTGAGGACCTCCTTTTATGTTCTCTCACCTGAAAGTGGGTAAGTGATGACCTCCTTTAATGTTCTCACTCCCTGAAAGTGGGTAAGTGAGGCCCTCCTTTAATGTTCTCTCTCCCTGAAAGTGGGTACGTGAGGAGCTTTTTCAATGTTCTCTCTCCCTGAAAGTGGGGTAAGTGAGGACCTCCTTTAATACTCTCTCTCCCTGAAAGTGGGTAAGTGAGTATCCTCCTTTAATGCTCTCTCTCCCTGAAAGTGGGTAAGTGATGGCCTCCTTTAATATTCTCACTCCCTGAAAGTGAGTAAGTGAGGACCTTCTTCAATGTTCTCTCTCCCTGAAAGTGGGTCAGTGAGGACCCTCCGTTAATGCTCTCTCTCCCTGAAAGTGGGTAAGTGATGACCTCCTTTAATGTTCTATCTCCCTGAAAGTGGGTCAGTGAGGACCTCCTTTAATACTCTCTCTCCCTGAAAGTGGGTAAGTGAGTATCCTTCTTTAATGTTCTCTCTCCCTGAAAGTGGGTAAGTGAGGACCCTCCTTTAATACTCTCTCTCCCTGAAAGTGGGTAAGTGAGGAGCTCCTTCAATGTTCCCTCTCCCTGAAAGTGGGGAAGTGAGGACCTCCTTTAATACTCTCTCGCCCTGAAAGTGGGTAAGTGAGGAGCTTCTTTAATGTTCTCTCTCCCTGAAAGTGGGTAAGTGAGGACCCTCCTTTAATGTTCTCTCTCCCTGAAAGTGGGTAAGTGAGGACCTTCTTTAATGTTCTCTCTCCCTGAAAGTGGGTAAGTGAGGAGCTCCTTTAATGTTCCCTCTCCCTGAAAGTGGGGAAGTGAGGACCTCCTTTAATGTTCTCTCTCCCTGAAAGTGGGTAAGTGAGGACCTCCTTTCATGTTCCCTCTCCCTGAAAGTGGGTAAGTGAGGACCTCCTTTAATACTCTCTCTCCCTGAAAGTGGGTAAGTGGGGACCCTCCTTTAATGCTCTCTCTCCCTGAAAGTGGGTCAGTGATGGCCCTCCTTTAATGCTCTCTCTCCCTGAAAGTGGGTAAGTGAGGACCTTCCTTTAATACTTTCTCTCCCTGAAAGTGGGTAAGTGAGGACCCTCCTTTAATACTTTCTCTCCCTGAAAGTGGGTAAGTGAGGACCCTCCTTCAATGCTCTCCCTGAAAATGGGGAAGTGAGGACACTCCTTTAATACTTTCTCTCCCTGAAAGTGGGGAAGTGAGGACCCTCCTTGAATGTTCTCTCTCCCTGAAAGTGGGTAAGTGAGGACCTCCTTTAATGTTCTCTCTCCCTGAAAGTGGGTAAGTGAGGACCGTCCTTTAATGCTCCCTCTCCCTGAAAGTGGGTAAGTGAAGACCTCCTTTAATACTCTCTCCTTGAAAGTGGGTAAGTGAGGCCCTTCTTTAACACTCTCTCTCCCTGAAAGTGGGTCAGTGAGGACCTCCTTTTATGTTCTCTCACCTGAAAGTGGGTAAGTGATGACCTCCTTTAATGTTCTCACTCCCTGAAAGTGGGTAAGTGAGGCCCTCCTTTAATGTTCTCTCTCCCTGAAAGTGGGTAAGTGAGGACCCTCCTTTAATGCTCTCTCTCCCTGAAAGTGGGTAAGTGAGGACCCTCCTTTAATACTCTCACTCCTTGAAAGTGAGTAAGTGAGGACCTTCTTCAATGTTCTCTCTCCCTGAAAGTGTGTCAGTGAGGACCCTCCGTTAATGCTCTCTCTCCCTGAAAGTGGGTAAGTGAGTATCCTTCTTTAATGTTCTCTCTCCCTGAAAGTGGGTAAGTGAGGACCCTCCTTTAATACTCTCTCTCCCTGAAAGTGGGTAAGTGAGGATCTCCTTCAATGTTCCCTCTCCCTGAAAGTGGGGAAGTGAGGACCTCCTTTAATACTCTCTCTCCCTGAAAGTGGGTAAGTGAGGACCCTCCTTTAATGCTCTCTCTCCCTGAAAGTGGGTAAGTGAGGACCCTCCTTTAATGCTCTCTCTCCCTGAAAGTGGGTAAGTGAGGACCCTCCTTTAATTCTTTCTCTCCCTGAAAGTGGGTCAGTGAGGACCCTCCGTTAAAGCTCTCTCTCCCTGAAAGTGGGTACGTGATGACCTCCTTTAATGTTCTCTCTCCCTGAAAGTGGGTAAGTGAGGAGCTCCTTTAATGTTCACTCTCCCTGAAAGTGGGGAAGTGAGGACCTCCTTTAATGTTCTCTCACCCTGAAAGTGGGTAAGTGAGGATCTCCTTTAATGTTCTCTCTCCCTGAAAGTGGGTAAGTGAGTACCCTCCTTTAATACTCTCTCTTCCTGAAAGTGGGGAAGTGAGGACGCTCCTTTATTGCTCTCTCTCCCTGAAAGTGGGTAAGTGAGGACCTCCTTTAATGCACTCTCTCCCTGAAAGTGGGTAAGTGAGAACCTCCTTTAATACTCTCTCTCCCTGAAAGTGGGTAAGTGAGTACCCTCCTTTAATTCTCTCTCTTCCTGAAAGTGGGGAAGTGAGGACGCTCCTTTATTGCTCTCTCTCCCTGAAAGTGGGTAAGTAAGGAACCCTCCTTTAATACTCTCTCTTCCTGAAAGTGGGGAAGTGAGGACGCTCCTGTAATGCTCTCTCTCCCTGAAAGTGGGTAAGTGAGGACCCTGCTTTAATGTTCTCACTACCTGAAAGTGCCTAAGTGAGGACCTGCTTTAATGATCTCTCTCCCTGAAAGTGGGTAACTGAGCACCGTCCTTTAATTTTCTCTCTCCCTGAAAGTGGGTAAGTGAGGCCCTCCTTTAATACTTTCTCTCCCTGAAAGTGGGTAAGTGAGGACCCTCCTTTAATGCTCTCTCTCCCTGAAAGTGGGTAAGTGAGGACCCTCCTTCAATGCTCTCCCTGAAAATGGGGAAGTGAGGACACTCCTTTCACACTTTTTCTCCCTGAAAGTGGGGAAGTGAGGACCCTCCTTTAATACTTTCTCTCCCTGAAAGTGGTTCAGTGAGGACCCTCCTTTAATGCACTCTCTCCCTGAAAGTGGGTAAGTGAGGACCTCCTTTAATACTCTCTCCCTGAAAGTGGGTAAGTGAGGCCCTTCTTTAACAATCTCTCTCCCTGAAAGGTGGTCAGTGAGGACCTCCTTTAATGTTCTCTCATCTGAAAGTGGGTAAGTGATGACCTCCTTTAATGTTCTCACTCCCTGAAAGTGGGTAAGTGAGGCCCTCCTTTAATGTTCTCTCTCCCTGAAAGTGGGTACGTGAGGACCTTTTTCAATGTTCTCTCTCCCTGAAAGTGGGTAAGTGAGGACCTCATTTAATACTCTCTCTCCCTGAAAGTGGGTAAGTGAGTATCCTCCTTTAATGCTCTCTCTCCCTGAAAGTGGGTTAGTGAGGACCTCCTTTAATGCTCTCTCTCTCCCTGAAAGTGGGTAAGTGATGGCCTCCTTTAATATTCTCACTCCCTGAAAGTGAGTAAGTGAGGACCTTCTTCAATGTTCTATCTCCCTGAAAGTGGGTCAGTGAGGACCCTCCGTTAATGCTCTCTCTCCCTGAAAGTGGGTAAGTGAGGACCTTCTTTCATGTTCTCTCTCCCTGAAAGTGGGTAAGTGAGGAGCACCTTTAATACTCTCTCTCCCTGAAAGTGGGTAAGTGAGGACCCTCCTTTAATGCTCTCTCTCCCTGAAAGTGGGTAAGTGAGGACCCTCCTTTAATACTTTCTCTCCCTGAAAGTGGGTCAGTGAGGACCCTCCGTTAAAGCTCTCTCTCCCTGAAAGTGGGGAAGTGAGGACCTCCTTTAATGTTCTCTCACCCTGAAAGTGGGTAAGTGAGGACCTCCTTTAATGTTCTCTCTCCCTGAAAGTGGGTAAGTGAGTACCCTTCTTCAATACTCTCTCTTCCTGAAAGTGGGGAAGTGAGGACACTCCTTTATTGCTCTCTCTCCCTGAAAGTGGGTAAGTGAGGACCCTGCTTTAATGTTCTCTCTCCCTGAAAGTGCCTAAGTGAGGACCTGCTTTAATGATCTCTCTCCCTGAAAGTGGGTAAGTGAGGACCCTCCTTTAATACTTTCTCACCCTGAAAGTGGGTCAGTGAGGACCCTCCTTTAATGCTCGCTCTCCCTGAAAGTGGGTAAGTGAGGACCCTCCTTTAATACTTTCTCACCCTGAAAGTGGGTCAGTGAGGACCCTCCTTTAATGCTCTCTCTCCCTGAAAGTGGGTAAGTGAGGACCCTCCTTTCATACTTTCTCTCCCTGAAGGTGGTTCAGTGAGGACCCTCCTTTAATGCTCTCTCTCCCTGAAAGTGGGTAAGTGAGGACCCTCCTTTAATGCTCTCTCTCCCTGAAAGTGGGGAAGTGAGGACCCTCCTTTAATGCTTTCTCTCCCTGAAAGTGGGTAAGTGAGGACCCTCCTTTAATGCTCTCTCTCCCTGAAAGTGGGTAAGTGAGTACCCTCCTTTAATACTCTCTCTTCCTGAAAGTGGGGAAGTGAGGACGCTCCTTTAATGCTCTCTCTCCCTGAAAGTGGGTAAGTGAGGACCCTCCTTTAATTTTCTCTCTCCCTGAAAGTGGGTAAGTGAGGCCCTCCTTTAATGCTCTCTCTCCCTGAAAGTGGGTAAGTGAGGACCCTCCTTTAATACTTTCTCTCCCTGAAAGTGGGTCAGTGAGGACCTCCTTTAATGTTCTCTCTCCCTGAAAGTGGGTAAGTGAGGACCCTCCTTTAATACATTCTCTCCCTGAAAGTGTGTAAGTGAGGACCCTCCTTCAATGCTCTCCCTGAAAATGGGGAAGTGGGGTCACTCCTTTAATACTTTCTCTCCCTGAAAGTGGGGAAGTGAGGACCCTCCTTTAATGTTCCCTCTCCCTGAAAGTGGGGAAGTGATGACCCTCCTTTAATGTTCTCACTCCCTGAAAGTGGGTAAGTGAGTCCCTCCTTTAATGTTCTCTCTCCCTGAAAGTGGGTAAGTGAGGACCTTCTTTAATGTTCTCTCTCCCTGAAAGTGGGTAAGTGAGGACCTCCTTTAATGCTCTCTCTCCCTGAAAGTGGGTAAGTGAGGACCTCCTTTAATGTTCTCTCTCCCTGAAAGTGGGTAAGTGAGGACCCTCCTTTAATACTTTCTCTCCCTGAAAGTGGGTAAGTGAGGACCTCCTTTAATGCTGTCTCTCCCTGAAAGTGGGAAAGTGAGGCCCTTCTTTCACACTCTCTCTCCCTGAAAGTGGGTCAGTGAGGACCTCCTTTAATGTTCTCTCACCTGAAAGTGGTTAAGTGATGACCTCCTTTAATGTTCTCACTCCTTGAAAGTGGGTAAGTGATGACCTCCTTTAATGTTCTCACTCCTTGAAAGTGGGTAAGTGAGGACCTCCTTTAATCTACTCTCTCCCTGAAAGTGGGTAAGTGAGGACCCTCCTTTAATGTTCTCTCTCCCTGAAAGTGGGTAAGTGAGGACCTCCTTTAATGTACTCTCTCCCTGAAAGTGGGTAAGTGAGGACCCTCCTTTAATGCTCTCTCTCCCTGAAAGTGGGTAAGTGAGGACCCTCCTTTAATACTTTCTCTCCCTGAAAGTGGGTCAGTGAGGACCCTCCGTTAATGCTCTCTCTCCCTGAAAGTGGGTAATTGAGGACCCTCCTTTAATACTTTCTCTCCCTGAAAGTGGGTAAGTGAGGACCCTCCTTTAATGTTCTCTCTCCCTGAAAGTCGGTAAGTGATGACCTCCTTTAATGTTCTCACTCCCTGAAAGTGAGTAAGTGAGGACCTTCTATAATGTTCTCTCTCCCTGAAAGTGGGTAAGTGAGGAGCTCCTTTAATGTTCTCTCTCCCTGAAAGTGGGTAAGTGAGCACCTCCTTTAATGCTCTCTCTCCCTGAAAGTGGGTAAGTGAGGACTCTCCTTTAATACTTTCTCTCCCTGAAAGTGGGTCAGTGAGGACCCTCCGTTAAAGCTCTCTCTCCCTGAAAGTGGGTAAGTGATGACCTCCTTTAATGTTCTCTCTCCCTGAAAGTGGGTAAGTGAGGAGCTCCTTTAATGTTCACTCTCCCTGAAAGTGCCTAAGTGAGGACCTGCTTTAATGATCTCTCTCCCTGAAAGTGGGTAACTGAGCACCGTCCTTTAATTTTCTCTCTCCCTGAAAGTGGGTAAGTGAGGCCCTCCTTTAATGCTCTCTCTCCCTGAAAGTGGGTAAGTGAAGACCCTCCTTTAATACTTTCTCTCCCTGAAAGTGGGTAAGTGAGGACCCTCCTTTAATGCTCTCTCTCCCTGAAAGTGGGTAAGTGAGGACCCTCCTTTAATACATTCTCTCCCTGAAAGTGTGTAAGTGAGGACCCTCCTTTAATACTCTCTCTCCCTGAAAGTGGGTCAGTGAGGACCCTCCGTTAATGCTCTCTCTCCCTGAAAGTGGGTAAGTGAGGAGCTCCTTCAATGTTCCCTCTCCCTGAAAGTGGGGAAGTGAGGACCTCCTTTAATACTCTCTCTCCCTGAAAGTGGGTAAGTGAGGACCCTCCTTTAATACTTTCTCTCCCTGAAAGTGGGTCAGTGAGGACCCTCCTTTAATGTTCTCTCTCCCTGAAAGTGGGTCAGTGAGGACCCTCCGTTAATGCTCTCTCTCCCTGAAAGTGGGTAAGTGAGGAGCTCCTTTAATGTTCACTCTCCCTGAAAGTGGGGAAGTGAGGACCTCCTTTAATGTTCTCTCACCCTGAAAGTGGGTAAGTGAGGATCTCCTTTAATGCTCTCTCTCCCTGAAAGTGGGTAAATGAGAACCTCCTTTAATACTCTCTCTCCCTGAAAGTGGGTAAGTGAGTACCCTCCTTTAATTCTCTCTCTTCCTGAAAGTGGGGAAGTGAGGACGCTCCTTTATTGCTCTCTCTCCCTGAAAGTGGGTAAGTAAGGAACCCTCCTTTAATACTCTCTCTTCCTGAAAGTGGGGAAGTGAGGACGCTCCTGTAATGCTCTCTCTCCCTGAAAGTGGGTAAGTGAGGACCCTGCTTTAATGTTCTCTCTCCCTGAAAGTGCCTAAGTGAGGACCTGCTTTAATGATCTCTCTCCCTGAAAGTGGGTAACTGAGCACCGTCCTTTAATTTTCTCTCTCGCTGAAAGTGGGTAAGTGAGGCCCTCCTTTAATGCTCTCTCTCCCTGAAAGTGGGTAAGTGAGGACCCTCCTTTAATGCTCTCTCTCCCTGAAAGTGGGTAAGTGAGGACCCTCCTTTAATACATTCTCTCCCTGAAAGTGTGTAAGTGAGGACCCTCCTTCAATGGTCTCCCTGAAAATGGGGAAGTGAGGACACTCCTTTAATACTTTCTCTCCCTGAAAGTGGGGAAGTGAGGACCCTCCTTTAATACTTTCTCTCCCTGAAAGTGGTTCAGTGAGGACCCTCCTTTAATGCACTCTCTCCCTGAAAGTGGGGAAGTGAGGACCTCCTTTAATACTCTCTCCCTGAAAGTGGGTAAGTGAGGACCTCCTTTAATACTCTCTCCCTGAAAGTGGGTAAGTGAGGCCCTTCTTTTATGTTCTCTCACCTGAAAGTGGGTAAGTGATGACCTCCTTTAATGTTCTCACTCCCTGAAAGTGGGTAAGTGAGGCCCTCCTTTAATGTTCTCTCTCCCTGAAAGTGGGTACGTGAGGACCTTTTTCAATGTTCTCTCTCCCTGAAAGTGGGTAAGTGAGGACCTCCTTTAATACTCTCTCTCCCTGAAAGTGGGTAAGTGAGTATCCTCCTTTAATGCTCTCTCTCCCTGAAAGTGGGTTAGTGAGTATCCTCCTTTAATGCTCTCTCTCCCTGAAAGTGGGTAAGTGATGACCTCCTTTAATGTTCTCACTCCCTGAAAGTGAGTAAGTGAGGACCTTCTATAATGTTCTCTCTCCCTGAAAGTGGGTAAGTGAGGAGCTCCTTTAATGTTCTCTCTCCCTGAAAGTGGGTAAGTGAGCACCTCCTTTAATGCTCTCTCTCCCTGAAAGTGGGTAAGTGAGGACCCTCCTTTAATACTTTCTCTCCCTGAAAGTGGGTCAGTGAGGACCCTCCGTTAAAGCTCTCTCTCCCTGAAAGTGGGTAAGTGATGACCTCCTTTAATGTTCTCTCTCCCTGAAAGTGGGTAAGTGAGGAGCTCCTTTAATGTTCACTCTCCCTGAAAGTGGGGAAGTGAGGACCTGCTTTAATGTTCTCTCTCCCTGAAAGTGCCTAAGTGAGGACCTGCTTTAATGATCTCTCTCCCTGAAAGTGGGTAACTGAGCACCGTCCTTTAATTTTCTCTCTCCCTGAAAGTGGGTAAGTGAGGCCCTCCTTTAATGCTCTCTCTCCCTGAAAGTGGGTAAGTGAAGACCCTCCTTTAATACTTTCTCTCCCTGAAAGTGGGTAAGTGAGGACCCTCCTTTAATGCTCTCTCTCCCTGAAAGTGGGTAAGTGAGGACCCTCCTTTAATACATTCTCTCCCTGAAAGTGTGTAAGTCAGGACCCTCCTTTAATACTCTCTCTCCCTGAAAGTGGGTAAGTGAGGAGCTCCTTCAATGTTCCCTCTCCCTGAAAGTGGGGAAGTGAGGACCTCCTTTAATACTCTCTCTCCCTGAAAGTGGGTAAGTGAGGACCCTCCTTTCATGCTCTCTCTCCCTGAAAGTGGGTAAGTGAGGACCCTCCTTTAATGCTCTCTCTCCCTGAAAGTGGGTAAGTGAGGACCCTCCTTTAATACTTTCTCTCCCTGAAAGTGGGTCAGTGAGGACCCTCCGTTTAAGCTCTCTCTCCCTGAAAGTGGGTAAGTGATGACCTCCTTTAATGTTCTCTCTCCCTGAAAGTGGGTAAGTGAGGAGCTCCTTTAATGTTCACTCTCCCTGAAAGTGGGGAAGTGAGGACCTCCTTTAATGTTCTCTCACCCTGAAAGTGCGTAAGTGAGGATCTCCTTTAATGTTCTCTCTCCCTGAAAGTGGGTAAGTGAGTACCCTCCTTTAATACTCTCTCTTCCTGAAAGTGGGGAAGTGAGGACGCTCCTTTATTGCTCTCTCTCCCTGAAAGTGGGTAAGTGAGGACCTCCTTTAATGCTCTCTCTCCCTGAAAGTGGGTAAATGAGAACCTCCTTTAATACTCTCTCTCCCTGAAAGTGGGTAAGTGAGTACCCTCCTTTAATTCTCTCTCTTCCTGAAAGTGGGGAAGTGAGGACGCTCCTTTATTGCTCTCTCTCCCTGAAAGTGGGCAAGTAAGGAACCCTCCTTTAATACTCTCTCTTCCTGAAAGTGGGGAAGTGAGGACGCTCCTGTAATGCTCTCTCTCTCTGAAAGTGGGTAAGTGAGGACCCTGCTTTAATGTTCTCTCTCCCTGAAAGTGCCTAAGTGAGGACCTGCTTTAATGATCTCTCTCCCTGAAAGTGGGTAACTGAGCACCGTCCTTTAATTTTCTCTCTCCCTGAAAGTGGGTAAGTGAGGCCCTCCTTTAATGCTCTCTCTCCCTGAAAGTGGGTAAGTGAGGACCCTCCTTTAATACTTTCTCTCCCTGAAAGTGGGTAAGTGAGGACCCTCCTTTAATGCTCTCTCTCCCTGAAAGTGGGTAAGTGAGGACCCTCCTTTAATACATTCTCTCCCTGAAAGTGTGTAAGTGAGGACCCTCCTTCAATGGTCTCCCTGAAAATGGGGAAGTGAGGACACTCCTTTAATACTTTCTCTCCCTGAAATTGGTTCAGTGAGGACCCTCCTTTAATACTTTCTCTCCCTGAAAGTGGTTCAGTGAGGACCCTCCTTTAATGCACTCTCTCCCTGAAAGTGGGTAAGTGAGGACCTCCTTTAATACTCTCTCCCTGAAAGTGGGTAAGTGAGGACCTCCTTTAATACTCTCTCCCTGAAAGTGGGTAAGTGAGGCCCTTCTTTTATGTTCTCTCACCTGAAAGTGGGTAAGTGATGACCTCCTTTAATGTTCTCACTCCCTGAAAGTGGGTAAGTGAGGCCCTCCTTTAATGTTCTCTCTCCCTGAAAGTGGGTACGTGAGGACCTTTTTCAATGTTCTCTCTCCCTGAAAGTGGGTAAGTGAGGACCTCCTTTAATACTCTCTCTCCCTGAAAGTGGGTAAGTGAGTATCCTCCTTTAATGCTCTCTCTCCCTGAAAGTGGGTTAGTGAGTATCCTCCTTTAATGCTCTCTCTCCCTGAAAGTGGGTAAGTGATGGCCTCCTTTAATATTCTCACTCCCTGAAAGTGAGTAAGTGAGGACCTTCTTCAATGTTCTATCTCCCTGAAAGTGGGTCAGTGAGGACCCTCCGTTAATGCTCTCTCTCCCTGAAAGTGGGTAAGTGAGGACCTTCTTTCATGTTCTCTCTCCCTGAAAGTGGGTAAGTGAGGAGCACCTTTAATACTCTCTCTCCCTGAAAGTGGGTAAGTGAGGACCTTCTTTCATGTTCTCTCTCCCTGAAAGTGGGTAAGTGAGGAGCACCTTTAATACTCTCTCTCCCTGAAAGTGGGTCAGTGAGGACACTCCGTTATAGCTCTCTCTCCCTGAAAGTGGGGAAGTGAGGACCTCCTTTAATGTTCTCTCACCCTGAAAGTGGGTAAGTGAGGACCTCCTTTAATGTTCTCTCTCCCTGAAAGTGGGTAAGTGAGTACCCTTCTTCAATACTCTCTCTTCCTGAAAGTGGGGAAGTGAGGACCCTCCTTTAATACTTTCTCACCCTGAAAGTGGGTCAGTGAGGACCCTGCTTTAATGCTCTCTCTCCCTGAAAGTGGGTAAGTGAGGACCCTCCTTTAATACTTTCTCTCCCTGAAAGTGGTTCAGTGAGGACCCTCCTTTAATGCTCTCTCTCCCTGAAAGTGGGTAAGTGAGGACCCTCCTTTAATGCTCTCTCTCCCTGAAAGTGGGGAAGTGAGGACCCTCCTTTAATGCTTTCTCTCCCTGAAAGTGGGTAAGTGAGGACCCTCCTTTAATGCTCTCTCTCCCTGAAAGTGGGTAAGTGAGTACCCTCCTTTAATACTCTCTCTTCCTGAAAGTGGGGAAGTGAGGACGCTCCTTTAATGCTCTCTCTCCCTGAAAGTGGGTAAGTGAGGACCCTCCTTTAATTTTCTCTCTCCCTGAAAGTGGGTAAGTGAGGCCCTCCTTTAATGCTCTCTCTCCCTGAAAGTGGGTAAGTGAGGACCCTCCTTTAATACTTTCTCTCCCTGAAAGTGGGTCAGTGAGGACGTCCTTTAATGTTCTCTCTCCCTGAAAGTGGGTAAGTGAGGACCCTCCTTTAATACATTCTCTCCCTGAAAGTGTGTAAGTGAGGACCCTCCTTCAATGCTCTCCCTGAAAATGGGGAAGTGGGGTCACTCCTTTAATACTTTCTCTCCCTGAAAGTGGGGAAGTGAGGACCCTCCTTTAATGTTCCCTCTCCCTGAAAGTGGGGAAGTGAGGACCCTCCTTTAATGTTCTCACTCCCTGAAAGTGGGTAAATGAGGACCTCCTTTAATGCTCTCTCTCCCTGAAAGTGGGTAAGTGAGGACCTCCTTTAATGTTCTCTCTCCCTGAAAGTGGGTAAGTGAGGACCCTCCTTTAATACTTTCTCTCCCTGAAAGTGGGTAAGTGAGGACCTCCTTTAATGCTGTCTCTCCCTGAAAGTGGGAAAGTGAGGCCCTTCTTTCACACTCTCTCTCCCTGAAAGTGGGTCAGTGAGGACCTCCTTTAATGTTCTCTCACCTGAAAGTGGTTAAGTGATGACCTCCTTTAATGTTCTCACTCCTTGAAAGTGGTTAAGTGATGACCTCCTTTAATGTTCTCACTCCTTGAAAGTGGGTAAGTGAGGACCTCCTTTAATCTACTCTCTCCCTGAAAGTGGGTAAGTGAGGACCCTCCTTTAATGTTCTCTCTCCCTGAAAGTGGGTAAGTGAGGACCTCCTTTAATGTACTCTCTTCCTGAAAGTGGGTAAGTGAGGACCCTCCTTTAATGCTCTCTCTCCCTGAAAGTGGGTAAGTGAGGACCCTCCTTTAATACTTTCTCTCCCTGAAAGTGGGTCAGTGAGGACCCTCCGTTAATGCTCTCTCTCCCTGAAAGTGGGTAAGTGAGGACCCTCCTTTAATACTTTCTCTCCCTGAAAGTGGGTAAGTGAGGACCCTCCTTTAATGTTCTCTCTCCCTGAAAGTGGGTAAGTGATGACCTCCTTTAATGTTCTCACTCCCTGAAAGTGAGTAAGTGAGGACCTTCTATAATGTTCTCTCTCCCTGAAAGTGGGTAAGTGAGGAGCTCCTTTAATGTTCTCTCTCCCTGAAAGTGGGTAAGTGAGCACCTCCTTTAATGCTCTCTCTCCCTGAAAGTGGGTAAGTGATGACCCTCCTTTAATACTTTCTCTCCCTGAAAGTGGGTCAGTGAGGACCCTCCGTTAAAGCTCTCTCTCCCTGAAAGTGGGTAAGTGATGACCTCCTTTAATGTTCTCTCTCCCTGAAAGTGGGTAAGTGAGGAGCTCCTTTAATGTTCACTCTCCCTGAAAGTGGGGAAGTGAGGACCTGCTTTAATGTTCTCTCTCCCTGAAAGTGCCTAAGTGAGGACCTGCTTCAATGATCTCTCTCCGTGAAAGTGGGTAACTGAGCACCGTCCTTTAATTTTCTCTCTCCCTGAAAGTGGGTAAGTGAGGCCCTCCTTTAATGCTCTCTCTCCCTGAAAGTGGGTAAGTGAGGACCCTCCTTTAATACTTTCTCTCCCTGAAAGTGGGTAAGTGAGGACCCTCCTTTAATGCTCTCTCTCCCTGAAAGTGGGTAAGTGAGGACCCTCCTTTAATACATTCTCTCCCTGAAAGTGTGTAAGTGAGGACCCTCCTTCAATGCTCTCCCTGAAAATGGGGAAGTGAGGATACTCCTTTAATACTTTCTCTCCCTGAAAGTGAGGAAGTGAGGACCCTCCTTTAATACTTTCTCTCCCTGAAATTGGTTCAGTGAGGACCCTCCTTTAATGCTCTCTCCCACCCTGAAAGTGGGTGAGTGAGGACCCTTCTTTAATGCTCTATCTCCCTGAAAGTGGGTAAGTGAGGACCTCCTTTAATACTCTTCCCTGAAAGTGGGTAAGTGAGGCCCTTCTTTAACACTCTCTCTCCCTGAAAGTGGGTCAGTGAGTATCCTCCTTTAATGCTCTCTCTCCCTGAAAGTGGGTAAGTGATGGCCTCCTTTAATATTCTCACTCCCTGAAAGTGAGTAAGTGAGGACCTTCTTCAATGTTCTATCTCCCTGAAAGTGGGTCAGTGAGGACCCTCCGTTAATGCTCTCTCTCCCTGAAAGTGGGTAAGTGAGGACCTTCTTTCATGTTCTCTCTCCCTGAAAGTGGGTAAGTGAGGAGCACCTTTAATACTCTCTCTCCCTGAAAGTGGGTAAGTGAGGACCCTCCTTTAATGCTCTCTCTCCCTGAAAGTGGGTAAGTGAGGACCCTCCTTTAATACTTTCTCTCCCTGAAAGTGGGTCAGTGAGGACCTCCTTTAATGTTCTCTCACCTGAAAGTGGTTAAGTGATGACCTCCTTTAATGTTCTCTCTCCCTGAAAGTGGGTAAGTGAGGAGCTCCTTTAATGTTCACTCTCCCTGAAAGTGGGGAAGTGAGGACCTCCTTTAATGTTCTCTCACCCTGAAAGTGGGTAAGTGAGGACCTCCTTTAATGTTCTCTCTCCCTGAAAGTGGGTAAGTGAGTACCCTTCTTCAATACTCTCTCTTCCTGAAAGTGGGTAAGTGAGGACCTCCTTTAATGTTCTCTCTCCCTGAAAGTGGGTAAGTGAGTACCCTTCTTCAATACTCTCTCTTCCTGAAAGTGGGGAAGTGAGGACGCTCCTTTATTGCTCTCTCTCCCTGAAAGTGGGTAAGTGAGGACCCTGCTTTAATGTTCTCTCTCCCTGAAAGTGCCTAAGTGAGGACCTGCTTTAATGATCTCTCTCCCTGAAAGTGGGTAACTGAGCACCGTCCTTTAATTTTCTCTCTCCCTGAAAGTGGGTAAGTGAGGCCCTCCTTTAATGCTCGCTCTCCCTGAAAGTGGGTAAGTGAGGACCCTCCTTTAATACTTTCTCACCCTGAAAGTGGGTCAGTGAGGACCCTCCTTTAATGCTCTCTCTCCCTGAAAGTGGGTAAGTGAGGACCCTCCTTTAATACTTTCTCTCCCTGAAAGTGGTTCAGTGAGGACCCTCCTTTAATGTTCTCTCTCCCTGAAAGTGGGTAAGTGAGGACCCTCCTTTAATACATTCTCTCCCTGAAAGTGTGTAAATGAGGACCCTCCTTCAATGCTTTCCCTGAAAATGGGGAAGTGGGGTCACTCCTTTAATACTTTCTCTCCCTGAAAGTGGGGAAGTGAGGACCCTCCTTTAATGTTCCCTCTCCCTGAAAGTGGGGAAGTGAGGACCCTCCTTTAATGTTCTCACTCCCTGAAAGTGGGTAAGTGAGGCCCTCCTTTAATGTTCTCTCTCCCTAAAAGTGGGTAAGTGAGGACCTCCTTTAATACTCTCTCTCCCTGAAAGTGGGTAAGTGAGTACCCTCCTTTAATGCTCTCTCTCCCTGAAAGTGGGTAAGTGAGGAGCTCCTTTAATGTTCCCTCTCCCTGAAAGTGGGTAAGTGATGGCCTCCTTTAATATTCTCACTCCCTGAAAGTGAGTCAGTGAGGACCTTCTTCAATGTTCTCTCTCCCTGAAAGTGGGTATGTGAGGAGCTCCTTTTATGTTCACTCTCCCTGAAAGTGGGAAGTGAGGACCTCCTTTAATGTTCTCTCTCCCTGAATGTGGGTAAGTGAGGACCTCATTTAATGTTCTCTCACCCTGAAAGTGGGTAAGTGAGCACCTCCTTTAATACTCTCTCTCCCGAAAGTGGGTAAGTGAGTACCCTCCTTTAATACTCTCTCTTCCTGAAAGTGGGGAAGTGAGGACGCTCCTTTAATGCTCTCTCTCCCAGAAAGTGGGTAAGTGAGGACCCTGCTTTAATGTTCTCTCTCCCTGAAAGTGCCTAAGTGAGGACCTGCTTTAATGATCTCTCTCCCTGAAAGTGGGTAACTGAGCACCGTCCTTTAATTTTCTCTCTCCCTGAAAGTGGGTAATGAGGCCCTCCTTTAATGTTCTCTCTCCCTGAAAGTGGGTAAGTGAGGACCCTCCTTTAATGCTCTCTCTCCCTGAAAATCGGTAAGTGAGGACACTCCTTTAATACTTTCTCCCTGAAAGTGGGTAAGTGAGGAACTCCTTTAATGCTCTCTCTCCCCGAAAGTGGGTAAGTGAGGACCTCCTTTAATGTTCTCTCTCCCTGAAAGTGGGTAAGTGAGGCCCTCCTTTAATGTTCTCTCTTCCTGAAAGTAGGGAAGTGAGGAACTCCTTTAATGTTCTCTCTCCCCGAAAGTGGGTAAGTGAGGACCTCCTTTAATGTTCTCTCTCCCTGAAAGTGGGTAAGTGACCCCCTCCTTTAATGTTCTCTCTCCCTGAAAGTGGGTAACTGAGGACCCTCCTTTAATGTTCTTTCTCCTTGAAAGTGGGTAAGTGAGGACCGTCCTTTAATGCTCTCTCTCCCTGAAAGTGGGTAAGTGAGGACCGTCCTTTAATGCTCTCTCTCCCTGAAAGTGGGTAAGTGAGGACCCTCCTTTAATGTTCTGTCTCCCTGATAGTTGGTAAGTGAGGACCCCCCTTTAATACTTGAGGACATAAGTTCCGATATGCCTATACAGCACAGAGGACATTGAGGGTTTCAGCTTTGTGACCACCTTGAAGTGCACTCCATCGTTTGGGGACCTCAGTGAAGAGGAAAAGGAAGAGGAAGAGGAAGAGGAGGACACTGTTGGCAGCACCGCGTCACTTCTTCCACCCACACGTGACAGCTCAGATACTGGGAGTGTGGGGTCCGATCCCGCACAGATCGTACAGGGGTCTGCACTGGGTACTGGGGCCGAGCGGGCTGCACCATGGTGATAGGGCTCGGCAAACTCAGGGATCATCTCTCCGGGGGGTGAGTCCGCACCAGAGTTCTGCTGAGGAGGACTCAGACGAGCCCATCGATGTTGCGGCTTATGAGAGAAGGCTGGAGGCCAGGCATTTCCAGATGCTGGGGGCACTGACAAGGGTGCCAGAGACGTTGTCGGAAGTGGTCAGGAGCGTGGACGAGTCCTCCTCCCATATAGTCCACAGCTCTGCGCACTCCATGGAGCCCATCATTGCCAGTATGCAGGCGTTGGTGGACTCCCAGAGTGACTGTGCGGATCCAGCTGTGATGCTGCAACCTGTCGGTGATGTGGCAGCTGCCATTGCAGCACAGGCGCGAGGGAACGAGAGCATCGGTGCTGGTTTGGAGAGGATGGCCGGAGCCCTGAAAGCTCAGAATGCTCATGACACGGAGCGTCTTACTGCTGCCACAGAGTGTGAACCTGCTGCCACAGAGCGTCTTATTGCTGCCACGGAGCATCTTACTGCTGCCACAGAGCATCTTACTGCTGCCACGGAGCATCTTACTGATGCCACGGAGCATCTTACTGCTGCCACGGAGCGTCTTCCTGCTGCCACGGAGCATCTTACTGCTGCCACGGAGCATCTTACTGATGCCACGGAGCGTCTTACTGCTGCCACGGAGTGTCTTACTGCTGCCAAGGAGCATCTTACTGCTGCTACGGAGTGTCTTACTGCTGCCACGGAGTGTCTTACTGCTGCCACGGGGTGTCTTACTGCTGCCACGGAGCATCTTACTGCTGCCACAGGGTGTCTTACTGCTGCCACGGAGTGTCTTACTGCTGCCACGGGGTGTCTTACTGCTGCCACGGGGTGTCTTACTGCTGCCACGGAGTGTCTTACTGCTGCCACGGAGTGTCTTACTGCTGCCATATCTGGTGGCTTTGAGACCGTGTCTCCTCATGCAGACTCAACTCGATGCCCCCCGACACCTCAGTGTTGCTGTGTCCACCACGGGCCCCACAGCCCCGACCTGAACTCCCTCAGATTGGTGATGGTGGTAATGTGCTGCCCCCTGGTGAGTGACTCCGGCTCCTCGGGCCAGGATACAGATAATACGCTCCCTCCGTCTCGCAGCATTCCTGACCCCGGACCTGTCACTCTGCAAGTGCCTCCACGCATGGCTTTGCTCGAGCCAAGCCAGACTGAACCCTCCCAGGAGGGTGCTGACCAGTCTCCAGCCGGCCCTTCCAGGCCCAAAGCTGGTCGAGGGCGTCCTCGAAGGACATCTGCAGCTTCCACACAGGGAACACAGCAGCCTTCCCACACCCATGAGGCAGCCACAGGGGAGATACTGAGGCGCAGTAGTAGATTGGGCATGTGTAGGAGGGGTTATACGGAAATGCACAAGGGTAAGAAATGATGTGTAAGTTTTTTGGACTGTTTTTTGTTTTGTTGGCCTTTTGCACTGATTTGGATAACATGATAAATCTTTATTTTTTTCCACCTATATCTGGGCAGGTGTCTCATTTGAGGATGGGCATTTATGTATGAAGATGCTCATTGGGATGGCCAAGGTAAATAGAAGCTGAAGGGTCATGTGGGAATGAAATTATCTGAATCGAGCAGCAATCAGACGTCGCTGCACCTCCCTTGCAGGGTTAGGATGGCGACGAGGTCTCCTGGGTGGGTGGTGACGGGGATCCTGGGCCCACTACTCCTCCTCCTCTCCCTCCCCTTCCTCCTCCTCATCCTGCTCCTGCTCCTCTCCCTCCCTCCCTCCTCCTCCTCCTCCTGCTCCTCCTCCTCCTGCACCTCCTCCTGTGCCTCATCCTCCTCCTTTTCCTCCTCCTCCTCATCCTCCTCTCCCTCATTATCCTCCTCCCTCCTCCCCTCCTCCTCCTCCTCCTTTTCCTCCTCCTCCTCTCCCTCCTCCTCCTCCTCCTGTTCCTCCTCCCCTCCCTCATCCTCCTCCTCCTGCTTCTGCTCCTCCTGCGCCTCATCCTTCTCCTCTCCCTCCTCATCCTCCTCCTCCTCCTCTCTCTTCTCCTCCTCCCTCCTCCTCCTCTCCCTCCTCCTCCACCTCTTTCTCCACCTCCTCTCCCTCCTCCTCCTCCTCCCTCTCCTCCTCCTCTCCCTCCTCCTCCTCCTCCTCCTCTCCCTCCTTCTTGCCCTCCTTTCCCTCCTCCTCTCCCTCCTCCTCCTCCCTCTCCTCCTCCTCCCTCTCCTCCTCCTCCTCCTCCTCCTCTCCCTCCTCCTCCTCCTCTCCCTCCTTCTCTCCCTCCTTTCCCTCCTCCCCCCTCCTCCTCCACCTCCTCCTCAGGTGGTACTGCTGGCTCGACCTCCAGCGGCTGGCCCCTAATGAGAGCCAGGTTATGTAGCATGCAGCAGACCACCACGAATATGGAGACCCGATCAGGAGAGTACTACAAAGCACCACCAGAGCGGTCCAGGCAACGGAAGCTCTGTTTGAGGATCCCGATGCACTGCTCGATGACGTACCTTGGGGCAGAATGAGCATCACTGTCGGCCTGCTCTGGTGCTGTCCTGAGGTTCTGAAGTGGAGTCAGCGGCCAAGTGGACAGGGGATATCCCTTGTCCCCAAGCCGCCGTCCACAATCGTGGTTTTGCCTGGTGAAGACGGCGGGCACACTGCTCTGGCACAGGATGAAGGAATCGTGGCTGTTGCCTGGGTACCTGGCATCAACTGCCAGGATCCAACGCTGGTGGTACACACACCAGCTGCACATTCAGGGAGGGGAATCCCTTTCTGTTGATAAAGAGTTCGGGATGGTTCAGTGGGGCCCTCAGTCCGACATGTGTGCAGTCGATGGCCTCCTGCACCCTGGGGAACCCAGCAATCCGGATAAATCCGGCCTGCCACTCCACCTGCTTCTCCCTGGTCATCGGGAAGGTGACGTTTCTCCGATACAGAGCATTGGTCACCTGCCGGATGGAGCGATGGGCAGAGAATTGGGAGATGTTCGATATATCTGCAGTGCCAGACCAGAACCAGCCCATTGCGTAAATATTGAGAGCTATGGTGACCTTGGTCTCAATGGTGAGAGCTGCCCTGAGCCTTGTGTGAGGCTGCAGATCTGTTTGCAGGACATTGGACAGCTCCCTCAGGATGTTCTTTCTAAATCGCAGCCTTCGCAAACATTGCTCATTACTGAGCTCCAGGAAGGAGAACTGACGTCGGTACACCCTTTGGCAGTCGGGCCTCCTTCCCCCCAGCTCTGTGCTGGGCCCCTCCGATGCCAGCTGGCTGATCGCCTGCTCCCTGTTCCTGGTGATGGTCTGGAGCCTCTGCAGGCTGCTGCTGGCAAGGCTCCTGGCCCAGTATGTGGTGCGGGGGATCAGCGTACCTGACCCGCCTCGTCACGCTATCTCCCTCCTGGCCACCCTCTCTACGTGGAGGTCTGTGGACTTCTGGAGGCCCTTCTCCATGTTGGGCAGCCATGGCTGCTACCTCCCTTGCCCGCTGCCTCTGTACCCGTTGCTGACGGTGCCACCTTCTTCTGCGTGCCGCCCTGTCTCCCGCAACATGCACAAGGCGTTGCCCTACCAACACTGAGCCTATTCTGTCTGCAAACTCATATTGTTCTGAAGTCCAATGGGCCTATACTCATTGGAGTTCAGAAGAATGAGAGGTGATCTTATCAAAACATATAAGATAACGAGGGGGCTCGACAAGGTGGATGCAGAGAGAATATTTCCACTCATAGGGGAAACTAAAACTAGGGGCCATAGTTTCAGAATAAGGGGCCGCCCATTTAAAACTGAGATGAGGAGGAATTTCTTCTCTCAGAAGGTTGTAAATCTGTTGCGTTCTCTGTCCCAGAGAGCTGTGGAGGCTGGGTCATTGAATATATTTAAGGTGTAGATACAGATTTTTGACCGATAAGGGACTAAAGGGTTATGGGAGCGGGCAGGGAAGTGGAGCTGAGTCTGTGATCAGATCAGCCATGATCTTATTAAACGGTGGAGCAGGCTCGAGGGGCCGAATGGCCGACTCCTGCTCCTATTTCTTATGTTCTTATGCTCTAGGCTCGACCCTCACAAGCAGGCCCGTGTGCAGCAGAGAATGAGGCCCACAGGCCACGACTATTCACTGAGAGTGAAAGAGTGTTGTCAACTCTCATAGGTTCTCAAAAGCCTGCTTCAGGTTTTCCAAAGACCCACAGAAAGATCCGACAAAGTTTGCGTACAAAATACCTAATCGCACCGAACGTCTGTTCTCTTCCTCTGGCGATCCCGAGCAGCCCGGCAAAGTGCACCCAGCCAAAAAGCTGGCGAGGGCACTGTCACAAAACACGCTGACAATAGGTGGCGTGACCGTGCGGCAGCGGTGCGCACTATAATGACATCATCACGGCCGCTGGACCACACCACAGCAGAAGTCGGGGGATCAGGGCCGAAGTGGACACCGCCCCCAAAAACTCCCGCGCTGAATATGGGTCGCCGGGGCCCGTCGACTGCAACACGGCGGCCACTCGATTCCGCCACATGGCCCCCGCAAACCCACGGTAATGGGCCTGATCCGGACCCTCAATTTCGGCCCCCATGTTTTCTGCCGATTTCCCTCCACCATTTTGCACCTTGCTGACCCTGCCTCCTCTCCGAAGACACAGAGGGGTAAAGCCCGTGCTACACCACGCCCAATCTCTAGCATCTCCTCTCAGGCACCTCCTTTCAAGGCTAAAGGGCCTCGCTTGCTCTCGCCTTCGCTTGCAGTTCAATCCTTTCTTAAAAATTTGTTTCTGGGATGTGGGCGTTGCTGGCAAGGCTGGCATTTATTGCCCATCCCTAATTGCCCCTTGAGAAGGTGGTGGTGAGCCACCTTCTTGAACCGCTGCAGTCCGTGTGGTGAAGGTGCTCCCACAGTGCTGTTCGGGAGGGAGTTCCAGCATTGTGACCCAGCGACGATGAAGGAACGGCGATATATTTCCCAGTCAGGATGGTGTGTGACTTGGAGGGGAACGTGGAGGTGGTGGTGTTCCCATGCGCCTGCTGCCCTTGTCCTTCTAGGTGGTAGAGGTCGCGGGTTTGGGAGGTGCTGCCGAAGAAGCCTTGGCGAGTTGCTGCAGTGCATCTTGTAGATGGTGGACACTGCAGCCACGGTGCGCCGGTGGTGGAGGGAGTGAATGTTGAATGTGGTGGATGGGTGTCAATCAAGCGGGTTGCTTTGTTCTGGATAGTGTCGAGCTTCTTGAGTGTTGCTGGAGCTGCACTCATCCAGGCAAGTGGAGAGGATTCCATCACACTCCTGACTTGTGCCTTGTTGACACCAAGGATCAAACCTCACGGCTCTCTCATTCATTGATGGAATGCTTCCCTTGGGATCCTTGGAAGAGTTGCCCCTTCTCTTGGTGCTGAGGTCAATTCCAACGCTCCTACTGCTGCCATGGAGAAGATCAGCTACCTCAGCACAGACCCTGCAGAGAATCTGCGACCTTAGAAACATAGAATCATCAAATGGTTACAGCACATAAGGAGGCCATTCGGCCCGTCGAGGCCGTGCCGGCTCTCTGCAACAGCACTTCAGCTCGTCCCATTTTCCCGTCCTTTCCCCGCAGCCCTGCAACAAAAGCCACGATTGAGTCTGCCTCCACCACCCTCTCAGGCCGTTGATTCCAGATCCTAACCACTTGCTGCATAAAAAAGTTATTCCTCGTGTTGCCTTTGGTTCTTCTGCCATTCACCTTAAATCTGTGTCCCTCTGGTTCTCGACCCTTCCACCAATGGGAACAGTCTCTCTCGATCTACTCTGTCCAGACCCCTCGTGATTTTGAACAACTCCATCAAATCTCCTCTCAACTTCTCTGCTCTACGAAGAACAACCCCAGTTTCTCCAGTCTATCCACGTAACTGAAGTCCCTCATCCCTGGAACCATTCTTGTCAATCTTTTCTGCACCCTCTCTCAGGCCTTCACATCCTTCCTAAAGTGCGGTGCCCAGAATTGGACACAATACTCCAGCTGAGGCCGAACCACTGTTTGTCCAG
Organism: Pristiophorus japonicus; assembly: GCF_044704955.1. Taxonomy (NCBI): domain Eukaryota; kingdom Metazoa; phylum Chordata; class Chondrichthyes; family Pristiophoridae; genus Pristiophorus; species Pristiophorus japonicus. The sequence continues at coordinate 22,488,251 of NC_092010.1, forward strand.
GTTCATCATAATATCCATGCTTTTGTACTCTGTACCTCTATTCACAAAGTCTTCCTGGTCTTTATTAATGAGTCAATGGGAATCTCAGCAGGCCACCCCACATTGTCCGATTGTCCTCAACTGAATCAGAGACTGAATTACAAATAAAAAATGCCTGAGCTGGAATATTTTGGCCCTGACTGTAATTCTTTCTGTGGAATGGTAATGCAGGTAATGGGAAGTGGATGATGCAGCAGCAGACAGAGATTGCGCACACCAGTTGTCAGATCCCTTGAAGACACGAGCAGCATCTTTGCAGTACACCATCACACATCACAAACAGATGGGGGAATACAGCAAGGCCGCGAGGGTTTTTGAAATGATTATTTCCAGTTAGACTGCCTACATCTATGAGCAGTTATTGAAACAGTTGGGACCTACTTACAGTTCCAAGTGCTGCTCTGCCTGTAACATGTGAATGGCGTGCAAAAATGAGCCTGTGGCTTGCCTGCTAACAATAAAGCTGACTTCACAGAACCGCAGTCCCGGCAGCGAGCCTTGCCCGGTGGGTGCGTGCCTATCTGGGGGCATTGTGGGCACCATTCCCACCAGTTTACATCCATTGATTTCGATTTTAACGGATGGACTATTATGGGGCATGTATATCAGTCCAACGAGACAATCAATCCAGTGGCATCGATCATTTTAATGATCAATTAAAAGAAAGAAAGACTTGGATTTATATAGTGCCTTTCATGACCACCGGATGTTTCAAAGCACTTTACAGCCAATTAAGTACTTTTTGGAGTGTAGTCACTGTTGTAATGTGGGAAACATGGCAGCCAATTTGTGCACAGCAAGCTCCCACCAACAATAATGTGATAATGACCCAGATAATCAGTTTTAGTGATGTTGACTGAGGGATAAATATTGGCCCAGAACACCAGGGATAACTCTTCGAAATAGTGCCATGGGATCTTTTACGTCCGCCTGAGAGAGCAGACGGGGCCTCGGTTTAACATCTCATCCGAAAGTACAACTAGTTACACACAGTTACTAGGCCGTAAGATAGATATTGCCCCAATCTTTTGGAGAAGAGGCAAACAACAACAGCGTGCATTTATATAGCGCCTTTAATGTAGTAAAACATCCCAAGGCACTTAACAAGAGCATTATCAATTAATATTTTTGACACCGAGCTACGTAAGGAGATCTTGGGACACGTGACCAAACGCTTGGTCAAAGAGGTCGGTTTTAAGGAGCGTCGTAAAGGAAGAAAGAGAGATAGAGAGGCGGGGAGGTTGAGGGAGGGAGTTCCAGAGCTTAGGGCCCAAGCAGCTAAATGCACATACGCTGATGGTGGAGCGATTGTAATCAGGGATGCTCAAGAGGCCAGAATTGGAGGAGCGCAGACATCTCGGAGGCTGGTGCTGCTGGAGAAGGTAGGGAGAGGCGAGGCTATGGAGGGATTTGAAAACATGTCTCGCAACTATTTACTCTTTGCTCCTGCGCTCTGCCCTTCCCCGTGAAGGCAGTTCTTTATGTTGACACTGTAGCCCATTTAACCCACAAATGGACCTGCTTACATTTTGTTCCTCCCGGATTATTTTCAGCACTTTTCCAGCTGACACGACTTAAAACAAACGTGCAGGAAAACAGTTTATGATTACAGGAGCAAGCCCACGATATCTGACTGTGTACCACCCACTGGGGCAAGGCTCTGAGCTGGGCGTGATTTCACAAAGCCAGCCCTTGTACACCCAGCTTTCTATTCCTCCGACAATCTTAAGTTTAAGACCCAAGCTTGGTGCCAGCTTAATGCCACTTCCCGATTTCATCTGTTCTCTTCCTCCTTATTTACTCTAACAAAAGCCTTCATGATTTTGAACACCTCGGGGCGCAATTGCCCCTGTTTTGTGCCCTCTGTGGGGGGGCTTTAACGGGACGCAGTGCAGTTTTTACCCGGAGGAAGGGGACACTACCGCCTCCCGGGAAATTGCCCCGCAGTTAGTGCCCTGGCCACTGTGCAACCGTCAATGATGTCATTGCCATGCTCGCCGACCACTCAGCGCCCGCGCTGGCCCCTTGGCACCCCGTGGGGGAGATTGCCCCCCGGGCCGCGAGGCTGGCGGACATCCGCTCCCTGGGCGCTGTTTAAAGGGGAGGCCGGAAGCACCCCAGTCCGCCATCTTTGTTGGTCGGCCGACTCTCGGGTCAGCCTGACCATGGCAGCTCTAGTGTGGACCGGGCCACCATCGTGCATCCCGGCACTCCATCTTGGTTGCCAGGCCACTGGCCCGGACTTACGCTGCCCTGGTGGCTCAGTGGTGCCACCAAAGGGCCGTGTATTGTCCGCAGTGGTCATCCCCTTTAATGGAGGTGGGGGGGGGGGGCGGCATTGTAGCATTTTAGCGCTACGCGGAACATCCGTGTAGCGCTGGACTCGGCGCCGCAGTACCGCCCTGGGACCCACCCCCAAAAGAAGCTGAGTGCCGAAAACAGCACTCCGCTTCCTTTGAGGGGGCGGAAGGCCCAATTCTGCATCGGGGGCAGGACTTCCGGGCCGGTATAACAGTCCTGGCTCCGGGAGGTTACCCACCCCTCTATCAAATCTCCCCTTAACATTCTCTGCTCTGAGAACAACCTCAGCTTCTCCAGTCTCTTCACGTAGCTGAAGTCCCTCATCCCTGGAACCATTTTAGTAAATCTCCTCTGCACCCGCTCCAAAGTGTGGTTCCAAGAATTGGACACAATATTCCAGCTAAGGCCTAACCAGTGTTTTGTAAAGGCTTGACATAACTCCCTTGTACTCTATGCCTCTATTTATAAAGCTCAGGATGCCATATGCCTTTTTAACAGCCTTCTCAACTTGTCCTGCCACCTTCAAAGATTTGTGCAAATACACCTCCAGGTCTCTCTGTCTCAGCACCCCAAGGATGTCTCGGAGCGGCTGCAGGACATTTTGGAGGGCGAGGGTGAACAGTCAGTTGTTGTGGTGCACATAGGTACCAACGATATAGGTAAAAAATAGGATGAGGTCCTACAAGCTGAATTTAGGGAGCGAGGAGTTAAATTAAAAAGTAGGACCTCAAAGGTAGTAATCTCAGGATTGCCACCTGCTAGTCAGAGTAGGAATCGCAGGATAGCTCAGATGAATACGTGGCTTGAGGAGTGGTGCAGAAGGGAGGGATTCAAATTGCTGGGGCATTGGAACCGCTTCTGGGGGAGATGGGACCAGTACAAACTGGATGGTCTGCACATGGGCAGGACCGGAACCAATGCCCTCGGGGGAGTGTTTGCGAGTGCTGTTGGGGAGGGGTTAAACTAATATGGCAGGGGGATAGGAACCTATGCAGGGAGACAGAGGGGAGTAGAATGGGTGCAGAAGCAAAAAATAGAAAGAAGAAAAGTAAAAGTGGAGGGCAGAGAAACCCAAGGCAAAAATCAAAAAGGGCCACGTTACAGCAAAATTCTAAAGGGGCAAAGTGTGTTTAAAAGACAAGCCTGAAGGCTCTGTGCCTCAATGCGAGGAATATTCGTAATAAGGTGGACGAATTAACTGCGCAGGCAGCAATTAACAAATATGATATAATTGGCATCATGGAGACATGGCTCCAGGGTGACCAAGACTGGGAACTCAACATCCAGGGGTATTCAACATTCAGGAACGATAGACAGAAAGGAAAAGGAGGTGGGGGTAGCGTTGCTGGTTAAAGAGGAAATTATCGCAATAGTAAGGAAGGACATTAGCTTGGATGAGGTGGAATCTGTATGAGTGGAGCTGCGGAATACCAAAGGGCAGAAAACGCCAGTGGGAGTTGTGTACAGACCACCAAACAGTAGGAGTGAGGTTGGGGACAGCATCAAACAAGAAATTAGGGATGCGTGCAATAAAGGTACACTTTATGGGCAACTTTAATCTACATATAGATTGGGCTAACCAAACTGGAAGCAATACAGTGGAGAAGGATTTCCTGGAGTGTATTAGGGATGGATTTCTAGACCAATATGTCGAAGAACCAACTAGCGGGCTGGTCATCCTAGACTGGGTGATGTGCAATGAAAAAGGACTAATTAGCAATCTTGTTGTGCGAGGCCCCTTGGGGAAGAGTGACCATAATATGGTAGAATTCTTCATTAAGATGGAGAGTGACACAGTTAATTCAGAGACTCGGGTCCTGGACTTAAGGAAAGGTAACTTCGATGGTATGAGGCGTGAATTGGCTAGAATAGACTGGCGAATGATACTTAAAGGGTTGACGGTGGATAGGCAATGGCAAACATTTAAAAATCACCTGGATGAACTTCAACAATTGTACATCCATGTCTGGAGTAAAAATAAAATGGGGAAGGTGGCTCAACCATGGCTAACAAGGGAAATTAAGGATAGTGTTAAATCTAAGGAAGAGGCATATAAATTGACCAGATAAAGCAGCAAACCTGAGGACTGGGAGAAATTTAGAATTCAGCAGAGGAGGACAAAGGGTTTAATTAAGAGGGGGAAAATAGAGTATCAGAGGAAGCTTGCTGGGAACATAAAAACTGACAGCAAAAGGTTCTATAGAAATGTGAAGAGAAAAAGATTAGTGAAAACAAATGTAGGTCCCTTGCAGTCAGAATCAGGTGAATTTATAATGGGGAACAAAGAAATGGCAGGCCAGTTCATCAAATACTTTGGTTCTGTCTTCATGAAGGAAGACATAAATAACCTTCTGGAAATACTAGGGGACCGAGGGTCTAGTGAGAAGGAGGAACTGAAGGAAATCCTTATTAGGCGGGAAATTGTGTTAGGGAAATTGATGGGATTGAACGCCGATAAATCCCCAGGGCCTGATAGTCTGCATCCCAGAGTACTTAAGGAAGTGGCCTTAGAAATAGTGGATGCATTGGTGATCATTATCCAACAGCCTATCAATTCTGGATCAGTTCCTATGGACAGGAGGGTAGCTAATGTAACGCCACTTTTTAAAAAAGGAGGGAGAGAGAAAATGGGTAATTATAGACCAGTTAGTCTGACATCAGCACTGGGGAAAATATTGGAATCAGTTGTGGGTCACTGAGTTGTGGGCAGTGAGGTGTGGGCACTGAGTTGTGGGGCATTGAGTTGTGGGGCACTGAGTTGTTGGGCATTGAGTTGCGGGTCATTGAGTTGTGGGTCATTGAGTTGTGGGGCATTGAGTTATGGGCACTGAGTTATGGGCACTGAGTTGTGGGGCACTGAGTTGTGGGGCATTGAGTTATGGGTCATTGAGTTGTGGGGCACTGTGTTGTGGGCACTGTGTTGTGGGGCATTGAGTTATGGGGCATTGAGATGTGGGGCACTGAGTTGTGGGGCATTGAGTTGTGGGCATTGATCTGTGGTGCATTGAGTTGTGCAGCATTGCGTTATAGGCACTGAGTTGTGGGCATTGAGTTGTGGGGCACTGAGATGTGGGCACTGAGTTGTGGGTCATTGAGTTGTGGGTCATTGAGTTGTGGGTCATTTAGTTGTGGGGCATTGTGTTGTGGGTCATTGAGTTATGGGCACTGAGTTGTGGGCACGGTGTTGTGGGGCATTGAGTTGTGGGTCATTGAGTTGAGTAGCATTGAGTTATAGGCACTGAGTTGTGGTGCATTGAGTTGTGGTGCATTGAGTTGTGGATCATTGAATTGTGGGGCATTGATTTGTGGGGCATTGCATTGTGGGGCATTGAGTTGTGGGCATTGAGTTGTGGGCACTGTGTTGTGGGGCATTGAGTTGTGGGTCATTTGAGTTGTGTAGTATTGAGTTATAGGCACTGAGTTGTGGGGCATTGAGTTGTGGGGCATTGAGTTGTGGGGCATTGAAATGTGGGCACTGAGTTGTGGGTCATTGAATTGTGGGGCATTGAGTTGTGGGTCATTGAATGGTGGGGCATTGAGTTGTGGGTCATTGAGTTATAGGCATTGAGTTGTGGGGCATTGAGTTGTGTAGTATTGAGTTATAGGCACTGAGTTGTGGGGCATTGAGTTGTGGGGCATTGAGTTATAGGCACTGAGTTGTGGGGCACTGAGTTGTGGACACTGAGCTGTGGAGCATTGAGTTGTGGGGTGTGGGCATTGAGTTGTGGGAATTGAGTTGTGGGACATTGAGTTGTGGGTCATTGAGTTGTGGGAATTGAGTTGTGCAGCATTGAGTTATAGGCACTGAGTTTTGGGGCACTGAGATGTGGGCAGTGAATTGTCGGTCATTGAGTTGTGGGGCATTGAGTTGTGGGGCTTTGAGTTGTGGGGCTTTGAGTTGTGGGGCTTTGAGTTGTGGGTCATTGAGTTGTGGGTCATTGAGTTGTGGGGCATTGAGTTGTGCAACATTGAGTTATAGGCACTGAGTTGTGGGGCATTGAGTTGTGGAGCACTGAGACGTGGGCACTGAGTTGTGGGTCATTGAGTTGTGGGGCATTGAGTTGTGGGCCATTGAGTTGTGGGTCATTGAGTTGTGGGTCATTGAGTTGTGGGTCATTGAGTTGTGGGGCATGGAGTTGTGGGGCATTGAGTCGTGGGTCATTGAGTTATTGGCACTGAGTTATGGGCACTGAGTTGTGGGCCATTGAGTTATGGGTCATTGAGTTGTGGGGCATTGAGTTATGGGCATTGAGTTGTGGGGCATTGAGTTGTGGGCCATTGAGTTGTGGGCCATTGAGTTGTGGGCCATTGAGTTTTGGGGCATTGAGCTGTGAGCATTGAGTTGTGGGCATTGAGTTGTGGGCTTTGAGTTGTGGGCATTGAGTTGTGGGTCATTGAGTTGTGTCGCATTGTTGTGGGCATTGAGTTTTGGGCACTGAGTTGTGGGGCATTGAATTGTGGGGCATTGAGTTGTGGGGCACTGTGATGTGGGCACTGAGTTGAGCGTCATTGAATTGTGGGGCACTGAGTTGTGGGGCATTGAGTTGTGGGTCATTGAGTTGTGGGTCATTGAGTTGTGGGGCATGGAGTTGTGGGGCATTGAGTCGAGGGTCATTGAGTTATTGGCACTGAGTTATGGGCACTGAGTTGTGGGCCATTGAGTTGTGGGTCATTGAGTTGTGGGGCATTGAGTTATGGGTACTGAGTTGTGGGCCATTGAGTTGTGGGTCATTGAGTTGTGGGGCATTGAGTTATAGGCACTGAGTTATGGGCACTGAGTTGTGGGCCATTGAGTTATGGGTCATTGAGTTGTGGGGCATTGAGTTATGGGCATTGAGTTGTGGGGCATTGAGTTGTGGGCCATTGAGTTGTGGGTCACTGAGATGTGGGTCATTGAGTTGTGGGTCACTGAGTTGTGGGGCATTGAGTTGAGGGGAACTGAGATGTGGGTCATTGAGTTGTGGGTCACTGAAGTGTGGGGCATTGAGTTGTGCAGCATTGAGTTATAGGCACTGAGTTGTGGGTCATTGAGTTGTGGGTCATTGAGTTGTGGGGCACTGAGATGTGGGTCATTGAGTTGTGGGTCACTGAGTTGTGGGGCATTGAGTTGTGCAGCATTGAGTTATAGGCACTGAGTTGTGGGGCATTGAGTTGTGGGGAACTGAGATGTGGGCACTGAGTTGTGGGTCATTGAATTGTGGGGCATTGAGTTGTGCAGCATTGAGTTATAGGCACTGAGTTGTGGGTCATTGAGTTGTGGGTCATTGAGTTGTGGGTCACTGAGTTGTGGGGCATTGAGTTGTGCAGCATTGAGTTATAGGCACTGAGTTGTGGGTCATTGAGTTGTGGGTCATTGAGTTGTGGGGCATTGAGTTGTGGGGCATTGAATTGTGGGGCATTGAGTTGTGGGGCATTGTGTTGTGGGCCATTGAGTTGTGGACCATTGAGTTGTGGGCCATTGAGTTGTGGTGCATTGAGTTGTGGTGCATTGAGTTGTGGATCATTGAATTGTGGCGCATTGAGTTGTGGGGCATTGCGTTGTGGGGCATTGAGTTGTGGGCATTGAGTTGTGGGCACTGTGTTGTGGGGCATTGAGTTGTGGGTCATTTGAGTTGTGTAGTATTGAGTTATAGGCACTGAGTTGTGGGGCATTGAGTTGTGGGGCATTGAGTTGTGGGGCATTGAAATGTGGGCACTGAGTTGTGGGTCATTGAATTGTGGGGCATTGAGTTGTGGGTCATTGAATGGTGGGGCATTGAGTTGTGGGTCATTGAGTTATAGGCATTGAGTTGTGGGGCATTGAGTTGTGGGGCATTGAGTTGTGGAGCACTGAGACGTGGGCACTGAGTTGTGGGTCATTGAGTTGTGGGGCATTGAGTTGTGGGCCATTGAGTTGTGGGTGATTGAGTTGTGGGTCATTGAGTTGTGGGCATTGAGTTGTGTAGTATTGAGTTATAGGCACTGAGTTGTGGGTCATTGAGTTGTGGGGCACTGAGTTGTGGACACTGAGTTGTGGAGCATTGAGTTGTGGGGTGTGGGCATTGAGTTGTGGGAATTGAGTTGTGGGACATTGAGTTGTGGGTCATTGAGTTGTGGGAATTGAGTTGTGCAGCATTGAGTTATAGGCACTGAGTTTTGGGGCATTGATTTGTGGGTCATTGAGTTGTGGGGCACTGAGATGTGGGCAGTGAATTGTCGGTCATTGAGTTGTGGGGCATTGAGTTGTGGGGCATTTAGTTGTGGGGCATTGAGTTGTGGGCCATTGAGTTGTGGGTCATTGAGTTGTGGGTCATTGAGTTGTGGGTCATTGAGTTGTGGGGCATTGAGTTGTGGGGCATTGAGTTGTGGGGCATTGAGTCGTGGGTCATTGAGTTATTGGCACTGAGTTATGGGCACTGAGTTGTGGGCCATTGAGTTATGGGTCATTGAGTTGTGGGACATTGAGTTATGGGCATTGAGTTGTGGGGCATTGAGTTGTGGGCCATTGAGTTGTGGGTCACTGAGATGTGGGTCATTGAGTTGTGGGTCACTGAGTTGTGGGGCATTGAGTTGTGGGGAACTGAGATGTGGGCACTGAGTTGTGGGTCATTGAAGTGTGGAGCATTGAGTTGTGCAGCATTGAGTTATAGGCACTGAGTTGTGGGTCATTGAGTTGTGGGTCATTGAGTTGTGGGGCATTGAGTTGTGGGGCATTGAGTTGTGCAGCATTGAGTTATAGGCACTGAGTTGTGGTGCATTGAGTTGTGGCGCATTGAGTTGTGGATCATTGAATTGTGGGGCATTGAGTTGTGGGGCATTGCGTTGTGGGGCATTGAGTTGTGGGCATTGAGTTGTGGGCACTGTGTTGTGGGGCATTGAGTTGTGGGTCATTTGAGTTGTGTAGTATTGAGTTATAGGCACTGAGTTGTGGGGCATTGAGTTGTGGGGCATTGAGTTGTGGGGCATTGAAGTGTAGGCACTGAGTTGTGGGTCATTGAATTGTGGGGCATTGAGTTGTGGGTCATTGAATGGTGGGGCATTGAGTTGTGGGTCATTGAGTTATAGGCATTGAGTTGTGGGGCATTGAGTTGTGGGGCATTGAGTTGTGGAGCACTGAGACGTGGGCACTGAGTTGTGGGTCATTGAGTTGTGGGGCATTGAGTTGTGGGCATTGAGTTGTGTAGTATTGAGTTATAGGCACTGTGTTGTGGGGCATTGAGTTGTTGGTCATTGAGTTGTGTAGTATTGAGTTATAGGCACTGAGTTGTGGGGCATTGAGTTGTGGGGCATTGAGTTATAGGCACTGAGTTGTGGGGCACTGAGTTGTGGACACTGAGTTGTGGAGCATTGATTTGTGGGGAGTGGGCATTGAGTTGTGGGAATTGAGTTGTGGGACATTGAGTTGCGGGTCATTGAGTTGTGGGGCACTGAGATGTGGGCAGTGAATTGTCGGTCATTGAGTTGTGGGGCATTGAGTTGTGGGGCTTTGAGTTGTGGGGCTTTGAGTTGTGGGGCTTTGAGTTGTGGGTCATTGAGTTGTGGGTCATTGAGTTGTGGGGCATTGAGTTGTGGGTCATTGAGTTGTGGGGCATTGAGTTATGGGCATTGAGTTGTGGGGCATTGAGTTGTGGGCCATTGAGTTGTGGGCCATTGAGTTGTGGAGCACTGAGACGTGGGCACTGAGTTGTGGGTCATTGAGTTGTGGGGCACTGAGTTATGGGCACTGAGTTGTGGGCCATTGAGTTATGGGTCATTGAATTGTGGGGCATTGAGTTATGGGCATTGAGTTGTGGGGCATTGAGTTGTGGGCCATTGAGTTGTGGGCCATTGAGTTGTGGGCCATTGAGTTTTGGGGCATTGAGCTGTGAGCATTGAGTTGTGGGCATTGAGTTGTGGGCACTGTGTTGTGGGGCATTGAGTTGTGGGTCATTTGAGTTGTGTAGTATTGAGTTATAGGCACTGAGTTGTGGGGCATTGAGTTGTGGGGCATTGAGTTGTGGGGCATTGAAGTGTAGGCACTGAGTTGTGGGTCATTGAATTGTGGGGCATTGAGTTGTGGGTCATTGAATGGTGGGGCATTGAGTTGTGGGTCATTGAGTTATAGGCATTGAGTTGTGGGGCATTGAGTTGTGGGGCATTGAGTTGTGGAGCACTGAGACGTGGGCACTGAGTTGTGGGTCATTGAGTTGTGGGGCATTGAGTTGTGGGCATTGAGTTGTGTAGTATTGAGTTATAGGCACTGTGTTGTGGGGCATTGAGTTGTTGGTCATTGAGTTGTGTAGTATTGAGTTATAGGCACTGAGTTGTGGGGCATTGAGTTGTGGGGCATTGAGTTATAGGCACTGAGTTGTGGGGCACTGAGTTGTGGACACTGAGTTGTGGAGCATTGATTTGTGGGGAGTGGGCATTGAGTTGTGGGAATTGAGTTGTGGGACATTGAGTTGCGGGTCATTGAGTTGTGGGGCACTGAGATGTGGGCAGTGAATTGTCGGTCATTGAGTTGTGGGGCATTGAGTTGTGGGGCTTTGAGTTGTGGGGCTTTGAGTTGTGGGGCTTTGAGTTGTGGGTCATTGAGTTGTGGGTCATTGAGTTGTGGGGCATTGAGTTGTGGGTCATTGAGTTGTGGGGCATTGAGTTATGGGCATTGAGTTGTGGGGCATTGAGTTGTGGGCCATTGAGTTGTGGGCCATTGAGTTGTGGAGCACTGAGACGTGGGCACTGAGTTGTGGGTCATTGAGTTGTGGGGCACTGAGTTATGGGCACTGAGTTGTGGGCCATTGAGTTATGGGTCATTGAATTGTGGGGCATTGAGTTATGGGCATTGAGTTGTGGGGCATTGAGTTGTGGGCCATTGAGTTGTGGGCCATTGAGTTGTGGGCCATTGAGTTTTGGGGCATTGAGCTGTGAGCATTGAGTTGTGGGTATTGAGTTGTGGGCTTTGAGTTGTGGGCATTGAGTTGTGGGTCATTGAGTTGTGTCGCATTGTTGTGGGCATTGAGTTTTGGGCACTGAATTGTGTGGCATTGAATTGTGGGGCATTGAGTTGTGGGGCACTGTGATGTGGGCACTGAGTTGTGCGTCATTGAATTGTGGGGCACTGAGTTGTGGGGCATTGAGTTGTGGGTCATTGAGTTGAGGGGCACTGAGATGTGGGCACTGAATTGCGGGTCATTGAGTTGTGGGGCCTTGAGTTGTGAGTCATTGAGTTATGGCCACTGAGTTGTGGGGCATTGAGTTGTGGGGCACTGAGTTGTGGGGCACTGAGTTGTGGGGCACTGAGTTGTTGGGCACTGAGTTGTGGGTCATTGAGTTGTGGGTCATTGAGTTGTGGGTCATTGAGTTGTGGGGCACTGTGTTGTGGGCACTGTGTTGTGGGCACTGTGTTGTGGGGCATTGAGTTATGGGTCATTGAGATGTGGGGCACTGAGTTGTGGGGCATTGAGTTGTGGCCATTGATCTGTGGTGCATTCAGTTGTGCAGCATTGCGTTATAGGCACTGAGTTGTGGGCATTGAGTTGTGGGGCATTGAGTTGTGGGGCACTTAGATGTGGGCACTGAGTTATGGGTCATTGAGTTGTGGGTCGTTGAGTTGTGGGTCATTGAGTTGTGGGGCATTTAGTTGTGGGGCATTGTGTTGTGGGTCATTGAGTTATGGGCACTGAGTTATGGGCACTGAGTTGTGGGGCATTGAGTTATGGGTCATTGAGTTGTGGGCACGGTGTTGTGGGGCATTGAGTTGTGGGTCATTGAGATGAGTAGCATTGAGTTATAGGCACTGAGTTGTGGGGCATTGAGTTGTGGGGAACTGAGACGTGGGCACTGAGTTGTGGGTCATTGAATTGTGGGGCATTGAGTTGTGCAGCATTGAGTTATAGGCACTGAGTTGTGGGGCATTGAGTTGTGGGGAACTGAGACGTGGGCACTGAGTTGTGGGTCATTGAGTTGTGGGGCATTGAGTTGTGGGGCATTGAGTTGTGGGGCATTGAGTCGTGGGTCATTGAGTTATTGGCACTGAGTTATGGGCACTGAGTTGTGGGTCATTGAGTTGTGGGCCATTGAGTTGTGGGTCACTGAGATGTGGGTCATTGAGTTGTGGGTCACTGAGTTGTGGGGCATTGAGTTGTGGGGAACTGAGATGTGGGCACTGAGTTGCGGGTCATTGAGTTGTGGGGCACTGAGATGTGGGCAGTGAATTGTCGGTCATTGAGTTGTGGGGCATTGAGTTGTGGGGCTTTGAGTTGTGGGGCTTTGAGTTGTGGGGCTTTGAGTTGTGGGTCATTGAGTTGTGGGTCATTGAGTTGTGGGGCATTGAGTTGTGGGTCATTGAGTTGTGGGGCATTGAGTTATGGGCATTGAGTTGTGGGGCATTGAGTTGTGGGCCATTGAGTTGTGGGCCATTGAGTTGTGGAGCACTGAGACGTGGGCACTGAGTTGTGGGTCATTGAGTTGTGGGGCACTGAGTTATGGGCACTGAGTTGTGGGCCATGAGTTATGGGTCATTGAATTGTGTGGCATTGAGTTGTGCAGCATTGAGTTATAGGCACTGAGTTGTGGGGCATTGAGTTGTGGGGCATTGAGTTGTGGACCATTGAGTTGTGGGTCATTGAGTTGTGGGTCATTGAGTTGTGGGGCATTGATTTGTGCAGCATTGAGTTATAGGCACTGAGTTGTGGTGCATTGAATTGTCGGTCATTGAGTTGTGGGGCATTGAGTTGTGGGGCATTGCGTTGTGGGGCATTGAGTTATGGGGCATTGCATTGTGGGGCATTGAGTTATGGGCATTGAGTTGTGGGTCATTTGAGTTGTGTAGTATTGAGTTCAAGGCACTGAGTTGTGGGGCATTGAGTTGTGGACACTGAGTTGTGGGGCATTGAGTTGTGGGGTGAGTGCATTGAGTTGTGGTGCATTGAGTTGCGGGTCATTGAGTTGTGGGTCATTGAGTTGTGGGGCACTGAGTTGTGGGCACTGAGTTGTGGGGCATTGAGTTCAGGGTCATTGAGTTGTGGGGCATGGAGTTGTGGGCACTGAGATGTGGGCACTGAGTTGTGGGTCATTGAATTGTGGGGCATTGAGTGGTGGGTCATTGAGTGGTGGGGCATTGAGTTGTGGGGCATTGAGTTGTGGGGCATTGAGTTGTGGGGGATTGAGTTGTGGGCACTGTGTTGTGGGCACTGTGTTGTGGGGCATTGAGTTATGGGTCATTGTGATGTGGGGCACTGAGTTGTGGGGCATTGAGTTGTGGCCATTGATCTGTGGTGCATTCAGTTGTGCAGCATTGCGTTATAGGCACTGAGTTGTGGGCATTGAGTTGTGGGGCATTGAGTTGTGGGGCACTTAGATGTGGGCACTGAGTTATGGGTCATTGAGTTGTGGGTCGTTGAGTTGTGGGTCATTGAGTTGTGGGGCATTTAGTTGTGGGGCATTGTGTTGTGGGTCATTGAGTTATGGGCACTGAGTTATGGGCACTGAGTTGTGGGGCATTGAGTTATGGGTCATTGAGTTGTGGGCACGGTGTTGTGGGGCATTGAGTTGTGGGTCATTGAGATGAGTAGCATTGAGTTATAGGCACTGAGTTGTGGGGCATTGAGTTGTGGGGAACTGCGACGTGGGCACTGAGTTGTGGGTCATTGAATTGTGGGGCATTGAGTTGTGCAGCATTGAGTTATAGGCACTGAGTTGTGGGTCATTGAATTGTGGGGCATTGAGTTGTGGGGCATTGAGTTGTGGGGCATTGAGTCGTGGGTCATTGAGTTATTGGCACTGAGTTATGGGCACTGAGTTGTGGGCCATTGAGTTATGGGTCATTGAGTTGTGGGGCATTGAGTTATGGGCATTGAGTTGTGGGGCATTGAGTTGTGGGCCATTGAGTTGTGGGTCACTGAGATGTGGGTCATTGAGTTGTGGGTCACTGAGTTGTGGGGCATTGAGTTGTGGGGAACTGAGATGTGGGCACTGAGTTGTGGGTCATTGAAGTGTGGGGCATTGAGTTGTGCAGCATTGAGTTATAGGCACTGAGTTGTGGGTCATTGAGTTGTGGGTCATTGAGTTGTGGGGCACTGAGTTGTGGGGCATTGAGTTGTGCAGCATTGAGTTATAGGCACTGAGTTGTGGGGCATTGAGTTGTGGGGAACTGAGATGTGGGCACTGAGTTGTGGGTCATTGAATTGTGGGGCATTGAGTTGTGCAGCATTGAGTTATAGGCACTGAGTTGTGGGTCATTGAGTTGTGGGTCATTGAGTTGTGGGTCACTGAGATGTGGGTCATTGAGTTGTGGGTCACTGAGTTGTGGGGCATTGAGTTGTGCAGCATTGAGTTATAGGCACTGAGTTGTGGGGCATTGAGTTGTGGGGCATTGAATTGTGGGGCATTGAGTTGTGGGGCATTGCGTTGTGGGCCATTGAGTTGTGGACCATTGAGTTGTGGGCCATTGAGTTGTGGATCATTGAGTTGTGGGTCATTGAGTTGTGAGGCATTGATTTGTGCAGCATTGAGTTATAGGCACTGAGTTGTGGTGCATTGAGTTGTGGTGCATTGAGTTGTGGATCATTGAATTGTGGGGCATTGAGTTGTGGGGCATTGCGTTGTGGGGCATTGAGTTGTGGGCATTGAGTTGTGGGCACTGTGTTGTGGGGCATTGAGTTGTGGGTCATTTGAGTTGTGTAGTATTGAGTTATAGGCACTGAGTTGTGGGGCATTGAGTTGTGGGGCATTGAAGTGTAGGCACTGAGTTGTGGGTCATTGAATTGTGGGGCATTGAGTTGTGGGTCATTGAATGGTGGGGCATTGAGTTGTGGGTCATTGAGTTATAGGCATTGAGTTGTGGGTCATTGAGTTGTGGGGCATTGAGTTGTGGAGCACTGAGACGTGGGCACTGAGTTGTGGGTCATTGAGTTGTGGGGCATTGAGTTGTGGGCCATTGAGTTGTGGGTGATTGAGTTGTGGGTCATTGAGTTGTGGGCATTGAGTTGTGTAGTATTGAGTTATAGGCACTGTGTTGTGGGGCATTGAGTTGTTGGTCATTGAGTTGTGTAGTATTGAGTTATAGGCACTGAGTTGTGGGGCATTGAGTTGTGGGGCATTGAGTTATAGGCACTGAGTTGTGGGGCACTGAGTTGTGGACACTGAGTTGTGGAGCATTGATTTGTGGGGTGTGGGCATTGAGTTGTGGGAATTGAGTTGTGGGACATTGAGTTGTGGGTCATTGAGTTGTGGGAATTGAGTTGTGCAGCATTGAGTTATAGGCACTGAATTTTGGGGCATTGAGTTGTGGGTCATTGAGTTGTGGGGCACGGAGATGTGGGCAGTGAATTGTCGGTCATTGAGTTGTGGGGCATTGAGTTGTGGGGCTTTGAGTTGTGGGGCTTTGAGTTGTGGGGCTTTGAGTTGTGGGTCATTGAGTTGTGGGTCATTGAGTTGTGGGGCATTGAGTTGTGCAACATTGAGTTATAGGCACTGAGTTGTGGGGCATTGAGTTGTGGAGCACTGAGACGTGGGCACTGAGTTGTGGGTCATTGAGTTGTGGGGCACTGAGTTATGGGCACTGAGTTGTGGGCCATGAGTTATGGGTCATTGAATTGTGGGGCATTGAGTTATGGGCATTGAGTTGTGGGGCATTGAGTTGTGGACCATTGAGTTGTGGGCCATTGAGTTGTGGGCCATTGAGTTTTGGGGCATTGAGCTGTGAGCATTGAGTTGTGGGTATTGAGTTGTGGGCTTTGAGTTGTGGGCATTGAGTTGTGGGTCATTGATTTGTGTCGCATTGTTGTGGGCATTGAGTTTTGGGCACTGAATTGTGTGGCATTGAATTGTGGGGCATTGAGTTGTGGGGCACTGTGATGTGGGCACTGAGTTGTGCGTCATTGAATTGTGGGGCACTGAGTTGTGGGGCATTGAGTTGTGGGTCATTGAGTTGAGGGGCACTGAGATGTGGGCACTGTATTGCGGGTCATTGAGTTGTGGGGCCTTGAGTTGTGAGTCATTGAGTTATGGCCACTGAGTTGTGGGGCATTGAGTTGTGGGGCACTGAGTTGTGGGGCACTGAGTTGTGGGGCACTGAGTTGTTGGGCACTGAGTTGTGGGTCATTGAGTTGTGGGTCATTGAGTTGTGGGTCATTGAGTTGTGGGGCACTGTGTTGTGGGCACTGTGTTGTGGGCACTGTGTTGTGGGGCATTGAGTTATGGGTCATTGAGATGTGGGGCACTGAGTTGTGGGGCATTGAGTTGTGGCCATTGATCTGTGGTGCATTCAGTTGTGCAGCATTGCGTTATAGGCACTGAGTTGTGGAGCATTGAGTTGTGGGGCACTTAGATATGGGCACTGAGTTATGGGTCATTGAGTTGTGGGTCGTTGAGTTGTGGGTCATTGAGTTGTGGGGCATTTAGTTGTGGGGCATTGTGTTGTGGGTCATTGAGTTATGGGCACTGAGTTATGGGCACTGAGTTGTGGGGCATTGAGTTATGGGTCATTGAGTTGTGGGCACGGTGTTGTGGGGCATTGAGTTGTGGGTCATTGAGATGAGTAGCATTGAGTTATAGGCACTGAGTTGTGGGGCATTGAGTTGTGGGGAACTGAGACGTGGGCACTGAGTTGTGGGTCATTGAATTGTGGGGCATTGAGTTGTGCAGCATTGAGTTATAGGCACTGAGTTGTGGGTCATTGAGCTGTGGGGCATTGAGTTGTGGGGCACTGAGATGTGGGTCATTGAGTTGTGGGTCATTGAGTTGTGTGGCATTGAGTTGTGCAGCATTGAGTTATAGGCACTGAGTTGTGGGGCATTGAGTTGTGGGGCATTGAGTTGTGGACCATTGAGTTGTGGTCATTGAGTTGTGGGTCATTGAGTTGTGAGGCATTGATTTGTGCAGCATTGAGTTATAGGCACTGAGTTGTGGTGCATTGAATTGTCGGTCATTGAGTTGTGGGGCATTGAGTTGTGGGGCATTGAGTTGTGCAGCATTGAGTTATAGGCACTGAGTTGTGGGGCATTGAGTTGTGGGGCATTGAATTGTGGGGCATTGAGTTGTGGGGCATTGCGTTGTGGGCCATTGAGTTGTGGACCATTGAGTTGTGGGCCATTGAGTTGTGGGTCATTGAGTTGTGGGTCATTGAGTTGTGAGGCATTGATTTGTGCAGCATTGAGTTATAGGCACTGAGTTGTGGTGCATTGAGTTGTGGTGCATTGAGTTGTGGATCATTGAATTGTGGGGCATTGAGTTGTGGGGCATTGCGTTGTGGGGCATTGAGTTGTGGGCATTGAGTTGTGGGCACTGTGTTGTGGGGCATTGAGTTGTGGGTCATTTGAGTTGTGTAGTATTGAGTTATAGGCACTGAGTTGTGGGGCATTGAGTTGTGGGGCATTGAGTTGTGGGGCATTGAAATGTGGGCACTGAGTTGTGGGTCATTGAATTGTGGGGCATTGAGTTGTGGGTCATTGAATGGTGGGGCATTGAGTTGTGGGTCATTGAGTTATAGGCATTGAGTTGTGGGGCATTGAGTTGTGGGGCATTGAGTTGTGGAGCACTGAGACGTGGGCACTGAGTTGTGGGGCATTGAGTTGTGGGCCATTGAGTTGTGGGCATTGAGTTGTGTAATATTGAGTTATAGGCACTGTGTTGTGGGGCATTGAGTTGTTGGTCATTGAGTTGTGTAGTATTGAGTTATAGGCACTGAGTTGTGGGGCATTGAGTTGTGGGGCATTGAGTTATAGGCACTGAGTTGTGGGGCACTGAGTTGTGGACACTGAGTTGTGGAGCATTGAGTTGTGGAGTGTGGGCATTGAGTTGTGGGAATTGAGTTGTGGGACATTGAGTTGTGGGTCATTGAGTTGTGGGAATTGAGTTGTGCAGCATTGAGTTATAGGCACTGAGTTTTGGGGCATTGAGTTGTGGGTCATTGAGTTGTGGGGCACTGAGATGTGGGCAGTGAATTGTCGGTCATTGAGTTGTGGGGCATTGAGTTGTGGGGCTTTGAGTTGTGGGTCATTGAGTTGTGGGTCATTGAGTTGTGGGGCATTGAGTTGTGCAACATTGAGTTATAGGCACTGAGTTGTGGGGCATTGAGTTGTGGGGCATTGAGTTGTGGGGCATTGAGTTGTGGGCCATTGAGTTGTGGGCCATTGAGTTGTGGGTCATTGAGTTGTGGGTCATTGAGTTGTGGGGCATGGAGTTGTGGGGCATTGAGTCGTGGGTCATTGAGTTATTGGCACTGAGTTATGGGCACTGAGTTGTGGGCCATTGAGTTATGGGTCATTGAGTTGTGGGGCATTGAGTTATGGGCATTGAGTTGTGGGGCATTGAGTTGTGGGCCATTGAGTTGTGGGCCATTGAGTTGTGGGCCATTGAGTTTTGGGGCATTGAGCTGTGAGCATTGAGTTGTGGGCATTGAGTTGTGGGCTTTGAGTTGTGGGCATTGAGTTGTGGGTCATTGAGTTGTGTCGCATTGTTGTGGGCATTGAGTTTTGGGCACTGAGTTGTGGGGCATTGAATTGTGGGGCATTGAGTTGTGGGGCACTGTGATGTGGGCACTGAGTTGTGCGTCATTGAATTGTGGGGCACTGAGTTGTGGGGCATTGAGTTGTGGGTCATTGAGTTGAGGGGCACTGTGTTGTGGGCACTGTGTTGTGGGCACTGTGTTGTGGGGCATTGAGTTATGGGTCATTGAGATGTGGGGCACTGAGTTGTGGGGCATTGAGTTGTGGCCATTGATCTGTGGTGCATTCAGTTGTGCAGCATTGCGTTATAGGCACTGAGTTGTGGGCATTGAGTTGTGGAGCATTGAGTTGTGGGGCACTTAGATGTGGGCACTGAGTTATGGGTCATTGAGTTGTGGGTCGTTGAGTTGTGGGTCATTGAGTTGTGGGTCATTTGAGTTGTGTCGTATTGAGTTATAGGCACTGAGTTGTGGGGCATTGAGTTGTGGGGCATTGAAGTGTAGGCACTGAGTTGTGGGTCATTGAATTGTGGGGCATTGAGTTGTGGGTCATTGAATGGTGGGGCATTGAGTTGTGGGTCATTGAGTTATAGGCATTGAGTTGTGGGGCATTGAGTTGTGGGGCATTGAGTTGTGGAGCACTGAGACGTGGGCACTGAGTTGTGGGTCATTGAGTTGTGGGGCATTGAGTTGTGGGCCATTGAGTTGTGGGTGATTGAGTTGTGGGTCATTGAGTTGTGGGCATTGAGTTGTGTAGTATTGAGTTATAGGCACTGTGTTGTGGGGCATTGAGTTGTTGGTCATTGAGTTGTGTAGTATTGAGTTATAGGCACTGAGTTGTGGGGCATTGAGTTGTGGGGCATTGAGTTATAGGCACTGAGTTGTGGGGCACTGAGTTGTGGACACTGAGTTGTGGAGCATTGATTTGTGGGGTGTGGGCATTGAGTTGTGGGAATTGAGTTGTGGGACATTGAGTTGTGGGTCATTGAGTTGTGGGAATTGAGTTGTGCAGCATTGAGTTATAGGCACTGAGTTTTGGGGCATTGAGTTGTGGGTCATTGAGTTGTGGGGCACTGAGATGTGGGCAGTGAATTGTCGGTCATTGAGTTGTGGGGCATTGAGTTGTGGGGCTTTGAGTTGTGGGGCTTTGAGTTGTGGGGCTTTGAGTTGTGGGTCATTGAGTTGTGGGTCATTGAGTTGTGGGGCATTGAGTTGTGCAACATTGAGTTATAGGCACTGAGTTGTGGGGCATTGAGTTGTGGAGCACTGAGACGTGGGCACTGAGTTGTGGGTCATTGAGTTGTGGGGCACTGAGTTATGGGCACTGAGTTGTGGGCCATGAGTTATGGGTCATTGAATTGTGGGGCATTGAGTTATGGGCATTGAGTTGTGGGGCATTGAGTTGTGGGCCATTGAGTTGTGGGCCATTGAGTTGTGGGCCATTGAGTTTTGGGGCATTGAGCTGTGAGCATTGAGTTGTGGGTCATTGATTTGTGTCGCATTGTTGTGGGCATTGAGTTTTGGGCACTGAATTGTGTGGCATTGAATTGTGGGGCATTGAGTTGTGGGGCACTGTGATGTGGGCACTGAGTTGTGCGTCATTGAATTGTGGGGCACTGAGTTGTGGGGCATTGAGTTGTGGGTCATTGAGTTGAGGGGCACTGAGATGTGGGCACTGAATTGCGGGTCATTGAGTTGTGGGGCCTTGAGTTGTGAGTCATTGAGTTATGGCCACTGAGTTGTGGGGCATTGAGTTGTGGGGCACTGAGTTGTGGGGCACTGAGTTGTGGGTCATTGAGTTGTGGGTCATTGAGTTGTGGGACATTGAGTTGTGGGGCACTGTGTTGTGGGCACTGTGTTGTGGGCACTGTGTTGTGGGGCATTGAGTTATGGGTCATTGAGATGTGGGGCACTGAGTTGTGGGGCATTGAGTTGTGGCCATTGATCTGTGGTGCATTCAGTTGTGCAGCATTGCGTTATAGGCACTGAGTTGTGGGCATTGAGTTGTGGGGCATTGAGTTGTGGGGCACTTAGATGTGGGCACTGAGTTATGGGTCATTGAGTTGTGGGTCGTTGAGTTGTGGGTCATTGAGTTGTGGGGCATTTAGTTGTGGGGCATTGTGTTGTGGGTCATTGAGTTATGGGCACTGAGTTATGGGCACTGAGTTGTGGGGCATTGAGTTATGGGTCATTGAGTTGTGGGCACGGTGTTGTGGGGCATTGAGTTGTGGGTCATTGAGATGAGTAGCATTGAGTTATAGGCACTGAGTTGTGGGGCATTGAGTTGTGGGGAACTGAGACGTGGGCACTGAGTTGTGGGTCATTGAATTGTGGGGCATTGAGTTGTGCAGCATTGAGTTATAGGCACTGAGTTGTGGGTCATTGAGTTGTGGGGCATTGAGTTGTGGGGCACTGAGATGTGGGTCATTGAGTTGTGGGTCATTGAGTTGTGTGGCATTGAGTTGTGCAGCATTGAGTTATAGGCACTGAGTTGTGGGGCATTGAGTTGTGGGGCATTGAGTTGTGGACCATTGAGTTGTGGGTCATTGAGTTGTGGGTCATTGAGTTGTGAGGCATTGATTTGTGCAGCATTGAGTTATAGGCACTGAGTTGTGGTGCATTGAATTGTCGGTCATTGAGTTGTGGGGCATTGAGTTGTGGGGCATTGAGTTGTGCAGCATTGAGTTATAGGCACTGAGTTGTGGGGCATTGAGTTGTGGGGCATTGAATTGTGGGGCATTGAGTTGTGGGGCATTGCGTTGTGGGCCATTGAGTTGTGGACCATTGAGTTGTGGGCCATTGAGTTGTGGGTCATTGAGTTGTGGGTCATTGAGTTGTGAGGCATTGATTTGTGCAGCATTGAGTTATAGGCACTGAGTTGTGGTGCATTGAGTTGTGGTGCATTGAGTTGTGGATCATTGAATTGTGGGGCATTGAGTTGTGGGGCATTGCGTTGTGGGGCATTGAGTTGTGGGCATTGAGTTGTGGGCACTGTGTTGTGGGGCATTGAGTTGTGGGTCATTTGAGTTGTGTAGTATTGAGTTATAGGCACTGAGTTGTGGGGCATTGAGTTGTGGGGCATTGAGTTGTGGGGCATTGAAATGTGGGCACTGAGTTGTGGGTCATTGAATTGTGGGGCATTGAGTTGTGGGTCATTGAATGGTGGGGCATTGAGTTGTGGGTCATTGAGTTGTAGGCATTGAGTTGTGGGGCATTGAGTTGTGGGGCATTGAGTTGTGGAGCACTGAGACGTGGGCACTGAGTTGTGGGGCATTGAGTTGTGGGCCATTGAGTTGTGGGTGATTGAGTTGTGGGTCATTGAGTTGTGGGCATTGAGTTGTGTAATATTGAGTTATAGGCACTGTGTTGTGGGGCATTGAGTTGTTGGTCATTGAGTTGTGTAGTATTGAGTTATAGGCACTGAGTTGTGGGGCATTGAGTTGTGGGGCATTGAGTTATAGGCACTGAGTTGTGGGGCACTGAGTTGTGGACACTGAGTTGTGGAGCATTGAGTTGTGGAGTGTGGGCATTGAGTTGTGGGAATTGAGTTGTGGGACATTGAGTTGTGGGTCATTGAGTTGTGGGAATTGAGTTGTGCAGCATTGAGTTATAGGCACTGAGTTTTGGGGCATTGAGTTGTGGGTCATTGAGTTGTGGGGCACTGAGATGTGGGCAGTGAATTGTCGGTCATTGAGTTGTGGGGCATTGAGTTGTGGGGCTTTGAGTTGTGGGTCATTGAGTTGTGGGTCATTGAGTTGTGGGGCATTGAGTTGTGCAACATTGAGTTATAGGCACTGAGTTGTGGGGCATTGAGTTGTGGGGCATTGAGTTGTGGGTCATTGAGTTGTGGGCCATTGAGTTGTGGGCCATTGAGTTGTGGGTCATTGAGTTGTGGGTCATTGAGTTGTGGGGCATGGAGTTGTGGGGCATTGAGTCGTGGGTCATTGAGTTATTGGCACTGAGTTATGGGCACTGAGTTGTGGGCCATTGAGTTATGGGTCATTGAGTTGTGGGGCATTGAGTTATGGGCATTGAGTTGTGGGGCATTGAGTTGTGGGCCATTGAGTTGTGGGCCATTGAGTTGTGGGCCATTGAGTTTTGGGGCATTGAGCTGTGAGCATTGAGTTGTGGGCATTGAGTTGTGGGCTTTGAGTTGTGGGCATTGAGTTGTGGGTCATTGAGTTGTGTCGCATTGTTGTGGGCATTGAGTTTTGGGCACTGAGTTGTGGGGCATTGAATTGTGGGGCATTGAGTTGTGGGGCACTGTGATGTGGGCACTGAGTTGTGCGTCATTGAATTGTGGGGCACTGAGTTGTGGGGCATTGAGTTGTGGGTCATTGAGTTGAGGGGCACTGTGTTGTGGGCACTGTGTTGTGGGCACTGTTTTGTGGGGCATTGAGTTGTGGCCATTAAGATGTGGGGCACTGAGTTGTGGGGCATTGAGTTGTGGCCATTGATCTGTGGTGCATTCAGTTGTGCAGCATTGCGTTATAGGCACTGAGTTGTGGGCACTGAGTTATGGGTCATTGAGTTGTGGGTCGTTGAGTTGTGGGTCATTGAGTTGTGGGGCATTTAGTTGTGGGGCATTGTGTTGTGGGTCATTGAGTTATGGGCACTGAGTTATGGGCACTGAGTTGTGGGGCATTGAGTTATGGGTCATTGAGTTGTGGGCACGGTGTTGTGGGGCATTGAGTTGTGGGTCATTGAGATGAGTAGCATTGAGTTATAGGCACTGAGTTGTGGGTCATTGAGTTGTGGGGCATTGAGTTGTGGGGCACTGAGATGTGGGTCATTGAGTTGTGGGTCATTGAGTTGTGTGGCATTGAGTTGTGCAGCATTGAGTTATAGGCATTGAGTTGTGGGGCATTGAGTTGTGGGGCATTGAGTTGTGAACCATTGAGTTGTGGGTCATTGAGTTGTGGGTCATTGAGTTGTGAGGCATTGATTTGTGCAGCATTGAGTTATAGGCACTGAGTTGTGGTGCATTGAATTGTCGGTCATTGAGTTGTGGGGCATTGAGTTGTGGGGCATTGCGTTGTGGGGCATTGAGTTATGGGGCATTGCGTTGTGGGGCATTGAGTTATGGGCATTGAGTTGTGGGTCATTTGAGTTGTGTAGTATTGAGTTCAAGGCACTGAGTTGTGGGGCATTGAGTTGTGGACACTGAGTTGTGGGGCATTGAGTTGTGGGGTGAGTGCATTGAGTTGTGGTGCATTGAGTTGCGGGTCATTGAGTTGTGGGTCATTGAGTTGTGGGGCACTGAGTTGTGGGCACTGAGTTGTGGGGCATTGAGTTCAGGGTCATTGAGTTGTGGGGCATGGAGTTGTGGGCATTGAGTTTTGGGCACAGAGTTTGGGGCATTGAGTTGTGGGGCATTGAGTTGTGGGGCACTGAGATGTGGGCACTGAGTTGTGGGTCATTGAATTGTGGGGCATTGAGTGGTGGGTCATTGAGTGGTGGGGCATTGAGTTGTGGGGCATTGAGTTGTGGGGCATTGAGTTATGGGGGATTGAGTTGTGGGGCATTGAGTTGTGGGGAGTTGAGTTCTGGGTCATTGAGTTGTGGGGCATTGAGTTGTGGACATTGAGTTTTGGGCACTGAGTTGTGGGGCATTGAGTTGTGGGGCATTCAGTTGTGGGGCACTGAGATGTGGGCACTGAGTTGTGGGTCATTGAATTGTGGGGCAGTGAGTTGTGGGGCATTGAGTTGTGGGGCATTGAGTTGTGGGTCATTGAGTTATGGGCACTGAGTTGTGGGGCATTGAATTGTGGGGCATTGAGTTGTGGGGCATTGAGTTGTGGGGCATTGAGTTGTGGGGCATTGAGTTGTGGGTCATTGAGTTGTGGGGCATTGAGTTGTGGGTCATTGAGTTATGGGCACTGAGTTGTGGGCATTGAGATGTTGGCACTGAGTCGTGGGGCATTGATTTGTGGGGCATTAAGTTGTGGGGCACTGAGTTATGGGGCATTAACTTGTAGGGCACTAAGCTGTGGGCATTGAGTTGTGGGCACTGAGTTGTGGGGCATTGAGATGTGGGGCATGGAGTTGTGGAGCATTGAGTCGTGGGTCATTGAGTTGTGGGTCATTGAATTGTGTCGCATTGAGTTGTGGGAATTGAGTTTTGGGCACTGAGTTGTGGGGCATTGAATTGTGGGGCATTGAGTTATGGGGCACTGTGATGTGGGCACTGAGTTGTGGGTCATTGAATTGTGGGGCACTGAGTTGTGGGGCATTGAGTTGTGGGTCATTGAGTTGAGGGGCACTGAGATGTGGGCACTGAATTGCGGGTCATTGAGTTGTGGGGCATTGAGTTGTGGGCATTGAGTTGTGGGCTTTGAGTTGTGGGGCATTGAGCTGTGGGGCATTGAGCTGTGGGCATTGAGTTGTGGGCATTGGGTTGTGGGCTTTGAGTTGTAGGCATTGAGTTGTGGGGAAGTGAGTTGTGGGCATTGAGTTGTGGGTATTGAGACGTAGGCATTGAGTTGTGGGAATTGAGTTGTGGGCACTGAGTTGTGGGGCATTGAGTTGTGGGCATTGAGTTGTGGGCATTGTGTTGTGGGCATTGAGTTGTGGGCATTGAGTTGTGGGCATTGAGTTGTGGGCATTGTGTTGTGGGCATTGAGATTTTGGCACTGAGTCGTGGGGCATTGATTTGTGGGGCATTAAGTTGTGGGGCACTGAGTTATGGGGCATTGACTTGTAGGGAACTAAGCTGTGGGCATTGAGTTGTGGGCCATTGAGTTGTGGGTCATTGAGTTGTGGGGCATTGATTTGTGGGTCATTGAGTTGTGGGGCATTGAGTGCTGGGCACTGAGTTGTGGGCATTGTGTTGTGGGCATTGAGTTGTAGGCAATGATGTGTGGGGCATTGAGTTGTGGGCACTAAGATGTGGGCATTGAGTTGTGGTGCATTGAGTTGTGGGGCACTGAGTTGTGTACACTGAGTTGTGGGGCACTGAGTTGTGGACACTGAGTTGTGGGGCATTGAGTTGTGGGGTGTGGGCATTGAGTTGTGGGAATTGAGTTGTGGGGCATTGAGTTGTGGGTCATTGAGTTGTGGGAATTGAGTTGTGCAGCATTGAGTTATAGGCACTGAGTTGTGGGCACTGAGTTGTGGGCACTGAGTTGTGGGGCATTGAGTTGTGGGCATTGAGTTTTGGGCACAGAGTTTTGGGGCAATGAGTTGTGGGGCATTGAGTTGTGGGGCACTGAGATGTGGGCACTGAGTTGTGGGTCATTGAATTGTGGGGCATTGAGTGGTGGGTCATTGAGTGGTGGGGCATTGAGTTGTGGGGCATTGAGCTGTGGGGGATTGAGTTGTGGGGCATTGAGTTGTGGGGAATTGAGTTCTGGGTCATTGAGTGGTGGGGCATTGAGTTGTGGACATTGAGTTTTGGGCACTGAGTTGTGGGGCATTGAGTTGTGGGGCACTGAGATGTGGGCACTGAGTTGTGGGTCATTGAATTGTGGGGCACTGAGTTGTGGGGCATTGAGTTGTGGGGCATTGAGTTGTGGGTCATTGAGTTGTGGGGCATTGAGTTGTGGGCATTGAGTTGTGGGCTTTGAGTTGAGGGGCACTGAGATGTGGGCACTGAATTGCGGGTCATTGAGTTGTGGGGCATTGAGTTGTGGGCATTGAGTTGTGGGCTTTGAGTTGTGGGGCATTGAGCTGTGGGCATTGAGCTGTGGGCATTGAGTTGTGGGCATTGGGTTGTGGGCTTTGAGTTGTGGGCATTGAGTTGTGGGGAAGTGAGTTGTGGGCATTGAGTTGTGGGGCATTGAGTTGTGGGCACTGAGTTGTGGGGCATTGAGTTGTGGGGCATTGAGTTGTGGGGCATTGAGTTGTGGGCATTGAGTTGTGGGCATTGTGTTGTGGGCATTGAGTTGTGGGCATTGAGTTGTGGGCATTGAGTTGTGGGCATTGAGTTTTTGGGCATTGAGTTGTGGGCATTGTGTTGTGGGCATTGAGATGTTGGCACTGAGTCGTGGGGCATTGATTTGTGGGGCATTAAGTTGTGGGGCACTGAGTTATGGGGCATTGACTTGTAGGGAACTAAGCTGTGGGCATTGAGTTGTGGGTCATTGAGTTGTGGGTCATTGAATTGTGAGGCATTGAGTTGTGCAGCATTGAGTTGTGGTGCATTGAGTTGTGGGTCATTGAGTTGTGGGTCATTGAGTTGTGGGTCATTGAGTTGTGGGGCATTGAGTGCTGGGCACTGAGTTGTGGGCATTGTGTTGTGGGCATTGAGTTGTAGGCAATGATGTGTGGGGCATTGAGTTGTGGGCACTAAGATGTGGGCATTGAGTTGTGGTGCATTGAGTTGTGGGGCACTGAGTTGTGGACACTGAGTTGTGCGGCACTGAGTTGTGGACACTGAGTTGTGGGGCATTGAGTTGTGGGGTGTGGGCATTGAGTTGTGGAAATTGAGTTGTGGGGCATTGAGTTGTGGGTCATTGAGTTGTGCAGCATTGAGTTATAGGCACTGAGTTGTGGGCACTGAGTTGTGGGCACTGAGTTGTGGGGCATTGAGTTGTGGGCATTGAGTTTTGGGCACAGAGTTTTGGGGCATTGAGTTGTGGGGCATTGAGTTGTGGGGCACTGAGATGTGGGCACTGAGTTGTGGGTCATTGAATTGTGGGGCATTGAGTGGTGGGTCATTGAGTGGTGGGGCATTGAGTTGTGGGGCATTGAGCTGTGGGGGATTGAGTTGTGGGGCATTGAGTTGTGGGGAATTGAGTTCTGGGTCATTGAGTTGTGGGGCATTGAGTTGTGGACATTGAGTTTTGGGCACTGAGTTGTGGGGCATTGAGTTGTGGGGCATTGAGTTGTGGGGCACTGAGATGTGGGCACTGAGTTGTGGGTCATTGAATTGTGGGGCACTGAGTTGTGGGGCATTGAGTTGTGGGGCATTGAGTTGTGGGTCATTGAGTTGTGGGGCATTGAGTTGTGGGGCATTGAGTTGTGGGTCATTGAGTTATGGGCATTCAGTTGTGGTGCATTGAGTTGTGGGCACTGAGTTGTGGGGCACTGAGTTGTGGACACTGGGTTATGGAGCATTGAGTTGTGGGGTGTGGGCATTGAGTTGCGGGAATTGAGTTGTGGGACATTGAGTTGTGGGTCATTGAGTTGTGGGGATTGAGTTGTGCAGCATTGAGTTATAGGCACTGAGTTGTGGGGCATTGAGTTGTGGGTCATTGAGTTGTGGGTCATTGAATTGTGAGGCTTTGATTTGTGCAGCATTGAGTTGTGGTGCATTGATTTGTGGGTCATTGAGTTGTGGGTCATTGAGTTGTGGGTCATTGATTTGTGGGTCATTGAGTGGTGGGGCATTGAGTTGTGCAGCATTGAGTTATAGGCACTGAGTTGTGGGCATCGAGTTGTGGGCTTTGAGTTGTGGGCTTTGAGTTGTGGGGCATTGAGCTGTGGGCATTGAGTTGTGGGCTTTGAGTTGTGGGGCATTGAGCTGTGGGCATTGAGTTGTGGGCATTGAGTTGTGGGCATTGTGTTGTGGGCATTGAGATGTTGGCACTGAGTCGTGGGGCATTGATTTGTGGGGCATTAAGTTGTGGGGCACTGAGTTATGGGGCATTGACTTGTAGGGAACTAAGCTGTGGGCATTGAGTTGTGGGCACTGAGTTGTGGGGCATTGAGTTTTGGGGAATTGAGTTGTGGGCATTGAGTTATGGGGCATTGAGTTGTAGGCAATGAGGTGTGGGGCATTGATTTGTGGGCACTAAGTTGTGGGCATTGAGTTGTGGTGCATTGAGTTTTGGGCACTGAGTTGTGGGGCACTGAGTTGTGGACACTGAGTTATGGACCATTGAGTTGTGGGGTGTGGGCATTAAGTTGCGGGAATTGAGTTGTGGGACATTGAGTTGTGGGTCATTGAGTTGTGGGAATTGAGTTGTGCAGCATTGAGTTATAGGCACTGAGTTGTGGGGCATTGAGTTGTGGGTCATTGAGTTGTGGGTCATTGAATTGTGAGGCATTGATTTGTGCAGCATTGAGTTGTGATGCATTGAGTTGTGGTTCATTGAGTTGTGGGTCATTGAGTTGTGGGGCATTGAGTTGTGGGCACTGAGTTGTGGGCCATTGAGTGGTGGGCCATTGAGTTGTGGGCCATTGAGTTGTGGGTCATTGAGTTGTGGGGCATTGAGTTGTGGGTCATTGAGTTGTGGGGCACTGAGTTGTGGGCACTGAGTTGTGGGGCATTGAGTTCAGGGTCATTGAGTTGTGGGGCATGGAGTTGTGGGCATTGAGTTTTGGGCACAGAGTTTTGGGGCATTGAGTTGTGGGGCATTGAGTTGTGGGGCACTGAGATGTGGGCACTGAGTTGTGGGTCATTGAATTGTGGGGCATTGCGTGGTGGGTCATTGAGTTGTGGGGCATTGAGTTGTGGGGCATTGAGTTGTGGGGGATTGAGTTGTGGGGCATTGAGTTGTGGGGAATTGAGTTCTGGGTCATTGAGTTGTGGGGCATTGAGTTGTGGACATTGAGTTTTGGGCACTGAGTTGTGGGGCATTGAGTTGTGGGGCATTCAGTTGTGGGGCACTGAGATGTGGGGCATTGAGTTGTGGGTCATTGAGTTGTGGTTCATTGAGTTGTGGGGCATTGAGTTGTGTGTCATTGATTGTTGGACACTAAGCTGTAGGCATTGAGTTGCGGGGGATTGAGTTGTAGGCAATGAGGTGTGGGGCATTTAGTTGTGGGGAATTGAGTTGTGGGCATTGAGTTATGGGTCATTGAGTTGTGGGCATTGTGTTGTGGGCATTGAGTTGTGGGCATTGAGTTGTGGTGCATTGAGTTGTGGGTCACTGTTTTGTGGAATTAAGTTGTGGGCATTGAATTGTGGGGCATTGAATTGTGGGCAATGATTTGTGGGGCATTGAGTTGTGGTGCATTGAGTTGTGGGGCACTGAGTTGTGGACACTGAGTTGTGGGGCATTGAGTTGTGGGGCATTGAGTTATGGGGCATTGAGCTGTGGGTAATTGAGTTGTGGGTCATTGAGTTGTGGGGCATTGAGTTGTGGGGCATTGAGTTGTGGGGCACTGAGACGTGGGCACTGAATTGTGGGTCATTGAGCTGTGGGGCATTGAGTTGTGGGGCATTGAGTTGTGGGTCATTGAGTTGTGTGTCAATGAGTTGCGGGGCATTGAGTTGTGCAGCATTGAGTTATAGGCACTGAGTTGTGGGGCATTGAGTTGTGGATCATTGAGTTGTGGGTCATTGAATTGTGAGGCATTGATTTGTGCAGCATTGAGTTATAGGCACTGAGTTGTGGGGCATTGAGTTGTGGGGCATTGAGTTGTGGGGCATTGAGTTGTGGGGCATTGAGTTGTGGGCCATTGAGTTGTGGGTCATTCAGTTGTGGGACATTGAGTTGTGGGCATTGAGTTTTGGGCACTGAGTTGTGGGGCATTGAGTTGTGGGGCATTGAATTGTGGGGCACTGAGATGTGGGCACTGAGTTGTGGGTCATTGAATTGTGGGGCATTGAGTTGCGGGTCATTGAGTGGTGGGGCATTGAGTTGTGCAGCATTGAGTTATAGGCACTGGGTTGTGGGGTGTTGAGTTGTGAGGTATTGAGTTGTGGGTCATTGAGTTGTGGGTCATTGAGTTGTGGGGCATTGAGTTGTGGGTCATTGAGTTGTGGGGCACTGAGTTTTGGGCACTGAGTTGTGGGGCATTGAGTTCTGGGTCAATGAGTTGTGGGGCATTGAGTTGAGGGCATTGAGTTTTGGGCACTGAGTTGTGGTGCACTGAGTTGTGGGCATTGAGTTGTGGGGCATTGAGTTGTGGGGCATTGAGTTGTTGGCAATTGAGTTGTGGGCATTGAGTTTTTGGGCATTGAGTTTTGGGCACTGAGTTGTGGGGCATTGAGTTGTGGGCCATTGAGTTGTGGGCCATTGAGTTGTGGAGCATTGAGTTGTGGGCATTGTGTTGTGGGCATTGAGTTGTGGGCATTGAGTTGTGGGCATTGAGTTGTGGGCATTGAGTTTTTGGGCATTGAGTTGTGGGCATTGTGTTGTGGGCATTGAGATGTTGGCACTGAGTCGTGGGGCATTGATTTGTGGGGCATTAAGTTGTGGGGCACTGAGTTATGGGGCATTGACTTGTAGGGAACTAAGCTGTGGGCATTGAGTTGTGGGTCATTGAGTTGTGGGTCATTGAATTGTGAGGCATTGAGTTGTGCAGCATTGAGTTGTGGTGCATTGAGTTGTGGGTCATTGAGTTGTGGGTCATTGAGTTGTGGGTCATTGAGTTGTGGGGCATTGAGTGCTGGGCACTGAGTTGTGGGCATTGTGTTGTGGGCATTGAGTTGTAGGCAATGATGTGTGGGGCATTGAGTTGTGGGCACTAAGATGTGGGCATTGAGTTGTGGTGCATTGAGTTGTGGGGCACTGAGTTGTGGACACTGAGTTGTGCGGCACTGAGTTGTGGACACTGAGTTGTGGGGCATTGAGTTGTGGGGTGTGGGCATTGAGTTGTGGAAATTGAGTTGTGGGGCATTGAGTTGTGGGTCATTGAGTTGTGCAGCATTGAGTTATAGGCACTGAGTTGTGGGCACTGAGTTGTGGGCACTGAGTTGTGGGGCATTGAGTTGTGGGCATTGAGTTTTGGGCACAGAGTTTTGGGGCATTGAGTTGTGGGGCATTGAGTTGTGGGGCACTGAGATGTGGGCACTGAGTTGTGGGTCATTGAATTGTGGGGCATTGAGTGGTGGGTCATTGAGTGGTGGGGCATTGAGTTGTGGGGCATTGAGCTGTGGGGGATTGAGTTGTGGGGCATTGAGTTGTGGGGAATTGAGTTCTGGGTCATTGAGTTGTGGGGCATTGAGTTGTGGACATTGAGTTTTGGGCACTGAGTTGTGGGGCATTGAGTTGTGGGGCATTGAGTTGTGGGGCACTGAGATGTGGGCACTGAGTTGTGGGTCATTGAATTGTGGGGCACTGAGTTGTGGGGCATTGAGTTGTGGGGCATTGAGTTGTGGGTCATTGAGTTGTGGGGCATTGAGTTGTGGGGCATTGAGTTGTGGGTCATTGAGTTATGGGCATTCAGTTGTGGTGCATTGAGTTGTGGGCACTGAGTTGTGGGGCACTGAGTTGTGGACACTGGGTTATGGAGCATTGAGTTGTGGGGTGTGGGCATTGAGTTGCGGGAATTGAGTTGTGGGACATTGAGTTGTGGGTCATTGAGTTGTGGGGATTGAGTTGTGCAGCATTGAGTTATAGGCACTGAGTTGTGGGGCATTGAGTTGTGGGTCATTGAGTTGTGGGTCATTGAATTGTGAGGCTTTGATTTGTGCAGCATTGAGTTGTGGTGCATTGATTTGTGGGTCATTGAGTTGTGGGTCATTGAGTTGTGGGTCATTGATTTGTGGGTCATTGAGTGGTGGGGCATTGAGTTGTGCAGCATTGAGTTATAGGCACTGAGTTGTGGGCATCGAGCTGTGGGCTTTGAGTTGTGGGCTTTGAGTTGTGGGGCATTGAGCTGTGGGCATTGAGTTGTGGGCTTTGAGTTGTGGGGCATTGAGCTGTGGGCATTGAGTTGTGGGCATTGAGTTGTGGGCATTGTGTTGTGGGCATTGAGATGTTGGCACTGAGTCGTGGGGCATTGATTTGTGGGGCATTAAGTTGTGGGGCACTGAGTTATGGGGCATTGACTTGTAGGGAACTAAGCTGTGGGCATTGAGTTGTGGGCACTGAGTTGTGGGGCATTGAGTTTTGGGGAATTGAGTTGTGGGCATTGAGTTATGGGGCATTGAGTTGTAGGCAATGAGGTGTGGGGCATTGATTTGTGGGCACTAAGTTGTGGGCATTGAGTTGTGGTGCATTGAGTTTTGGGCACTGAGTTGTGGGGCACTGAGTTGTGGACACTGAGTTATGGACCATTGAGTTGTGGGGTGTGGGCATTAAGTTGCGGGAATTGAGTTGTGGGACATTGAGTTGTGGGTCATTGAGTTGTGGGAATTGAGTTGTGCAGCATTGAGTTATAGGCACTGAGTTGTGGGGCATTGAGTTGTGGGTCATTGAGTTGTGGGTCATTGAATTGTGAGGCATTGATTTGTGCAGCATTGAGTTGTGATGCATTGAGTTGTGGTTCATTGAGTTGTGGGTCATTGAGTTGTGGGGCATTGAGTTGTGGGCACTGAGTTGTGGGCCATTGAGTGGTGGGCCATTGAGTTGTGGGCCATTGAGTTGTGGGTCATTGAGTTGTGGGGCATTGAGTTGTGGGTCATTGAGTTGTGGGGCACTGAGTTGTGGGCACTGAGTTGTGGGGCATTGAGTTCAGGGTCATTGAGTTGTGGGGCATGGAGTTGTGGGCATTGAGTTTTGGGCACAGAGTTTTGGGGCATTGAGTTGTGGGGCATTGAGTTGTGGGGCACTGAGATGTGGGCACTGAGTTGTGGGTCATTGAATTGTGGGGCATTGCGTGGTGGGTCATTGAGTTGTGGGGCATTGAGTTGTGGGGCATTGAGTTGTGGGGGATTGAGTTGTGGGGCATTGAGTTGTGGGGAATTGAGTTCTGGGTCATTGAGTTGTGGGGCATTGAGTTGTGGACATTGAGTTTTGGGCACTGAGTTGTGGGGCATTGAGTTGTGGGGCATTCAGTTGTGGGGCACTGAGATGTGGGGCATTGAGTTGTGGGTCATTGAGTTGTGGTTCATTGAGTTGTGGGGCATTGAGTTGTGTGTCATTGATTGTTGGACACTAAGCTGTAGGCATTGAGTTGCGGGGGATTGAGTTGTAGGCAATGAGGTGTGGGGCATTTAGTTGTGGGGAATTGAGTTGTGGGCATTGAGTTATGGGTCATTGAGTTGTGGGCATTGTGTTGTGGGCATTGAGTTGTGGGCATTGAGTTGTGGTGCATTGAGTTGTGGGTCACTGTTTTGTGGAATTAAGTTGTGGGCATTGAATTGTGGGGCATTGAATTGTGGGCAATGATTTGTGGGGCATTGAGTTGTGGTGCATTGAGTTGTGGGGCACTGAGTTGTGGACACTGAGTTGTGGGGCATTGAGTTGTGGGGCATTGAGTTATGGGGCATTGAGCTGTGGGTAATTGAGTTGTGGGTCATTGAGTTGTGGGGCATTGAGTTGTGGGGCATTGAGTTGTGGGGCACTGAGACGTGGGCACTGAATTGTGGGTCATTGAGCTGTGGGGCATTGAGTTGTGGGGCATTGAGTTGTGGGTCATTGAGTTGTGTGTCAATGAGTTGCGGGGCATTGAGTTGTGCAGCATTGAGTTATAGGCACTGAGTTGTGGGGCATTGAGTTGTGGATCATTGAGTTGTGGGTCATTGAATTGTGAGGCATTGATTTGTGCAGCATTGAGTTATAGGCACTGAGTTGTGGGGCATTGAGTTGTGGGGCATTGAGTTGTGGGGCATTGAGTTGTGGGGCATTGAGTTGTGGGCCATTGAGTTGTGGGTCATTCAGTTGTGGGACATTGAGTTGTGGGCATTGAGTTTTGGGCACTGAGTTGTGGGGCATTGAGTTGTGGGGCATTGAATTGTGGGGCACTGAGATGTGGGCACTGAGTTGTGGGTCATTGAATTGTGGGGCATTGAGTTGCGGGTCATTGAGTGGTGGGGCATTGAGTTGTGCAGCATTGAGTTATAGGCACTGGGTTGTGGGGTGTTGAGTTGTGAGGTATTGAGTTGTGGGTCATTGAGTTGTGGGTCATTGAGTTGTGGGGCATTGAGTTGTGGGTCATTGAGTTGTGGGGCACTGAGTTTTGGGCACTGAGTTGTGGGGCATTGAGTTCTGGGTCAATGAGTTGTGGGGCATTGAGTTGAGGGCATTGAGTTTTGGGCACTGAGTTGTGGTGCACTGAGTTGTGGGCATTGAGTTGTGGGGCATTGAGTTGTGGGGCATTGAGTTGTGGGCAATTGAGTTGTGGGCATTGAGTTTTTGGGCATTGAGTTGTGGGCACTGAGTTGTGGGGCATTGAGTTGTGGGCCATTGAGTTGTGGGCCATTGAGTTGTGGAGCATTGAGATGTGAGCATTAAGTTGTGGGCATTGAGTTGTGGGGAAGTGAGTTGTGGGCAGTGAGTTGTGGGCATTGAGTTATGGGTCATTGAGTTGTGGGACATTGAGTTGTGGGAATTGAGTTGTGGGCAGTGAGTTGTGGGCATTGAGTTATGGGTCATTGAGTTGTGGGGCATTGAGTTGTGGGCAATTGGGTTGTGGGCATTGAGTTTTTGGGCATTGATTTGTGGGCATTGTGTTGTGGGCATTGAGATGTTGACAGTGAGTCGTGGGGCATTGATTTGTGAGGCATTGAGTTGTGGGGCACTGAGTTATGGGACATTGACTTGTAGGTCACTAAGTTGTGGGCATTGAGTTGCGGGGTATTGAGTTGTGGGGCATTGAGTTATGGGGCATTGATTGTAGGACACTAAGCTGTGGGCATTGAGTTATGGGGCATTGTGTTGTGGGGCACTGAGTTGTGGACACTGAGCTGTGGGTCATTGAGTTGTGGGTCATTGAATTGTGAGGCATTGATTTGTGCAGCATTGAGTTATAGGCACTGAGTTGTGGTGCATTGAGTTATGGGTCATTGATTTGTGGGAAATTGAGTTGTGGGGCATTGAGTTGTGGGTCATTGAGTTGTGGGGCATTGAGTTGTGGGGCATTGAGTTGTGGGCATTGAGTTGTGGGGCACTGAGTTGTGGGGCATTGAGTTGTGGGGCATTGAGTTGTGGGGCATTGAGTTGTGGGGCATTGAGTTGTGGACACTGAGCTGTGGGTCATTGAGTTGTGGGGTGTGGGCATTGAGTTGTGAGGCATTGAGTTGTGGGTCATTGAGTTGTGGGTCATTGAATTGTGAGGCATTGATTTGTGCAGCATTGAGTTATAGGCACTGAGTTGTGGTGCATTGAGTTGTGGGTCATTGTGTTGTGGGGCATTGAGTTGTGGGGCACTGAGTTGTTGGGCACTGAGTTGTGGGCATTGAGTTGTGGGTCATTGAGTTGTGGTTCATTGAGTTGTGGGGCATTGAGTTGTGGGGCATTGAGTTGTGGGTCACTGAGTTGTTGGGCACTGAGTTGTGGGCATTGAGTTATGGGGCATTGAGTTGTGGGCATTGTGTTGTGGGCATTGTGTTGTGGGGCACTGATTTGTGGACACTGAGCTGTGGGTCATTGAGTTGTGAGGCATTGAGTTGTGGGTCATTGAGTTGTGGGTCATTGAATTGTGAGTCATTGATTTGTGCAGCATTGAGTTATAGGCACTGAGTTGTGGTGCATTGTGGATCATTGAGTTGTGGGGCATTGAGTTGTGGGGCATTGAGTTGTGGGCACTGAGTTGTGGGTCATTGAGTTGTGGGTCATTGAATTGTGGGGCATTGAGTTGTGGGCATTGAGTTGTGGGCACAGTGTTGTGGGGCATTGAGTTGTGGGCCATTGAGTTGTGGGCCATTGAGTTGTGCGGCATTGAGCTGTGAGCATTGAGTTGTGGGCATTGAGTTGTGGGGAAGTGAGTTGTGGGCATTGAGTTGTGGGCATTGAGACGTAGGCATTGAGTTGTGGGAATTGAGTTATGGGTCATTGAGTTGTGGGACATTGAGTTGTGGGAATTGAGTTGTTGGCACTGCGTTGTGGGGCATTGAGTTGTGGGCAATTGAGTTGTGGGCATTGAGTTTTTGGGCATTGATTTGTGGGCATTGTGTTGTGGGCATTGAGATGTAGGCACTGAGTCGTGGGGCATTGATTTGTGAGGCATTGAGTTGTGGGGCACTGAGTTATGGGACATTGACTTGTAGGTCACTAAGTTGTGGGCACTGAGTTGCGGGGCATTGAGTTGTGGGGCATTGAGTTATGGGGCATTGATTGTTGGACACTAAGCTGTGGGCATTGAGTTGTGGGGCATTGCGTTGTAGGCAATGAGTTATGGGTCATTGAGTTGTGGGCATTGAGTTGTGGTGCATTGAGTTGTGGGTCACTGTTTTGTGGAATTAAGTTGTGGGCATTGAATTGTGGGCATTGAATTGTGGGCAATGATTTGTGGACACTGAGTTGTGGGGCATTGAGTTGTGGGGCATTGAGTTGTGGGTCATTGAGTTGTGGGTCATCGAGTTGTGGGTCATTGAGTTGTGGGTCATTGAGTTGTGGGTCATTGATTTGTGGGGCATTGAGTTGTGCAGCATTGAGTTATAGGCACTGAGTTGTGGGGCATTGAGTTGTGGGGCATTGAGTTGTGGGCATTGAGTTGTGGGCACTGTGTTGTGGGCCATTGAGTTTTGGGGCATTGAGTTGTGGGGCATTGAGTTGTGGGGCACTGAGATGTGGGCACTGAGTTGTGGGTCATTGAATTGTGGGGCATTGCGTGGTGGGTCATTGAGTTGTGGGGCATTGAGTTGTGGGGCATTGAGTTGTGGGGGATTGAGTTGTGGGGCATTGAGTTGTGGGGAATTGAGTTCTGGGTCATTGAGTTGTGGGGCATTGAGTTGTGGACATTGAGTTTTGGGCACTGAGTTGTGGGGCATTGAGTTGTGGGGCATTCAGTTGTGGGGCACTGAGATGTGGGGCATTGAGTTGTGGGTCATTGAGTTGTGGTTCATTGAGTTGTGGGGCATTGAGTTGTGTGTCATTGATTGTTGGACACTAAGCTGTAGGCATTGAGTTGCGGGGGATTGAGTTGTAGGCAATGAGGTGTGGGGCATTTAGTTGTGGGGAATTGAGTTGTGGGCATTGAGTTATGGGTCATTGAGTTGTGGGCATTGTGTTGTGGGCATTGAGTTGTGGGCATTGAGTTGTGGTGCATTGAGTTGTGGGTCACTGTTTTGTGGAATTAAGTTGTGGGCATTGAATTGTGGGGCATTGAATTGTGGGCAATGATTTGTGGGGCATTGAGTTGTGGTGCATTGAGTTGTGGGGCACTGAGTTGTGGACACTGAGTTGTGGGGCATTGAGTTGTGGGGCATTGAGTTATGGGGCATTGAGCTGTGGGTAATTGAGTTGTGGGTCATTGAGTTGTGGGGCATTGAGTTGTGGGGCATTGAGTTGTGGGGCACTGAGACGTGGGCACTGAATTGTGGGTCATTGAGCTGTGGGGCATTGAGTTGTGGGGCATTGAGTTGTGGGTCATTGAGTTGTGTGTCAATGAGTTGCGGGGCATTGAGTTGTGCAGCATTGAGTTATAGGCACTGAGTTGTGGGGCATTGAGTTGTGGATCATTGAGTTGTGGGTCATTGAATTGTGAGGCATTGATTTGTGCAGCATTGAGTTATAGGCACTGAGTTGTGGGGCATTGAGTTGTGGGGCATTGAGTTGTGGGGCATTGAGTTGTGGGGCATTGAGTTGTGGGCCATTGAGTTGTGGGTCATTCAGTTGTGGGACATTGAGTTGTGGGCATTGAGTTTTGGGCACTGAGTTGTGGGGCATTGAGTTGTGGGGCATTGAATTGTGGGGCACTGAGATGTGGGCACTGAGTTGTGGGTCATTGAATTGTGGGGCATTGAGTTGCGGGTCATTGAGTGGTGGGGCATTGAGTTGTGCAGCATTGAGTTATAGGCACTGGGTTGTGGGGTGTTGAGTTGTGAGGTATTGAGTTGTGGGTCATTGAGTTGTGGGTCATTGAGTTGTGGGGCATTGAGTTGTGGGTCATTGAGTTGTGGGGCACTGAGTTTTGGGCACTGAGTTGTGGGGCATTGAGTTCTGGGTCAATGAGTTGTGGGGCATTGAGTTGAGGGCATTGAGTTTTGGGCACTGAGTTGTGGTGCACTGAGTTGTGGGCATTGAGTTGTGGGGCATTGAGTTGTGGGGCATTGAGTTGTGGGCAATTGAGTTGTGGGCATTGAGTTTTTGGGCATTGAGTTGTGGGCACTGAGTTGTGGGGCATTGAGTTGTGGGCCATTGAGTTGTGGGCCATTGAGTTGTGGAGCATTGAGATGTGAGCATTAAGTTGTGGGCATTGAGTTGTGGGGAAGTGAGTTGTGGGCAGTGAGTTGTGGGCATTGAGTTATGGGTCATTGAGTTGTGGGACATTGAGTTGTGGGAATTGAGTTGTGGGCAGTGAGTTGTGGGCATTGAGTTATGGGTCATTGAGTTGTGGGGCATTGAGTTGTGGGCAATTGGGTTGTGGGCATTGAGTTTTTGGGCATTGATTTGTGGGCATTGTGTTGTGGGCATTGAGATGTTGACAGTGAGTCGTGGGGCATTGATTTGTGAGGCATTGAGTTGTGGGGCACTGAGTTATGGGACATTGACTTGTAGGTCACTAAGTTGTGGGCATTGAGTTGCGGGGTATTGAGTTGTGGGGCATTGAGTTATGGGGCATTGATTGTAGGACACTAAGCTGTGGGCATTGAGTTATGGGGCATTGTGTTGTGGGGCACTGAGTTGTGGACACTGAGCTGTGGGTCATTGAGTTGTGGGTCATTGAATTGTGAGGCATTGATTTGTGCAGCATTGAGTTATAGGCACTGAGTTGTGGTGCATTGAGTTATGGGTCATTGATTTGTGGGAAATTGAGTTGTGGGGCATTGAGTTGTGGGTCATTGAGTTGTGGGGCATTGAGTTGTGGGGCATTGAGTTGTGGGCATTGAGTTGTGGGGCACTGAGTTGTGGGGCATTGAGTTGTGGGGCATTGAGTTGTGGGGCATTGAGTTGTGGGGCATTGAGTTGTGGACACTGAGCTGTGGGTCATTGAGTTGTGGGGTGTGGGCATTGAGTTGTGAGGCATTGAGTTGTGGGTCATTGAGTTGTGGGTCATTGAATTGTGAGGCATTGATTTGTGCAGCATTGAGTTATAGGCACTGAGTTGTGGTGCATTGAGTTGTGGGTCATTGTGTTGTGGGGCATTGAGTTGTGGGGCACTGAGTTGTTGGGCACTGAGTTGTGGGCATTGAGTTGTGGGTCATTGAGTTGTGGTTCATTGAGTTGTGGGGCATTGAGTTGTGGGGCATTGAGTTGTGGGTCACTGAGTTGTTGGGCACTGAGTTGTGGGCATTGAGTTATGGGGCATTGAGTTGTGGGCATTGTGTTGTGGGCATTGTGTTGTGGGGCACTGATTTGTGGACACTGAGCTGTGGGTCATTGAGTTGTGAGGCATTGAGTTGTGGGTCATTGAGTTGTGGGTCATTGAATTGTGAGTCATTGATTTGTGCAGCATTGAGTTATAGGCACTGAGTTGTGGTGCATTGTGGATCATTGAGTTGTGGGGCATTGAGTTGTGGGGCATTGAGTTGTGGGCACTGAGTTGTGGGTCATTGAGTTGTGGGTCATTGAATTGTGGGGCATTGAGTTGTGGGCATTGAGTTGTGGGCACAGTGTTGTGGGGCATTGAGTTGTGGGCCATTGAGTTGTGGGCCATTGAGTTGTGCGGCATTGAGCTGTGAGCATTGAGTTGTGGGCATTGAGTTGTGGGGAAGTGAGTTGTGGGCATTGAGTTGTGGGCATTGAGACGTAGGCATTGAGTTGTGGGAATTGAGTTATGGGTCATTGAGTTGTGGGACATTGAGTTGTGGGAATTGAGTTGTTGGCACTGCGTTGTGGGGCATTGAGTTGTGGGCAATTGAGTTGTGGGCATTGAGTTTTTGGGCATTGATTTGTGGGCATTGTGTTGTGGGCATTGAGATGTAGGCACTGAGTCGTGGGGCATTGATTTGTGAGGCATTGAGTTGTGGGGCACTGAGTTATGGGACATTGACTTGTAGGTCACTAAGTTGTGGGCACTGAGTTGCGGGGCATTGAGTTGTGGGGCATTGAGTTATGGGGCATTGATTGTTGGACACTAAGCTGTGGGCATTGAGTTGTGGGGCATTGCGTTGTAGGCAATGAGTTATGGGTCATTGAGTTGTGGGCATTGAGTTGTGGTGCATTGAGTTGTGGGTCACTGTTTTGTGGAATTAAGTTGTGGGCATTGAATTGTGGGCATTGAATTGTGGGCAATGATTTGTGGACACTGAGTTGTGGGGCATTGAGTTGTGGGGCATTGAGTTGTGGGTCATTGAGTTGTGGGTCATCGAGTTTTGGGTCATTGAGTTGTGGGTCATTGAGTTGTGGGTCATTGATTTGTGGGGCATTGAGTTGTGCAGCATTGAGTTATAGGCACTGAGTTGTGGGGCATTGAGTTGTGGGGCATTGAGTTGTGGGCATTGAGTTGTGGGCACTGTGTTGTGGGCCATTGAGTTGTGGGCCATTGAGTTGTGGGCCATTGAGTAGTGGGGCATTGAGCTGTGAGCATTGAGTTGTGGGCATTGAGTTGTGGGGAAGTGAGTTGTGGGCATTGAGTTGTGGGAATTGAGTTATGGGTCATTGACTTGTGGGACATTGAGTTGTGGGAATTGAGTTGTGGGCACTGCATTGTGGGGCATTGAGTTGTGGGCAATTGAGTTGTGGGCATTGAGTTATAGGCACTGAGTTGTGGTGCATTGTGGATCATTGAGTTCCGGGGCATTGAGTTGTGGGCATTGTGTTGTGGGAATTGAGATGTTGGCACTAAGTTGTGGGGCATTGAGTTCTGGGTCATTGAATTGTGAGGCATTGATTTGTGCAGCATTGAATTTTCGGCACTGAGTTGTGGTGCATTGAGTTTTGGGTCATTGTGTTGTGGGGCATTGAGTTGTGGGGCATTGAGTTGTGGGCCATTGAGTTGTGGGGCATTGAGCTGTGAGCATTGAGTTGTGGGCATTGAGTTGTGTGCATTGAGTTGTGGGGCATTGAGCTGTGAGCACTGTGTTGTGGGCCATTGAGTTGTGGGCCATTGAGTTGTGGGCCATTGAGTTGTGGGGCATTGAGCTGTGAGCATTGAGTTGTGGGCATTGAGTTGTGTGCATTGTGTTGTGGGCCATTGAGTTATGGGTCATTACGTTGTGGGGCATTGAGTTGTGGGCATTGAGTTGTGGGCACTGAGTTGTGGACACTGAGCTGTGGGTCATTGAGTTGTGGGGTGTGGGCATTGAGTTGTGAGGCATTGAGTTATAGGCACTGAGTTGTGGTGCATTGAGTTGTGGGTCATTGTGTTGTGGGGCATTGAGTTGTGGGGCATTGAGTTGTGGGCATTGAGTTGTGGCTCATTGAGTTGTGGGGCATTGAGTTGTGAGTCATTGAGTTGTGGGGCATTGAGTTGTGGGCATTGAGTTGTG
Source organism: Pristiophorus japonicus (assembly GCF_044704955.1). Classification (NCBI taxonomy): domain Eukaryota; kingdom Metazoa; phylum Chordata; class Chondrichthyes; family Pristiophoridae; genus Pristiophorus; species Pristiophorus japonicus. The sequence continues at coordinate 22,530,085 of NC_092010.1, forward strand.
GGCACTGTGTTGTGGGCCATTGAGTTGTGGGCCATTGAGTTGTGGGCCATTGAGTTGTGGGCCATTGAGTTGTGGGGCATTGAGCTATGAGCATTGAGTTGTGGGCATTGAGTTGTGTGCATTGTGTTGTGGGCCATTGAGTTATGGGTCATTACGTTGTGGGCATTGAGTTGTGGGCACTGTGTTGTGGGGCATTGAGTTGTGGGCCATTGAGTTGTGGGCCATTGAGTTGTGGGCCATTGAGTTGTGGGCCATTGAGTTGTGGGGAATTGAGCTATGAGCATTGAGTTGTGGGCATTGAGTTGTGTGCATTGTGTTGTGGGCCATTGAGTTATGGGTCATTACGTTGTGGGCATTGAGTTGTGGGCACTGTGTTGTGGGGCATTGAGTTGTGGGCCATTGAGTTGTGGGCCATTGAGTTATGGGGCATTGAGCTGTGAGCATTGAGTTGGGGGCATTGAGTTGTGGCGAAGTGAGTTCTGGGCATTGAGTTGTGGGAATTGAGACGTAGGCATTGAGTTGTGGGAATTGAGTTATGGGTCATTGAGTTGTGGGACATTGAGTTGTGGGAATTGAGTTGTTGGCACTGCGTTGTGGGGCATTGAGTCGTGGGCAATTGAGTTGTGGGCATTGAGTTTTTGGACATTGAATTGTGGGCATTGTGTTGTGGGCATTGAGTTGTGGGCATTGAGTTGTGGTGCATTGAGTTGTGGATCACTGTTTTGTGGAATTAAGTTGTGGGCATTGAATTGTGGGCATTGAATTGTGGGCAATGATTTGTGGACACTGAGTTGTGGGGCATTGAGTTGTGGGGCATTGAGTTGTGGGTCATTGAGTTGTGCGGCATTGAGTTGTGCAGCATTGAGTTATAGGCACTGAGTTGTGGGGCATTGAGTTGTGGGGCATTGAGTTGTGGGGCACTGAGACGTGGGCACTGAATTGTGGGTCATTGAGTTGTGGGGCATTGAGTTGTGGGGCATTGAGTTGTGGGTCATTGAGTTGTGGGGCATTGAGTTGTGGGGCATTGAGTTGTGGGGCATTGAGTTGTGGATCATGAGTTGTGGGTCATTGAATTGTGAGGCATTGATTTGTGCAGCATTGAGTTATAGGCACTGAGTTGTGGGGCATTTAGTTGTGGGGCATTGAGTTGTGGGGCATTGAGTTGTGGGGCATTGAGTTGTGGGGCATTGAGGTCTGGGTCATTGAGTTGTGGGGCATTGAGTTGTGGGCATTGAGTTTTGGGCACTGAGTTGTGGGGCATTGAGTTGTGGGGCATTGAATTGTGGAGCACTGAGATGTGGGCACTGAGTTGTGGGTCATTGAATTGTGGGGCATTGAGTTGTGGGTCATTGAGTGGTGGGGCATTGAGTTGTGCAGCATTAAGTTATAGGCACTGAGTTGTGGGGTATTGAGTTGTGGGACATTGAGTTATGGGTCATTGAGTTGTGGGTCATTGAGTTGTGGGTCATTGAGTTGTGGGCACTGTGTTGTGGGCGATTGAGTTGTGGGCCATTGAGTTGTGGGCCATTGAGTTGTGGGGCATTGAGTTGTGGGGCATTGAGCTGTGAGCACTGAGTTGTGGGCATTGAGTTGTGGGGCATTGAGTTGTGGGTCATTGAGTGGTGGGGCATTGAGTTGTGCAGCATTGAGTTATAGGCATTGAGTTGTGGGGTATTGAGTTGTGGGGTATTGAGTTGTGGGTCATTGAGTTGTGGGTCATTGAGTTGTGGGTCATTGAGTTGTGGGTCATTGAGTTGTGGGGCATTGAGTTGTGGGCATTGAGTTGTGGGCATTGAGTTGTGGGCCATTGAGTTGTGGGTCATTGAGTTGTGGGGCATTGAGTTGTGGGTCATTGAGTGGTGGGGCATTGAGTTGTGCAGCATTGAGTTATAGGCATTGAGTTGTGGGGTATTGAGTTGTGGGGTATTGAGTTGTGGGTCATTGAGTTGTGGGTCATTGAGTTGTGGGTCATTGAGTTGTGGGGCATTGAGTTGTGGGCATTGAGTTGTGGGCATTGAGTTGTGGGCCATTGAGTTGTGGGTCATTGAGTTGTGGGTCATTGAGTTGTGGGGCATTGAGTTGTGGGTCATTGAGTTGTTGGGCACTGAGTTGTGGGCATTGAGTTATGGGACATTGAGTTATGGGGCATTGAGTTATGGGGCATTGAGTTGTGGGCATTGTGTTGTGGGCATTGTGTTGTGGGGCACTGATTTGTGGACACTGAGCTGTGGGTCATTGAGTTGTGGGGTGTGGGCATTGAGTTGTGAGGCATTGAGTTGTGGGTCATTGAATTGTGAGTCATTGATTTGTGCAGCATTGAGTTATAGGCACTGAGTTGTGGTGCATTGTGGATCATTGAGTTCCTGGGCATTGAGTTGTGGGCATTGTGTTGTGGGAATTGAGATGTTGGCACTAAGTTGTGGGGCATTGAGTTCTGGGTCATTGAATTGTGAGGCATTGATTTGTGCAGCATTGAATTTTCGGCACTGAGTTGTGGTGCATTGAGTTTTGGGTCATTGTGTTGTGGGGCATTGAGTTGTGGGGCATTGAGTTGTGGGCCATTGAGTTGTGGGGCATTGAGCTGTGAGCATTGAGTTGTGGGCATTGAGTTGTGTGCATTGAGTTGTGGGGCATTGAGCTGTGAGCACTGTGTTGTGGGCCATTGAGTTGTGGGCCATTGAGTTGTGGGCCATTGAGTTGTGGGGCATTGAGCTGTGAGCATTGAGTTGTGGGCATTGAGTTGTGGGGCATTGAGCTGTGAGCACTGTGTTGTGGGCCATTGAGTTGTGGGCCATTGAGTTGTGGGCCATTGAGTTGTGGGGCATTGAGCTGTGAGCATTGAGTTGTGGGCATTGAGTTGTGTGCATTGTGTTGTGGGGCATTGAGTTATGGGTCATTACGTTGTGGGGCATTGAGTTGTGGGCATTGAGTTGTGGGCACTGAGTTGTGGACACTGAGCTGTGGGTCATTGAGTTGTGGGGTGTGGGCATTGAGTTGTGAGGCATTGAGTTGTGGGTCATTGAGTTGTGGGTCATTGAATTGTGAGGCATTGATTTGTGCAGCATTGAGTTATAGGCACTGAGTTGTGGTGCATTGAGTTGTGGGTCATTGAGTTGTGGGCACTGTGTTGTGGGCGATTGAGTTGTGGGCCATTGAGTTGTGGGCCATTGAGTTGTGGGGCATTGAGTTGTGGGGCATTGAGCTGTGAGCACTGAGTTGTGGGCATTGAGTTGTGGGGCATTGAGTTGTGGGTCATTGAGTGGTGGGGCATTGAGTTGTGCAGCATTGAGTTATAGGCATTGAGTTGTGGGGTATTGAGTTGTGGGGTATTGAGTTGTGGGTCATTGAGTTGTGGGTCATTGAGTTGTGGGTCATTGAGTTGTGGGTCATTGAGTTGTGGGGCATTGAGTTGTGGGCATTGAGTTGTGGGCATTGAGTTGTGGGCCATTGAGTTGTGGGTCATTGAGTTGTGGGGCATTGAGTTGTGGGTCATTGAGTGGTGGGGCATTGAGTTGTGCAGCATTGAGTTATAGGCATTGAGTTGTGGGGTATTGAGTTGTGGGGTATTGAGTTGTGGGTCATTGAGTTGTGGGTCATTGAGTTGTGGGTCATTGAGTTGTGGGGCATTGAGTTGTGGGCATTGAGTTGTGGGCATTGAGTTGTGGGCCATTGAGTTGTGGGTCATTGAGTTGTGGGTCATTGAGTTGTGGGGCATTGAGTTGTGGGTCATTGAGTTGTTGGGCACTGAGTTGTGGGCATTGAGTTATGGGACATTGAGTTATGGGGCATTGAGTTATGGGGCATTGAGTTGTGGGCATTGTGTTGTGGGCATTGTGTTGTGGGGCACTGATTTGTGGACACTGAGCTGTGGGTCATTGAGTTGTGGGGTGTGGGCATTGAGTTGTGAGGCATTGAGTTGTGGGTCATTGAATTGTGAGTCATTGATTTGTGCAGCATTGAGTTATAGGCACTGAGTTGTGGTGCATTGTGGATCATTGAGTTCCTGGGCATTGAGTTGTGGGCATTGTGTTGTGGGAATTGAGATGTTGGCACTAAGTTGTGGGGCATTGAGTTCTGGGTCATTGAATTGTGAGGCATTGATTTGTGCAGCATTGAATTTTCGGCACTGAGTTGTGGTGCATTGAGTTTTGGGTCATTGTGTTGTGGGGCATTGAGTTGTGGGGCATTGAGTTGTGGGCCATTGAGTTGTGGGGCATTGAGCTGTGAGCATTGAGTTGTGGGCATTGAGTTGTGTGCATTGAGTTGTGGGGCATTGAGCTGTGAGCACTGTGTTGTGGGCCATTGAGTTGTGGGCCATTGAGTTGTGGGCCATTGAGTTGTGGGGCATTGAGCTGTGAGCATTGAGTTGTGGGCATTGAGTTGTGGGGCATTGAGCTGTGAGCACTGTGTTGTGGGCCATTGAGTTGTGGGCCATTGAGTTGTGGGCCATTGAGTTGTGGGGCATTGAGCTGTGAGCATTGAGTTGTGGGCATTGAGTTGTGTGCATTGTGTTGTGGGGCATTGAGTTATGGGTCATTACGTTGTGGGGCATTGAGTTGTGGGCATTGAGTTGTGGGCACTGAGTTGTGGACACTGAGCTGTGGGTCATTGAGTTGTGGGGTGTGGGCATTGAGTTGTGAGGCATTGAGTTGTGGGTCATTGAGTTGTGGGTCATTGAATTGTGAGGCATTGATTTGTGCAGCATTGAGTTATAGGCACTGAGTTGTGGTGCATTGAGTTGTGGGTCATTGTGTTGTGGGGCATTGAGTTGTGGGGCATTGAGTTGTGGGGCACTGAGTTGTGGTTCATTGAGTTGTGGGGCATTGAGTTGTGAGTCATTGAGTTGTGGGGCATTGAGTTGTTGGGCACTGAGTTGTGGGTCTTTGAGTTGTGGGACATTGAGTTGTGGGTCATTGAGTTGTTGGGCACTGAGTTGTGGCTCATTGAGTTGTGGGGCATTGAGTTGTGAGTCATTGAGTTGTGGGGCATTGAGTTGTGGGGCATTGAGTTGTGGGTCATTGAGTTGTGGGACATTGAGTTGTGGGTCATTGAGTTGTTGGGCACTGAGTTGTGGCTCATTGAGTTGTGGGGCATTGAGTTGTGAGTCATTGAGTTGTGGGGCATTGAGTTGTGGGCATTGAGTTGTGGGCACTGTGTTGTGGGCCATTGAGTTGTGGGCCATTGAGTTGTGGGTCATTGAGTTGTGGGTCATTGAATTGTGAGGCATTGATTTGTGGGTCATTGAGTTGTTGGGCACTGAGTTGTGGCTCATTGAGTTGTGGGGCATTGAGTTGTGAGTCATTGAGTTGTGGGGCATTGAGTTGTGGGCACTGTGTTGTGGGGCATTGAGTTGTGGGCCATTGATTTGTGGGCCATTGAGTTGTGGGTCATTGAGTTGTGGGTCATTGAATTGTGAGGCATTGATTTGTGCAGCATTGAGTTATAGGCACTGAGTTGTGGTGCATTGAGTTGTGGGTCTTTGTGTTGTGGGGCATTGAGTTGTGGGGCATTGAGTTGTGGGGCATTGAGTTGTGGGTCATTGAGTTGTGGGTCATTGAGTTGTGGGTCATTGAGTTGTGGGGCATTGAGTTGTGGGTCATTGAGTTGTTGGGCACTGAGTTGTGGGTCATTGAGTTGTGGGGCATTGAGTTGTGAGTCATTGAGTTGTGGGGCATTGAGTTGTGGGCATTGAGTTGTGGGCACTGTGTTGTGGGCCATTGAGCTGTGGGCCATTGAGTTGTGGGCCATTGAGTTGTGGGCCATTGAGTTGTGGGGCATTGAGCTATGAGCATTGAGTTGTGGGCATTGAGTTGTGTGCATTGTGTTGTGGGCCATTGAGTTATGGGTCATTACGTTGTGGGCATTGAGTTGTGGGCACTGTGTTGTGGGGCATTGAGTTGTGGGCCATTGAGTTGTGGGCCATTGAGTTATGGGGCATTGAGTTGTGGGCCATTGAGTTATGGGTCATTACGTTGTGGGCATTGAGTTGTGGGCACTGTGTTGTGGGGCATTGAGTTGTGGGCCATTGAGTTGTGGGCCATTGAGTTGTGGGCCATTGAGTTGTGGGCCATTGAGTTATGGGGCATTGAGCTGTGAGCATTGAGTTGTGGGCCATTGAGTTGTGGGGCATTGAGTTGTGGGGCATTGAGCTGTGAGCACTGAGTTGTGGGCATTGAGTTGAGGGGCATTGAGTTGTGGGTCATTGAGTGGTGGGGCATTGAGTTGTGCAGCATTGAGTTATAGGCATTGAGTTGTGGGGTATTGAGTTGTGGGGTATTGAGTTGTGGGTCATTGAGTTGTGGGTCATTGAGTTGTGGGTCATTGAGTTGTGGGGCATTGAGTTGTGGGCATTGAGTTGTGGGCATTGAGTTGTGGGCCATTGAGTTGTGGGTCATTGAGTTGTGGGGCATTGAGTTGTGGGTCATTGAGTGGTGGGGCATTGAGTTGTGCAGCATTGAGTTATAGGCATTGAGTTGTGGGGTATTGAGTTGTGGGGTATTGAGTTGTGGGTCATTGAGTTGTGGGTCATTGAGTTGTGGGTCATTGAGTTGTGGGGCATTGAGTTGTGGGCATTGAGTTGTGGGCATTGAGTTGTGGGCCATTGAGTTGTGGGTCATTGAGTTGTGGGTCATTGAGTTGTGGGGCATTGAGTTGTGGGTCATTGAGTTGTTGGGCACTGAGTTGTGGGCATTGAGTTATGGGACATTGAGTTATGGGGCATTGAGTTATGGGGCATTGAGTTGTGGGCATTGTGTTGTGGGCATTGTGTTGTGGGGCACTGATTTGTGGACACTGAGCTGTGGGTCATTGAGTTGTGGGGTGTGGGCATTGAGTTGTGAGGCATTGAGTTGTGGGTCATTGAATTGTGAGTCATTGATTTGTGCAGCATTGAGTTATAGGCACTGAGTTGTGGTGCATTGTGGATCATTGAGTTCCGGGGCATTGAGTTGTGGGCATTGTGTTGTGGGAATTGAGATGTTGGCACTAAGTTGTGGGGCATTGAGTTCTGGGTCATTGAATTGTGAGGCATTGATTTGTGCAGCATTGAATTTTCGGCACTGAGTTGTGGTGCATTGAGTTTTGGGTCATTGTGTTGTGGGGCATTGAGTTGTGGGGCATTGAGTTGTGGGCCATTGAGTTGTGGGGCATTGAGCTGTGAGCATTGAGTTGTGGGCATTGAGTTGTGTGCATTGAGTTGTGGGGCATTGAGCTGTGAGCACTGTGTTGTGGGCCATTGAGTTGTGGGCCATTGAGTTGTGGGCCATTGAGTTGTGGGGCATTGAGCTGTGAGCATTGAGTTGTGGGCACTGAGTTGTGGACACTGAGCTGTGGGTCATTGAGTTGTGGGGTGTGGGCATTGAGTTGTGAGGCATTGAGTTGTGGGTCATTGAGTTGTGGGTCATTGAATTGTGAGGCATTGATTTGTGCAGCATTGAGTTATAGGCACTGAGTTGTGGTGCATTGAGTTGTGGGTCATTGTGTTGTGGGGCATTGAGTTGTGGGGCATTGAGTTGTGGGGCATTGAGTTGTGGGTCATTGAGTTGTGGGACATTGAGTTGTGGGTCATTGAGTTGTTGGGCATTGAGTTGTGGCTCATTGAGTTGTGGGGCATTGAGTTGTGAGTCATTGAGTTGTGGGGCATTGAGTTGTGGGCATTGAGTTGTGGGCACTGTGTTGTGGGCCATTGAGTTGTGGGCCATTGAGTTGTGGGTCATTGAGTTGTGGGTCATTGAATTGTGAGGCATTGATTTGTGCAGCATTGAGTTATAGGCACTGAGTTGTGGTGCATTGAGTTGTGGGTCTTTGTGTTGTGGGGCATTGAGTTGTGGGGCATTGAGTTGTGGGTCATTGAGTTGTGGGTCATTGAGTTGTGGGTCATTGAGTTGTGGGTCATTGAGTTGTGGGGCATTGAGTTGTGGGTCATTGAGTTGTTGGGCACTGAGTTGTGGGTCATTGAGTTGTGGGGCATTGAGTTGTGAGTCATTGAGTTGTGGGGCATTGAGTTGTGGGCATTGAGTTGTGGGCACTGTGTTGTGGGCCATTGAGCTGTGGGCCATTGAGTTGTGGGCCATTGAGTTGTGGGCCATTGAGTTGTGGGGCATTGAGCTATGAGCATTGAGTTGTGGGCATTGAGTTGTGTGCATTGTGTTGTGGGCCATTGAGTTATGGGTCATTACGTTGTGGGCATTGAGTTGTGGGCACTGTGTTGTGGGGCATTGAGTTGTGGGCCATTGAGTTGTGGGCCATTGAGTTATGGGGCATTGAGCTGTGAGCATTGAGTTGGGGGCATTGAGTTGTGGCGAAGTGAGTTGTGGGCATTGAGTTGTGGGCACTGTGTTGTGGGGCATTGAGTTGTGGGCCATTGAGTTGTGGGCCATTGAGTTATGGGGCATTGAGCTGTGAGCATTGAGTTGGGGGCATTGAGTTGTGGCGAAGTGAGTTCTGGGCATTGAGTTGTGGGAATTGAGACGTAGGCATTGAGTTGTGGGAATTGAGTTATGGGTCATTGAGTTGTGGGACATTGAGTTGTGGGAATTGAGTTGTTGGCACTGCGTTGTGGGGCATTGAGTCGTGGGCAATTGAGTTGTGGGCATTGAGTTTTTGGACATTGATTTGTGGGCATTGTATTGTGGGCATTGAGATGTTGGCACTGAGTCGTGGGGCATTGATTTGTAGGACACTAAGTTGTGGGCATTGAGTTGCGGGGCATTGAGTTGTGGGGCATTGAGTTATGGGGCATTGATTGTTGGACACTAAGCTGTAGGCATTGAGTTGCGGGGCATTGAGTTGTAGGCAATGAGGTGTGGGGCATTGAGTTGTGGGGAATTGAGTTGTGGGCATTGAGTTAATGGTCATTGAATTGTGGGCATTGTGTTGTGGGCATTGAGTTGTGGGCATTGAGTTGTGGTGCATTGAGTTGTGGGTCACTGTTTTGTGGAATTAAGTTGTGGGCATTGAATTGTGGGCATTGAATTGTGGGCAATGATTTGTGGACACTGAGTTGTGGGGCATTGAGTTGTGGGGCATTGAGTTGTGGGTCATTGAGTTGTGGGCCATTGAGTTGTGGGTCATTGAGTTGTGGGTCATTGAGTTGTGCGGCATTGAGTTGTGCAGCATTGAGTTATAGACACTGAGTTGTGGGGCATTGAGTTGTGGGGCATTGAGTTGTGGGGCACTGAGACGTGGGCACTGAATTGTGGGTCATTGAGTTGTGGGGCATTGAGTTGTGGGGCATTGAGTTGTGGGGCATTGAGTTGTGGGTCATTGAGTTGTGGGCCATTGAGTTGTGGGTCATTGAGTTGTGGGTCATTGAGTTGTGCGGCATTGAGTTGTGCAGCATTGAGTTATAGGCACTGAGTTGTGGGGCATTGAGTTGTGGGGCATTGAGTTGTGGGGCACTGAGACGTGGGCACTGAATTGTGGGTCATTGAGTTGTGGGGCATTGAGTTGTGGGGCATTGAGTTGTGGGGCATTGAGTTGTGGGGCATTGAGTTGTGGGGCATTGAGGTCTGGGTCATTGAGTTGTGGGGCATTGAGTTGTGGGCATTGAGTTTTGGGCACTGAGTTGTGGGGCATTGAGTTGTGGGGCATTGAATTGTGGAGCACTGAGATGTGGGCACTGAGTTGTGGGTCATTGAATTGTGGGGCATTGAGTTGTGGGTCATTGAGTGGTGGGGCATTGAGTTGTGCAGCATTAAGTTATAGGCACTGAGTTGTGGGGTATTGAGTTGTGGGACATTGAGTTATGGGTCATTGAGTTGTGGGTCATTGAGTTGTGGGTCATTGAGTTGTGGGGCATTGAGTTGTGGGCATTGAGTTGTGGGCACTGTGTTGTGGGCCATTGAGTTGTGGGCCATTGAGTTGTGGGCCATTGAGTTGTGGGGCATTGAGTTGTGGGGCATTGAGCTGTGAGCACTGAGTTGTGGGCATTGAGTTGTGGGGCATTGAGTTGTGGGTCATTGAGTTGTGGGCCATTGAGTTGTGGGCCATTGAGTTGTGGGACATTGAGTTGTGGGGCATTGAGCTTTGGGCATTGAGTTGTGGGCATTGAGTTGTGGGCATTGTGTTGTGTGCCATTGAGTTATGGGTCATTACGTTGTGGGGCATTGAGTTGTGGGCATTGAGTTTTGGGCACTGAGTTGTGGGGCATTGAGTTGTGGGGCATTGAATTGTGGAGTACTGAGATGTGGGCACTGAGTTGTGGGTCATTGAATTGTGGGGCATTGAGTTGTGGGTCATTGAGTGGTGGGGCATTGAGTTGTGCAGCATTAAGTTATAGGCACTGAGTTGTGGGGTATTGAGTTGTGGGACATTGAGTTATGGGTCATTGAGTTGTGGGTCATTGAGTTGTGGGTCATTGAGTTGTGGGGCATTGAGTTGTGGGCATTGAGTTGTGGGCACTGTGTTGTGGGCCATTGAGTTGTGGGCCATTGAATTGTGGGCCATTGAGTTGTGGGGCATTGAGTTGTGGGGCATTGAGCTGTGAGCACTGAGTTGTGGGCATTGAGTTGTGGGGCATTGAGTTTTGGTCATTGAGTGGTGGGGCATTGAGTTGTGGGTCATTGAGTTGTGGGGCATTGAGTTGTGGGCATTGAGTTGTGGGCCATTGAGTTGTGGGTCATTGAGTTGTGGGGCATTGAGTTATAGGCATTGAGTTGTGGGGTATTGAGTTGTGCGGTATTGAGTTGTGGGTCATTGTGTTGTGGGTCATTGAGTTGTGGGTCATTGAGTTGTGGGGCATTGAGTTATAGGCATTGAGTTGTGGGGTATTGAGTTGTGGGGTATTGAGTTGTGGGTCATTGAGTTGTGGGTCATTGAGTTGTGGGTCATTGAGTTGTGGGGCATTGAGTTGTGGGCATTGAGTTCTGGGCCATTGAGTTGTGGGTCATTGAGTTGTGGGTCATTGTGTTGTGGGCCATTGAGTTGTGGGCCATTGAGTTGTGGGGCATTGAGTTATAGGCATTGAGTTGTGGGGCATTGAGTTGTGGGCATTGAGTTGTGGGCATTGTGTTGTGTGCCATTGAGTTATGGGTCATTACGTTGTGGGGCATTGAGTTGTGGGCATTGAGTTGTGGGCACTGTATTGTGGGGCATTGAGTTGTGGGCCATTGAGTTGTGGGGCATTGAGCTGTGAGCATTGAGTTGTGGGCATTGAGTTGTGGGGAAGTGAGTTGTGGGCATTGAGTTGTGGGCATTGAGACGTAGGCATTGAGTTGTGTGAATTGAGTTATGGGTCATTGAGTTGTGGGACATTGAGTTGTGGGAATTGAGTTGTGGGCACTGCATTGTGGGGCATTGAGTCGTGGATCATGAGTTGTGGGTCATAGAATTATGAGGCATTGATTTGTGCAGCATTGAGTTATAGGCACTGAGTTGTGGGGCATTGAGTTGTGAGGCATTGAGTTGTGGGGCATTGAGTTGTGGGGCATTGAGTTGTGGGGCATTGAGTTGTGGGGCATTGAGTTGTGGGCATTGAGTTTTGGACACTGAGTTGTGGGGCATTGAGTTGTGGGGCATTGAATTGTGGGGCACTGAGATGTGGGCACTGAGTTGTGGGTCATTGAATTGTGGGGCATTGAGTTGTGGGTCATTGAGTGGTGGGGCATTGAGTTGTGCAGCATTGAGTTATAGGCACTGAGTTGTGGGGTATTGAGTTGTGGGGTATTGAGTTGTGGGTCATTGAGTTGTGGGTCATTGAGTTGTGGGGCATTGAGTTGTGGGTCATTGAGTTGTGGGGCATTGAGTTGTGGGCACTGAGTTGTGGGGCATTGTGTTCTGGGTCATTGAGTTGTGGGGCATTGAGTTGAGGGCATTGAGTTTTGGGCACTGAGTTGTGGGGCATTGAGTTGTGGGGCATTGCGTTGTGGGGCACTGAGATGTGGGCACTGAGTTGTGGGTCATTGAATTGTGGGTCATTGAGTTGAGGGGCACTGAGATGTGGGCACTGAATTGTGGGTCAATGAGTTGTGGGGCATTGAGTTGTGGGTTTTTTAGTTGTGGGGCATTGAGTTGTGGGGCATTGAGTTGTGGGCCATTGAGTTGTGGGTCATTGAGTTGTGGTGCATTGAGTTGTAGGGCATTGAGTTGTGGGCACTGAGTTGTGGGTCATTGAGTTGTAGGTCATTGAGTTGTGGGTCATTGAGTTGTGGGTCATTGAGTTGTGGGCCATTGAGTTTTGGGGCATTGAGCTGTGAGCATTGAGTTGTGGGCATTGAGTTGTGGGCTTTGAGTTGTGGGGCATTGAGCTGTGGGGAAGTGAGTTGTGGGCATCGAGTTGTGGGCATTGAGACGTAGGCATTGAATTGTGGGAATTGAGTTATGCGTCATTGAGTTGTGGGACATTGAGTTGTGGGAATTGAGTTGTGGGCACTGAGTTGTGGGGCATTGAGTTGTGGGCATTGTGTTGTGGGCATTGAGATGTTGGCACTAAGTTGTGGGGCATTGAGTTCTGGGTCATTGAGTTGTGGGGCATTGAGTTGTGGGCATTGAGTTGTGGGGCATTGAGTTGTTGGGCATTGAGTTGTGGGCATTGAGTTTTTGAGCATTGAGTTGTGGGCATTGTGTTGTGGGAATTGAGATGTTGGCACTAAGTTGTGGGGCATTGAGTTCTGGGTCATTGAATTGTGAGGCATTGATTTGTGCAGCATTGAGTTATAGGCACTGAGTTGTGGTGCATTGAGTTTTGGGTCATTGTGTTGTGGGGCATTGAGTTGTGGGGCATTGAGTTGTGGGTCATTGAGTTGTGGGTCATTGAGTTGTGGGTCATTGAGTTGTGGGGCATTGAGTTGTGGGTCATTGAGTTGTTGGGCACTGAGTTGTGGGCATTGAGTTATGGGACATTGAGTTATGGGGCATTGAGTTATGGGGCATTGAGTTGTGGGCATTGTGTTGTGGGGCATTGAGCTGTGAGCACTGAGTTGTGGGCATTGAGTTGTGGGTCATTGAGTTGTGGGGTGTGGGCATTGAGTTGTGAGGCATTGAGTTGTGGATCATTGAGTTGTGGGTCATTGAATTGTGAGTCATTGCTTTGTGCAGCATTGAGTTATAGGCACTGAGTTGTGGTGCATTGTGGATCATTGAGTTGTGGGGCATTGAGTTGTGGGGCATTGAGTTGTGGGCACTGAGTTGTGGGTCATTGAGTTGTGGGTCATTGAGTTCCGGGGCATTGAGTTGTGGGCATTGAGTTGTGGGCACTGTGTTGTTGGCCATTGAGTTGTGGGCCATTGAGTTGTGGGCCATTGAGTTGTGGGGCATTGAGCTGTGAGCATTGAGTTGTGGGCATTGAGTTGTGTGCATTGTGTTGTGGGGCATTGAGTTATGGGTCATTACGTTGTGGGGCATTGAGTTGTGGGCATTGAGTTGTGGGCACTGAGTTGTGGACACTGAGCTGTGGGTCATTGAGTTGTGGGGTGTGGGCATTGAGTTGTGAGGCATTGAGTTGTGGGTCATTGAGTTGTGGGTCATTGAAATGTGAGGCATTGATTTGTGCAGCATTGAGTTATAGGCACTGAGTTGTGGTGCATTGAGTTGTGGGTCATTGTGTTGTGGGGCATTGAGTTGTGGGTCATTGAGTTGTTGGGCACTGAGTTGTGGGTCATTGAGTTGTGGGGCATTGAGTTGTGGGTCATTGTGTTGTGGGGCATTGAGTTGTGGGGCACTGAGTTGTGGGGCATTGAGTTGTGGGTCATTGAGTTGTGGGGCATTGAGTTGTGGGTCATTGAGTTGTTGGGCACTGAGTTGTGGGTCATTGAGTTGTGGGGCATTGAGTTGTGAGTCATTGAGTTGTGGGGCATTGAGTTGTGGGCATTGAGTTGTGGGCACTGTGTTGTGGGCCATTGAGTTGTGGGCCATTGAGTTGTGGGTCATTGAGTTGTGGGTCATTGAATTGTGAGGCATTGATTTGTGCAGCATTGAGTTATAGGCACTGAGTTGTGGTGCATTGAGTTGTGGGTCATTGTGTTGTGAGTCATTGAGTTGTGGGGCATTGAGTTGTGGGCATTGAGTTGTGGGCACTGTGTTGTGGGCCATTGAGTTGTGGGCCATTGAGTTGTGGGCCATTGAGTTGTGGGCCATTGAGTTGTGGGGCATTGAGCTATGAGCATTGAGTTGTGGGCAGTGAGTTGTGTGCATTGTGTTGTGGGCCATTGAGTTATGGGTCATTACGTTGTGGGCATTGAGTTGTGGGGCATTGAGTTGTGGGGCACTGGGACGTGGGCACTGAATTGTGGGTCATTGAGTTGTGTGGCATTGAGTTGTGGGCATTGAGTTTTTGGACATTGATTTGTGGGCATTGTATTGTGGGCATTGAGATGTTGGCACTGAGTCGTGGGGCATTGATTTGTAGGACACTAAGTTGTGGGCATTGAGTTGCGGGGCATTGAGTTGTGGGGCATTGAGTTATGGGGCATTGATTGTTGGACACTAAGCTGTAGGCATTGAGTTGCGGGGCATTGAGTTGTAGGCAATGAGGTGTGGGGCATTGAGTTGTGGGGAATTGAGTTGTGGGCATTGAGTTAATGGTCATTGAATTGTGGGCATTGTGTTGTGGGCATTGAGTTGTGGGCATTGAGTTGTGGTGCATTGAGTTGTGGGTCACTGTTTTGTGGAATTAAGTTGTGGGCATTGAATTGTGGGCATTGAATTGTGGGCAATGATTTGTGGACACTGAGTTGTGGGGCATTGAGTTGTGGGGCATTGAGTTGTGGGTCATTGAGTTGTGGGTCATTGAGTTGTCGGTCATTGAGTTGTGGGTCATTGAGTTGTGGGGCATTGAGTTGTGCAGCATTGAGTTATAGGCACTGAGTTGTGGGGCATTGAGTTGTGGGGCATTGAGTTGTGGGGCACTGGGACGTGGGCACTGAATTGTGGGTCATTGAGTTGTGGGGCATTGAGTTGTGGGGCATTGAGTTGTGGGTCATTGAGTTGTGGGTCAATGAGTTGCGGGGCATTGAGTTGTGCAGCATTGAGTTATACGCACTGAGTTGTGGGGCATTGAGTTGTGGGTCATTGAGTTGTGGGTCAATGAGTTGCGGGGCATTGAGTTGTGGGCATTGAGTTGTGGGGCATTGAGTTGTGGGGCATTGAGTTGTGGGGCATTGAGGTCTGGGTCATTGAGTTGTGGGGCATTGAGTTGTGGGCATTGAGTTTTGGGCACTGAGTTGTGGGGCATTGAGTTGTGGGGCATTGAATTGTGGAGCACTGAGATGTGGGCACTGAGTTGTGGGTCATTGAATTGTGGGGCATTGAGTTGTGGGTCATTGAGTGGTGGGGCATTGAGTTGTGCAGCATTAAGTTATAGGCACTGAGTTGTGGGGTATTGAGTTGTGGGACATTGAGTTATGGGTCATTGAGTTGTGGGTCATTGAGTTGTGGGCCATTGAGTTGTGGGCCATTGAGTTGTGGGCGTTGAGTTGTGGGGCATTGAGCTGTGGGGAAGTGAGTTGTGGGCATCGAGTTGTGGGCATTGAGACGTAGGCATTGAATTGTGGGAATTGAGTTATGCGTCATTGAGTTGTGGGACATTGAGTTGTGGGAATTGAGTTGTGGGCACTGAGTTGTGGGGCATTGAGTTGTGGGCATTGTGTTGTGGGCATTGAGATGTTGGCACTAAGTTGTGGGGCATTGAGTTCTGGGTCATTGAGTTGTGGGGCATTGAGTTGTGGGCATTGAGTTGTGGGGCATTGAGTTGTTGGGCATTGAGTTGTGGGCATTGAGTTTTTGAGCATTGAGTTGTGGGCATTGTGTTGTGGGAATTGAGATGTTGGCACTAAGTTGTGGTGCATTGAGTTCTGGGTCATTGAATTGTGAGGCATTGATTTGCTCAGCATTGAGTTATCGGCACTGAGTTGTGGTGCATTGAGTTTTGGGTCATTGTGTTGTGGGGCATTGAGTTGTGGGGCATTGAGTTGTGGGTCATTGAGTTGTGGGTCATTGAGTTGTGGGTCATTGAGTTGTGGGGCATTGAGTTGTGGGTCATTGAGTTGTTGGGCACTGAGTTGTGGGCATTGAGTTATGGGACATTGAGTTATGGGGCATTGAGTTGTGGGGCATTGAGTTGTGGGCATTGTGTTGTGGGGCATTGAGCTGTGAGCACTGAGTTGTGGGCATTGAGTTGTGGGTCATTGAGTTGTGGGGTGTGGGCATTGAGTTGTGAGGCATTGAGTTGTGGGTCATTGAGTTGTGGGTCATTGAATTGTGAGTCATTGCTTTGTGCAGCATTGAGTTATAGGCACTGAGTTGTGGTGCATTGTGGATCATTGAGTTGTGGGGCATTGAGTTGTGGGGCATTGAGTTGTGGGCACTGAGTTGTGGGTCATTGAGTTGTGGGTCATTGAGTTCCGGGGCATTGAGTTGTGGGGCATTGAGTTGTGGGCACTGAGTTGTGGGTCATTGAGTTGTGGGTCATTGAGTTCCGGGGCATTGAGTTGTGGGCACTGAGTTGTGGGTCATTGAGTTGTGGGTCATTGAGTTCCGGGGCATTGAGTTGTGGGCATTGAGTTGTGGGCACTGTGTTGTGGGCCATTGAGTTGTGGGCCATTGAGTTGTGGGCCATTGAGCTGTGAGCATTGAGTTGTGGGCATTGAGTTGTGTGCATTGTGTTGTGGGGCATTGAGTTATGGGTCATTACGTTGTGGGGCATTGAGTTGTGGGCATTGAGTTGTGGGTCATTGAGTTGTGGGTCATTGAGTTGTGGGGCATTGAGTTGTGGGGTGTGGGCATTGAGTTGTGAGGCATTGAGTTGTGGGTCATTGAGTTGTGGGTCATTGAAATGTGAGGCATTGATTTGTGCAGCATTGAGTTATAGGCACTGAGTTGTGGTGCATTGAGTTGTGGGTCATTGTGTTCTGGGGCATTGAGTTGTGGGGCATTGAGTTGTGGGGCATTGAGCTATGAGCATTGAGTTGTGGGCATTGAGTTGTGTGCATTGTGTTGTGGGCCATTGAGTTATGGGTCATTACGTTGTGGGCATTGAGTTGTGGGCACTGTGTTGTGGGGCATTGAGTTGTGGGCCATTGAGTTGTGGGCCATTGAGTTATGGGGCATTGAGCTGTGAGCATTGAGTTGGGGGCATTGAGTTGTGGCGAAGTGAGTTGTGGGCATTGAGTTGTGGGCACTGTGTTGTGGGGCATTGAGTTGTGGGCCATTGAGTTGTGGGCCATTGAGTTATGGGGCATTGAGCTGTGAGCATTGAGTTGGGGGCATTGAGTTGTGGCGAAGTGAGTTGTGGGCATTGAGTTGTGGGAATTGAGACGTAGGCATTGAGTTGTGGGAATTGAGTTATGGGTCATTGAGTTGTGGGACATTGAGTTGTGGGAATTGAGTTGTTGGCACTGCGTTGTGGGGCATTGAGTCGTGGGCAATTGAGTTGTGGGCATTGAGTTTTTGGACATTGATTTGTGGGCATTGTATTGTGGGCATTGAGATGTTGGCACTGAGTCGTGGGGCATTGATTTGTAGGACACTAAGTTGTGGGCATTGAGTTGCGGGGCATTGAGTTGTGGGGCATTGAGTTATGGGGCATTGATTGTTGGACACTAAGCTGTAGGCATTGAGTTGCGGGGCATTGAGTTGTAGGCAATGAGGTGTGGGGCATTGAGTTGTGGGGAATTGAGTTGTGGGCATTGAGTTAATGGTCATTGAATTGTGGGCATTGTGTTGTGGGCATTGAGTTGTGGGCATTGAGTTGTGGTGCATTGAGTTGTGGGTCACTGTTTTGTGGAATTAAGTTGTGGGCATTGAATTGTGGGCATTGAATTGTGGGCAATGATTTGTGGACACTGAGTTGTGGGGCATTGAGTTGTGGGGCATTGAGTTGTGGGTCATTGAGTTGTGGGCCATTGAGTTGTGGGTCATTGAGTTGTGGGTCATTGAGTTGTGCGGCATTGAGTTGTGCAGCATTGAGTTATAGGCACTGAGTTGTGGGGCATTGAGTTGTGGGGCATTGAGTTGTGGGGCACTGAGACGTGGGCACTGAATTGTGGGTCATTGAGTTGTGGGGCATTGAGTTGTGGGTCATTGAGTTGTGGTGCATTGAGTTGTGGGGCATTGAGTTGTGGGGCATTGAGTTGTGGGGCATTGAGTTGTGGGGCATTGAGTTGTGGGTCAATGAGTTGCGGGGCATTGAGTTGTGCAGCATTGAGTTATACGCACTGAGTTGTGGGGCATTGAGTTGTGGATCATGAGTTGTGGGTCATTGAATTGTGAGGCATTGATTTGTGCAGCATTGAGTTATAGGCACTGAGTTGTGGGGCATTGAGTTGTGGGGCATTGAGTTGTGGGGCATTGAGTTGTGGGGCATTGAGGTCTGGGTCATTGAGTTGTGGGGCATTGAGTTGTGGGCATTGAGTTTTGGGCACTGAGTTGTGGGGCATTGAGTTGTGGGGCATTGAATTGTGGAGCACTGAGATGTGGGCACTGAGTTGTGGGTCATTGAATTGTGGGGCATTGAGTTGTGGGTCATTGAGTGGTGGGGCATTGAGTTGTGCAGCATTAAGTTACAGGCACTGAGTTGTGGGGTATTGAGTTGTGGGACATTGAGTTATGGGTCATTGAGTTGTGGGTCATTGAGTTGTGGGTCATTGAGTTGTGGGGCATTGAGTTGTGGGCATTGAGTTGTGGGCACTGTGTTGTGGGCCATTGAGTTGTGGGCCATTGAGTTGTGGGCCATTGAGTTGTGGGGCATTGAGTTGTGGGGCATTGAGCTGTGAGCACTGAGTTGTGGGCATTGAGTTGTGGGGCATTGAGTTGTGGGTCATTGAGTTGTGGGCCATTGAGTTGTGGGCCATTGAGTTGTGGGACATTGAGTTGTGGGGCATTGAGCTTTGGGCATTGAGTTGTGGGCATTGAGTTGTGGGCATTGTGTTGTGTGCCATTGAGTTATGGGTCATTACGTTGTGGGGCATTGAGTTGTGGGCATTGAGTTTTGGGCACTGAGTTGTGGGGCATTGAGTTGTGGGGCATTGAATTGTGGAGTACTGAGATGTGGGCACTGAGTTGTGGGTCATTGAATTGTGGGGCATTGAGTTGTGGGTCATTGAGTGGTGGGGCATTGAGTTGTGCAGCATTAAGTTATAGGCACTGAGTTGTGGGGTATTGAGTTGTGGGACATTGAGTTATGGGTCATTGAGTTGTGGGTCATTGAGTTGTGGGTCATTGAGTTGTGGGGCATTGAGTTGTGGGCATTGAGTTGTGGGCACTGTGTTGTGGGCCATTGAGTTGTGGGCCATTGAATTGTGGGCCATTGAGTTGTGGGGCATTGAGTTGTGGGGCATTGAGCTGTGAGCACTGAGTTGTGGGCATTGAGTTGTGGGGCATTGAGTTTTGGTCATTGAGTGGTGGGGCATTGAGTTGTGGGTCATTGAGTTGTGGGGCATTGAGTTGTGGGCATTGAGTTGTGGGCCATTGAGTTGTGGGTCATTGAGTTGTGGGGCATTGAGTTATAGACATTGAGTTGTGGGGTATTGAGTTGTGGGGTATTGAGTTGTGGGTCATTGTGTTATGGGTCATTGAGTTGTGGGTCATTGAGTTGTGGGGCATTGAGTTATAGGCATTGAGTTGTGGGGTATTGAGTTGTGGGGTATTGAGTTGTGGGTCATTGAGTTGTGGGTCATTGAGTTGTGGGTCATTGAGTTGTGGGGCATTGAGTTGTGGGCATTGAGTTCTGGGCCATTGAGTTGTGGGTCATTGAGTTGTGGGTCATTGTGTTGTGGGCCATTGAGTTGTGGGCCATTGAGTTGTGGGGCATTGAGTTATAGGCATTGAGTTGTGGGGCATTGAGTTGTGGGCATTGAGTTGTGGGCATTGTGTTGTGTGCCATTGAGTTATGGGTCATTACGTTGTGGGGCATTGAGTTGTGGGCATTGAGTTGTGGGCACTGTATTGTGGGGCATTGAGTTGTGGGCCATTGAGTTGTGGGGCATTGAGCTGTGAGCATTGAGTTGTGGGCATTGAGTTGTGGGGAAGTGAGTTGTGGGCATTGAGTTGTGGGCATTGAGACGTAGGCATTGAGTTGTGTGAATTGAGTTATGGGTCATTGAGTTGTGGGACATTGAGTTGTGGGAATTGAGTTGTGGGCACTGCATTGTGGGGCATTGAGTCGTGGATCATGAGTTGTGGGTCATAGAATTATGAGGCATTGATTTGTGCAGCATTGAGTTATAGGCACTGAGTTGTGGGGCATTGAGTTGTGGGGCATTGAGTTGTGGGGCATTGAGTTGTGGGGCATTGAGTTGTGGGTCATTGAGTTGTGGGGCATTGAGTTGTGGGCATTGAGTTTTGGGCACTGAGTTGTGGGGCATTGAGTTGTGGGGCATTGAATTGTGGGGCACTGAGATGTGGGCACTGAGTTGTGGGGCATTGAATTGTGGGGCATTGAGTTGTGGGTCATTGAGTGGTGGGGCATTGAGTTGTGCAGCATTGAGTTATAGGCACTGAGTTGTGGGGTATTGAGTTGTGGGGTATTGAGTTGTGGGTCATTGAGTTGTGGGTCATTGAGTTGTGGGGCATTGAGTTGTGGGTCATTGAGTTGTGGGGCACTGAGTTGTGGGCACTGAGTTGTGGGGCATTGTGTTCTGGGTCATTGAGTTGTGGGGCATTGAGTTGAGGGCATTGAGTTTTGGGCACTGAGTTGTGGGGCATTGAGTTGTGGGGCATTGCGTTGTGGGGCACTGAGATGTGGGCACTGAGTTGTGGGTCATTGAATTGTGGGGCACTGAGTTGTGGGGCATTGAATTGTGGGTCATTGAGTTGAGGGGCACTGAGATGTGGGCACTGAAATGTGGGTCAATGAGTTGTGGGGCATTGAGTTGTGGGTTTTTTAGTTGTGGGGCATTGAGTTGTGGGGCATTGAGTTGTGGGCCATTGAGTTGTGGGTCATTGAGTTGTGGTGCATTGAGTTGTAGGGCATTGAGTTGTGGGCACTGAGTTGTGGGTCATTGAGTTGTAGGTCATTGAGTTGTGGGTCATTGAGTTGTGGGTCATTGAGTTGTGGGCCATTGAGTTTTGGGGCATTGAGCTGTGAGCATTGAGTTGTGGGCATTGAGTTGTGGGCTTTGAGTTGTGGGGCATTGAGCTGTGGGGAAGTGAGTTGTGGGCATCGAGTTGTGGGCATTGAGACGTAGGCATTGAATTGTGGGAATTGAGTTATGCGTCATTGAGTTGTGGGACATTGAGTTGTGGGAATTGAGTTGTGGGCACTGAGTTGTGGGGCATTGAGTTGTGGGCATTGTGTTGTGGGCATTGAGATGTTGGCACTAAGTTGTGGGGCATTGAGTTCTGGGTCATTGAGTTGTGGGGCATTGAGTTGTGGGCATTGAGTTGTGGGGCATTGAGTTGTTGGGCATTGAGTTGTGGGCATTGAGTTTTTGAGCATTGAGTTGTGGGCATTGTGTTGTGGGAATTGAGATGTTGGCACTAAGTTGTGGGGCATTGAGTTCTGGGTCATTGAATTGTGAGGCATTGATTTGTGCAGCATTGAGTTATAGGCACTGAGTTGTGGTGCATTGAGTTTTGGGTCATTGTGTTGTGGGGCATTGAGTTGTGGGGCATTGAGTTGTGGGTCATTGAGTTGTGGGTCATTGAGTTGTGGGTCATTGAGTTGTGGGGCATTGAGTTGTGGGTCATTGAGTTGTTGGGCACTGAGTTGTGGGCATTGAGTTATGGGACATTGAGTTATGGGGCATTGAGTTATGGGGCATTGAGTTGTGGGCATTGTGTTGTGGGGCATTGAGCTGTGAGCACTGAGTTGTGGGCATTGAGTTGTGGGTCATTGAGTTGTGGGGTGTGGGCATTGAGTTGTGAGGCATTGAGTTGTGGATCATTGAGTTGTGGGTCATTGAATTGTGAGTCATTGCTTTGTGCAGCATTGAGTTATAGGCACTGAGTTGTGGTGCATTGTGGATCATTGAGTTGTGGGGCATTGAGTTGTGGGGCATTGAGTTGTGGGCACTGAGTTGTGGGTCATTGAGTTGTGGGTCATTGAGTTCCGGGGCATTGAGTTGTGGGCATTGAGTTGTGGGCACTGTGTTGTTGGCCATTGAGTTGTGGGCCATTGAGTTGTGGGCCATTGAGTTGTGGGGCATTGAGCTGTGAGCATTGAGTTGTGGGCATTGAGTTGTGGGCATTGTGTTGTGGGGCATTGAGTTATGGGTCATTACGTTGTGGGGCATTGAGTTGTGGGCATTGAGTTGTGGGCACTGAGTTGTGGACACTGAGCTGTGGGTCATTGAGTTGTGGGGTGTGGGCATTGAGTTGTGAGGCATTGAGTTGTGGGTCATTGAGTTGTGGGTCATTGAAATGTGAGGCATTGATTTGTGCAGCATTGAGTTATAGGCACTGAGTTGTGGTGCATTGAGTTGTGGGTCATTGTGTTGTGGGGCATTGAGTTGTGGGGCACTGAGTTGTGGGGCATTGAGTTGTGGGTCATTGAGTTGTGGGGCATTGAGTTGTGGGTCATTGAGTTGTTGGGCACTGAGTTGTGGGTCATTGAGTTGTGGGGCATTGAGTTGTGAGTCATTGAGTTGTGGGGCATTGAGTTGTGGGCATTGAGTTGTGGGCACTGTGTTGTGGGCCATTGAGTTGTGGGCCATTGAGTTGTGGGTCATTGAGTTGTGGGTCATTGAATTGTGAGGCATTGATTTGTGCAGCATTGAGTTATAGGCACTGAGTTGTGGTGCATTGAGTTGTGGGTCATTGTGTTGTGAGTCATTGAGTTGTGGGGCATTGAGTTGTGGGCATTGAGTTGTGGGCACTGTGTTGTGGGCCATTGAGTTGTGGGCCATTGAGTTGTGGGCCATTGAGTTGTGGGCCATTGAGTTGTGGGGCATTGAGCTATGAGCATTGAGTTGTGGGCAGTGAGTTGTGTGGCATTGAGTTGTGGGCCATTGAGTTGTGGGCCATTGAGTTGTGGGTCATTGAGTTGTGGGGCATTGAGTTGTGGGGCACTGGGACGTGGGCACTGAATTGTGGGTCATTGAGTTGTGGGGCATTGAGTTGTGGGCATTGAGTTTTTGGACATTGATTTGTGGGCATTGTATTGTGGGCATTGAGATGTTGGCACTGAGTCGTGGGGCATTGATTTGTAGGACACTAAGTTGTGGGCATTGAGTTGCGGGGCATTGAGTTGTGGGGCATTGAGTTATGGCGCATTGATTGTTGGACACTAAGCTGTAGGCATTGAGTTGCGGGGCATTGAGTTGTAGGCAATGAGGTGTGGGGCATTGAGTTGTGGGGAATTGAGTTGTGGGCATTGAGTTAATGGTCATTGAATTGTGGGCATTGTGTTGTGGGCATTGAGTTGTGGGCATTGAGTTGTGGTGCATTGAGTTGTGGGTCACTGTTTTGTGGAATTAAGTTGTGGGCATTGAATTGTGGGCATTGAATTGTGGGCAATGATTTGTGGACACTGAGTTGTGGGGCATTGAGTTGTGGGGCATTGAGTTGTGCGTCATTGAGTTGTGGGTCATTGAGTTGTCGGTCATTGAGTTGTGGGTCATTGAGTTGTGGGGCATTGAGTTGTGCAGCATTGAGTTATAGGCACTGAGTTGTGGGGCATTGAGTTGTGGGGCATTGAGTTGTGGGGCACTGGGACGTGGGCACTGAATTGTGGGTCATTGAGTTGTGGGGCATTGAGTTGTGGGGCATTGAGTTGTGGGTCATTGAGTTGTGGGTCAATGAGTTGCGGGGCATTGAGTTGTGCAGCATTGAGTTATACGCACTGAGTTGTGGGGCATTGAGTTGTGGGTCATTGAGTTGTGGGTCAATGAGTTGCGGGGCATTGAGTTGTGGGCATTGAGTTGTGGGGCATTGAGTTGTGGGGCATTGAGTTGTGGGGCATTGAGGTCTGGGTCATTGAGTTGTGGGGCATTGAGTTGTGGGCATTGAGTTTTGGGCACTGAGTTGTGGGGCATTGAGTTGTGGGGCATTGAATTGTGGAGCACTGAGATGTGGGCACTGAGTTGTGGGTCATTGAATTGTGGGGCATTGAGTTGTGGGTCATTGAGTGGTGGGGCATTGAGTTGTGCAGCATTAAGTTATAGGCACTGAGTTGTGGGGTATTGAGTTGTGGGACATTGAGTTATGGGTCATTGAGTTGTGGGTCATTGAGTTGTGGGTCATTGAGTTGTGGGGCATTGAGTTGTGGGCATTGAGTTGTGGGCACTGTTTCGTGGGCCATTGAGTTGTAGGCCGTTGAGTTGTGGGCCATTGAGTTGTGGGCGTTGAGTTGTGGGGCATTGAGCTGTGGGGAAGTGAGTTGTGGGCATCGAGTTGTGGGCATTGAGACGTAGGCATTGAATTGTGGGAATTGAGTTATGCGTCATTGAGTTGTGGGACATTGAGTTGTGGGAATTGAGTTGTGGGCACTGAGTTGTGGGGCATTGAGTTGTGGGCATTGTGTTGTGGGCATTGAGATGTTGGCACTAAGTTGTGGGGCATTGAGTTCTGGGTCATTGAGTTGTGGGGCATTGAGTTGTGGGCATTGAGTTGTGGGGCATTGAGTTGTTGGGCATTGAGTTGTGGGCATTGAGTTTTTGAGCATTGAGTTGTGGGCATTGTGTTGTGGGAATTGAGATGTTGGCACTAAGTTGTGGTGCATTGAGTTCTGGGTCATTGAATTGTGAGGCATTGATTTGCTCAGCATTGAGTTATCGGCACTGAGTTGTGGTGCATTGAGTTTTGGGTCATTGTGTTGTGGGGCATTGAGTTGTGGGGCATTGAGTTGTGGGTCATTGAGTTGTGGGTCATTGAGTTGTGGGTCATTGAGTTGTGGGGCATTGAGTTGTGGGTCATTGAGTTGTTGGGCACTGAGTTGTGGGCATTGAGTTATGGGACATTGAGTTATGGGGCATTGAGTTGTGGGGCATTGAGTTGTGGGCATTGTGTTGTGGGGCATTGAGCTGTGAGCACTGAGTTGTGGGCATTGAGTTGTGGGTCATTGAGTTGTGGGGTGTGGGCATTGAGTTGTGAGGCATTCAGTTGTGGGTCATTGAGTTGTGGGTCATTGAATTGTGAGTCATTGCTTTGTGCAGCATTGAGTTATAGGCACTGAGTTGTGGTGCATTGTGGATCATTGAGTTGTGGGGCATTGAGTTGTGGGGCATTGAGTTGTGGGCACTGAGTTGTGGGTCATTGAGTTGTGGGTCATTGAGTTCCGGGGCATTGAGTTGTGGGCATTGAGTTGTGGGCACTGTGTTGTGGGCCATTGAGTTGTGGGCCATTGAGTTGTGGGCCATTGAGCTGTGAGCATTGAGTTGTGGGCATTGAGTTGTGTGCATTGTGTTGTGGGGCATTGAGTTATGGGTCATTACGTTGTGGGGCATTGAGTTGTGGGCATTGAGTTGTGGGCACTGAGTTGTGGACACTGAGCTGTGGGTCATTGAGTTGTGGGGTGTGGGCATTGAGTTGTGAGGCATTGAGTTGTGGGTCATTGAGTTGTGGATCATTGAAATGTGAGGCATTGATTTGTGCAGCATTGAGTTATAGGCACTGAGTTGTGGTGCATTGAGTTGTGGGTCATTGTGTTGTGGGGCATTGAGTTGTGGGGCATTGAGTTGTGGGGCATTGAGTTGTGGGTCATTGAGTTGTGGGGCATTGAGTTGTGGGCATTGAGTTGTGGGCACTGTGTTGTGGGGCATTGAGTTGTGGGGCATTGAGTTGTGGGTCATTGTGTTGTGGGGCATTGAGTTGTGGGGCATTGAGTTGTGGGGCATTGAGTTGTGGGTCATTGAATTGTTGGGCACTGAGTTGTGGGTCATTGAGTTGTGGGGCATTGAGTTGTGAGTCATTGAGTTGTGGGGCATTGAGTTGTGGGCATTGAGTTGTGGGCACTGTGTTGTGGGCCATTGAGTTGTGGGCCATTGAGTTGTGGGTCATTGAGTTGTGGGTCATTGAATTGTGAGGCATTGATTTGTGCAGCATTGAGTTGTGGGGCATTGAGTTATAGGCACTGAGCTGTGGTGCATTGAGTTGTGGGTCATTGTGTTGTGAGTCATTGAGTTGTGGGGCATTGAGTTGTGGGCATTGAGTTGTGGGCACTGTTTTGTGGGCCATTGAGTTGTGGGCCATTGAGTTGTGGGCCATTGAGTTGTGGGCCATTGAGTTGTGGGGCATTGAGCTATGAGCATTGAGTTGTGGGCATTGAGTTGTGTGCAATGTGTTGTGTGCCATTGAGTTATGGGTCATTACGTTGTGGGCATTGAGTTGTGGGCACTGTGTTGTGGGGCATTGAGTTGTGGGCCATTGAGTTGTGGGCCATTGAGTTATGGGGCATTGAGCTGTGAGCATTGAGTTGGGGGCATTGAGTTGTGGCGAAGTGAGTTGTGGGCATTGAGTTGTGGGCATTGAGACGTAGGCATTGAGTTGTGGGAATTGAGTTATAGGTCATTGAGTTGTGGGACATTGAGTTGTGGGAATTGAGTTGTTGGCACTGCGTTGTGGGGCATTGAGTTGTGGGCAATTGAGTTGTGGGCATTGAGTTTTTGGACATTGATTTGTGGGCATTGTATTGTGGGCATTGAGATGTTGGCACTGAGTCGTGGGGCATTGATTTGTAGGACACTAAGTTGTGGGCATTGAGTTGCGGGGCATTGAGTTGTGGGGCATTGAGTTATGGGGCATTGATTGTTGGACACTAAGCTGTAGGCATTGAGTTGCGGGGCATTGAGTTGTAGGCAATGAGGTGTGGGGCATTGAGTTGTGGGGAATTGAGTTGTGGGCATTGAGTTAATGGTCATTGAATTGTGGGCATTGTGTTGTGGGCATTGAGTTGTGGGCATTGAGTTGTGGTGCATTGAGTTGTGGGTCACTGTTTTGTGGAATTAAGTTGTGGGCATTGAATTGTGGGCATTGAATTGTGGGCAATGATTTGTGGACACTGAGTTGTGGGGCATTGAGTTGTGGGGCATTGAGTTGTGGGTCATTGAGTTGTGGGCCATTGAGTTGTGGGTCATTGAGTTGTGGGTCATTGAGTTGTGCGGCATTGAGTTGTGCAGCATTGAGTTATAGGCACTGAGTTGTGGGGCATTGAGTTGTGGGGCATTGAGTTGTGGGGCACTGAGACGTGGGCACTGAATTGTGGGTCATTGAGTTGTGGGGCATTGAGTTGTGGGGCATTGAGTTGTGGGTCATTGAGTTGTGGGTCATTGAGTTGTGGGGCATTGAGTTGTGCAGCATTGAGTTATAGGCACTGAGTTGTGGGGCATTGAGTTGTGGGGCATTGAGTTGTGGGGCACTGGGACGTGGGCACTGAATTGTGGGTCATTGAGTTGTGGGGCATTGAGTTGTGGGGCATTGAGTTGTGGGTCATTGAGTTGTGGGTCAATGAGTTGCGGGGCATTGAGTTGTGCAGCATTGAGTTGTACGCACTGAGTTGTGGGGCATTGAGTTGTGGGTCATTGAGTTGTGGGTCAATGAGTTGCGGGGCATTGAGTTGTGGGCATTGAGTTGTGGGGCATTGAGTTGTGGGGCATTGAGTTGTGGGGCATTGAGGTCTGGGTCATTGAGTTGTGGGGCATTGAGTTGTGGGCATTGAGTTTTGGGCACTGAGTTGTGGGGCATTGAGTTGTGGGGCATTGAATTGTGGAGCACTGAGATGTGGGCACTGAGTTGTGGGTCATTGAATTGTGGGGCATTGAGTTGTGGGTCATTGAGTGGTGGGGCATTGAGTTGTGCAGCATTAAGTTATAGGCACTGAGTTGTGGGGTATTGAGTTGTGGGACATTGAGTTATGGGTCATTGAGTTGTGGGTCATTGAGTTGTGGGTCATTGAGTTGTGGGGCATTGAGTTGTGGGCATTGAGTTGTGGGCACTGTGTTGTGGGCCATTGAGTTGTGGGCCATTGAGTTGTGGGCCATTGAGTTGTGGGGCATTGAGTTGTGGGGCATTGAGCTGTGAGCACTGAGTTGTGGGCATTGAGTTGTGGGGCATTGAGTTGTGGGTCATTGAGTGATGGGGCATTGAGTTGTACAGCATTGAGTTATAGGCACTGAGTTGTGGGGTATTGAGTTGTGGGGTATTGAGTTGTGGGTCATTGAGTTGTGGGTCATTGAGTTGTGGGGCATTGAGTTGTGGGCATTGAGTTCTGGGCCATTGAGTTGTGGGTCATTGAGTTGTGGGTCATTGTGTTGTGGGCCATTGAGTTGTGGGCCATTGAGTTGTGGGCCATTGAGTTGTGGGGCATTAAGCTGTGGGCATTGAGTTGTGGGCATTGAGTTGTGGGCATTGTGTTGTGTGCCATTGAGTTATGGGTCATTACGTTGTGGGGCATTGAGTTGTGGGCATTGAGTTGTGGGCACTGTATTGTGGGGCATTGAGTTGTGGGCCATTGAGTTGTGGGCCATTGAGTTGTGGGGCATTGAGCTGTGAGCATTGAGTTGTGGGCATTGAGTTGTGGGGAAGTGAGTTGTGGGCATTGAGTTGTGGGCATTGAGACGTAGGCATTGAGTTGTGGGAATTGAGTTATGGGTCATTGAGTTGTGGGACATTGAGTTGTGGGAATTGAGTTGTGGGCACTGCATTGTGGGGCATTGAGTTGTGGATCATGAGTTGTGGGTCATAGAATTGTGAGGCATTGATTTGTGCAGCATTGAGTTATAGGCACTGAGTTGTGGGGTATTGAGTTGTGGGGTATTGAGTTGTGGGTCATTGAGTTGTGGGTCATTGAGTTGTGGGGCATTGAGTTGTGGGTCATTGAGTTGTGGGGCACTGAGTTGTGGGCACTGAGTTGTGGGGCATTGTGTTCTGGGTCATTGAGTTGTGGGGCATTGAGTTGAGGGCATTGAGTTTTGGGCACTGAGTTGTGGGGCATTGAGTTGTGGGGCATTGCGTTGTGGGGCACTGAGATGTGGGCACTGAGTTGTGGGTCATTGAATTGTGGGGCACTGAGTTGCGGGGCATTGAATTGTGGGTCATTGAGTTGTGGGTCATTGAGTTGTGGTGCATTGAGTTGTAGGGCATTGAGTTGTGGGCACTGAGTTGTGGGTCATTGAGTTGTAGGTCATTGAGTTGTGGGTCATTGAGTTGTGGGTCATTGAGTTGTGGGCCATTGAGTTTTGGGGCATTGAGCTGTGAGCATTGAGTTGTGGGCATTGAGTTGTGGGCTTTGAGTTGTGGGGCATTGAGCTGTGGGGAAGTGAGTTGTGGGCATCGAGTTGTGGGCATTGAGACGTAGGCATTGAATTGTGGGAATTGAGTTATGCGTCATTGAGTTGTGGGACATTGAGTTGTGGGAATTGAGTTGTGGGCACTGAGTTGTGGGGCATTGAGTTGTGGGCATTGTGTTGTGGGCATTGAGATGTTGGCACTAAGTTGTGGGGCATTGAGTTCTGGGTCATTGAGTTGTGGGGCATTGAGTTGTGGGCATTGAGTTGTGGGGCATTGAGTTGTTGGGCATTGAGTTGTGGGCATTGAGTTTTTGAGCATTGAGTTGTGGGCATTGTGTTGTGGGAATTGAGATGTTGGCACTAAGTTGTGGGGCATTGAGTTCTGGGTCATTGAATTGTGAGGCATTGATTTGTGCAGCATTGAGTTATAGGCACTGAGTTGTGGTGCATTGAGTTTTGGGTCATTGTGTTGTGGGGCATTGAGTTGTGGGGCATTGAGTTGTGGGTCATTGAGTTGTGGGTCATTGAGTTGTGGGTCATTGAGTTGTGGGGCATTGAGTTGTGGGTCATTGAGTTGTTGGGCACTGAGTTGTGGGCATTGAGTTATGGGACATTGAGTTATGGGGCATTGAGTTATGGGGCATTGAGTTGTGGGCATTGTGTTGTGGGGCATTGAGCTGTGAGCACTGAGTTGTGGGCATTGAGTTGTGGGTCATTGAGTTGTGGGGTGTGGGCATTGAGTTGTGAGGCATTGAGTTGTGGATCATTAAGTTGTGGGTCATTGAATTGTGAGTCATTGCTTTGTGCAGCATTGAGTTATAGGCACTGAGTTGTGGTGCATTGTGGATCATTGAGTTGTGGGGCATTGAGTTGTGGGGCATTGAGTTGTGGGCACTGAGTTGTGGTGCATTGAGTTGTGGGTCATTGTGTTGTGAGTCATTGAGTTGTGGGGCATTGAGTTGTGGGCATTGAGTTGTGGGCACTGTGTTGTGGGGCATTGAGTTGTGGGGCATTGAGTTGTGGGTCATTGTGTTGTGGGGCATTGAGTTGTGGGGCATTGAGTTGTGGGGCATTGAGTTGTGGGTCATTGAATTGTTGGGCACTGAGTTGTGGGTCATTGAGTTGTGGGGCATTGAGTTGTGAGTCATTGAGTTGTGGGGCATTGAGTTGTGGGCATTGAGTTGTGGGCACTGTGTTGTGGGCCATTGAGTTGTGGGCCATTGAGTTGTGGGTCATTGAGTTGTGGGTCATTGAATTGTGAGGCATTGATTTGTGCAGCATTGAGTTGTGGGGCATTGAGTTATAGGCACTGAGCTGTGGTGCATTGAGTTGTGGGTCATTGTGTTGTGAGTCATTGAGTTGTGGGGCATTGAGTTGTGGGCATTGAGTTGTGGGCACTGTTTTGTGGGCCATTGAGTTGTGGGCCATTGAGTTGTGGGCCATTGAGTTGTGGGCCATTGAGTTGTGGGGCATTGAGCTATGAGCATTGAGTTGTGGGCATTGAGTTGTGTGCAATGTGTTGTGGGCCATTGAGTTATGGGTCATTACGTTGTGGGCATTGAGTTGTGGGCACTGTGTTGTGGGGCATTGAGTTGTGGGCCATTGAGTTGTGGGCCATTGAGTTATGGGGCATTGAGCTGTGAGCATTGAGTTGGGGGCATTGAGTTGTGGCGAAGTGAGTTGTGGGCATTGAGTTGTGGGCATTGAGACGTAGGCATTGAGTTGTGGGAATTGAGTTATGGGTCATTGAGTTGTGGGACATTGAGTTGTGGGAATTGAGTTGTTGGCACTGCGTTGTGGGGCATTGAGTTGTGGGCAATTGAGTTGTGGGCATTGAGTTTTTGGACATTGATTTGTGGGCATTGTATTGTGGGCATTGAGATGTTGGCACTGAGTCGTGGGGCATTGATTTGTAGGACACTAAGTTGTGGGCATTGAGTTGCGGGGCATTGAGTTGTGGGGCATTGAGTTATGGGGCATTGATTGTTGGACACTAAGCTGTAGGCATTGAGTTGCGGGGCATTGAGTTGTAGGCAATGAGGTGTGGGGCATTGAGTTGTGGGGAATTGAGTTGTGGGCATTGAGTTAATGGTCATTGAATTGTGGGCATTGTGTTGTGGGCATTGAGTTGTGGGCATTGAGTTGTGGTGCATTGAGTTGTGGGTCACTGTTTTGTGGAATTAAGTTGTGGGCATTGAATTGTGGGCATTGAATTGTGGGCAATGATTTGTGGACACTGAGTTGTGGGGCATTGAGTTGTGGGGCATTGAGTTGTGGGTCATTGAGTTGTGGGTCATTGAGTTGTGGGTCATTGAGTTGTGGGGCATTGAGTTGTGCAGCATTGAGTTATAGGCACTGAGTTGTGGGGCATTGAGTTGTGGGGCATTGAGTTGTGGGGCACTGGGACGTGGGCACTGAATTGTGGGTCATTGAGTTGTGGGGCATTGAGTTGTGGGGCATTGAGTTGTGGGTCATTGAGTTGTGGGTCAATGAGTTGCGGGGCATTGAGTTGTGCAGCATTGAGTTATACGCACTGAGTTGTGGGGCATTGAGTTGTGGGTCATTGAGTTGTGGGTCAATGAGTTGCGGGGCATTGAGTTGTGGGCATTGAGTTGTGGGGCATTGAGTTGTGGGGCATTGAGTTGTGGGGCATTGAGGTCTGGGTCATTGAGTTGTGGGGCATTGAGTTGTGGGCATTGAGTTTTGGGCACTGAGTTGTGGGGCATTGAGTTGTGGGGCATTGAATTGTGGAGCACTGAGATGTGGGCACTGAGTTGTGGGTCATTGAATTGTGGGGCATTGAGTTGTGGGTCATTGAGTGGTGGGGCATTGAGTTGTGCAGCATTAAGTTATAGGCACTGAGTTGTGGGGTATTGAGTTGTGGGACATTGAGTTATGGGTCATTGAGTTGTGGGTCATTGAGTTGTGGGTCATTGAGTTGTGGGGCATTGAGTTGTGGGCATTGAGTTGTGGGCACTGTGTTGTGGGCCATTGAGTTGTGGGCCATTGAGTTGTGGGGCATTGAGTTGTGGGGCATTGAGCTGTGAGCACTGAGTTGTGGGCATTGAGTTGTGGGGCATTGAGTTGTGGGTCATTGAGTGATGGGGCATTGAGTTGTACAGCATTGAGTTATAGGCACTGAGTTGTGGGGTATTGAGTTGTGGGGTATTGAGTTGTGGGTCATTGAGTTGTGGGTCATTGAGTTGTGGGGCATTGAGTTGTGGGCATTGAGTTCTGGGCCATTGAGTTGTGGGTCATTGAGTTGTGGGTCATTGTGTTGTGGGCCATTGAGTTGTGGGCCATTGAGTTGTGGGCCATTGAGTTGTGGGGCATTGAGTTGTGGGCATTGAGTTGTGGGCATTGTGTTGTGTGCCATTGAGTTATGGGTCATTACGTTGTGGGGCATTGAGTTGTGGGCATTGAGTTGTGGGCACTGTATTGTGGGGCATTGAGTTGTGGGCCATTGAGTTGTGGGGCATTGAGCTGTGAGCATTGAGTTGTGGGCATTGAGTTGTGGGGAAGTGAGTTGTGGGCATTGAGTTGTGGGCATTGAGACGTAGGCATTGAGTTGTGGGAATTGAGTTATGGGTCATTGAGTTGTGGGACATTGAGTTGTGGGAATTGAGTTGTGGGCACTGCATTGTGGGGCATTGAGTTGTGGATCATGAGTTGTGGGTCATAGAATTGTGAGGCATTGATTTGTGCAGCATTGAGTTATAGGCACTGAGTTGTGGGGTATTGAGTTGTGGGGTATTGAGTTGTGGGTCATTGAGTTGTGGGTCATTGAGTTGTGGGGCATTGAGTTGTGGGTCATTGAGTTGTGGGGCACTGAGTTGTGGGCACTGAGTTGTGGGGCATTGTGTTCTGGGTCATTGAGTTGTGGGGCATTGAGTTGAGGGCATTGAGTTTTGGGCACTGAGTTGTGGGGCATTGAGTTGTGGGGCATTGCGTTGTGGGGCACTGAGATGTGGGCACTGAGTTGTGGGTCATTGAATTGTGGGGCACTGAGTTGCGGGGCATTGAATTGTGGGTCATTGAGTTGTGGGTCATTGAGTTGTGGTGCATTGAGTTGTAGGGCATTGAGTTGTGGGCACTGAGTTGTGGGTCATTGAGTTGTAGGTCATTGAGTTGTGGGTCATTGAGTTGTGGGTCATTGAGTTGTGGGCCATTGAGTTTTGGGGCATTGAGCTGTGAGCATTGAGTTGTGGGCATTGAGTTGTGGGCTTTGAGTTGTGGGGCATTGAGCTGTGGGGAAGTGAGTTGTGGGCATCGAGTTGTGGGCATTGAGACGTAGGCATTGAATTGTGGGAATTGAGTTATGCGTCATTGAGTTGTGGGACATTGAGTTGTGGGAATTGAGTTGTGGGCACTGAGTTGTGGGGCATTGAGTTGTGGGCATTGTGTTGTGGGCATTGAGATGTTGGCACTAAGTTGTGGGGCATTGAGTTCTGGGTCATTGAGTTGTGGGGCATTGAGTTGTGGGCATTGAGTTGTGGGGCATTGAGTTGTTGGGCATTGAGTTGTGGGCATTGAGTTTTTGAGCATTGAGTTGTGGGCATTGTGTTGTGGGAATTGAGATGTTGGCACTAAGTTGTGGGGCATTGAGTTCTGGGTCATTGAATTGTGAGGCATTGATTTGTGCAGCATTGAGTTATAGGCACTGAGTTGTGGTGCATTGAGTTTTGGGTCATTGTGTTGTGGGGCATTGAGTTGTGGGGCATTGAGTTGTGGGTCATTGAGTTGTGGGTCATTGAGTTGTGGGTCATTGAGTTGTGGGGCATTGAGTTGTGGGTCATTGAGTTGTTGGGCACTGAGTTGTGGGCATTGAGTTATGGGACATTGAGTTATGGGGCATTGAGTTATGGGGCATTGAGTTGTGGGCATTGTGTTGTGGGGCATTGAGCTGTGAGCACTGAGTTGTGGGCATTGAGTTGTGGGTCATTGAGTTGTGGGGTGTGGGCATTGAGTTGTGAGGCATTGAGTTGTGGATCATTAAGTTGTGGGTCATTGAATTGTGAGTCATTGCTTTGTGCAGCATTGAGTTATAGGCACTGAGTTGTGGTGCATTGTGGATCATTGAGTTGTGGGGCATTGAGTTGTGGGGCATTGAGTTGTGGGCACTGAGTTGTGGGTCATTGAGTTGTGGGTCATTGAGTTCCGGGGCATTGAGTTGTGGGCATTGAGTTGTGGGCACTGTGTTGTGGGCCATTGAGTTGTGGGCCATTGAGTTGTGGGCCATTGAGTTGTGGGGCATTGAGCTGTGAGCATTGAGTTGTGGGCATTGAGTTGTGTGCATTGTGTTGTGGGGCATTGAGTTATGGGTCATTACGTTGTGGGGCATTGAGTTGTGGGCATTGAGTTGTGGGCACTGAGTTGTGGACACTGAGCTGTGGGTCATTGAGTTGTGGGGTGTGGGCATTGAGTTGTGAGGCATTGAGTTGTGGGTCATTGAGTTGTGGGTCATTGAAATGTGAGGCATTGATTTGTGCAGCATTGAGTTATAGGCACTGAGTTGTGGTGCATTGAGTTGTGGGGCATTGAGTTGTGGGTCATTGAGTTGTGGGGCATTGAGTTGTGGGTCATTGAGTTGTTGGGCACTGAGTTGTGGGTCATTGAGTTGTGGGGCATTGAGTTGTGAGTCATTGAGTTGTGGGGCATTGAGTTGTGGGCATTGAGTTGTGGGTCATTGAGTTGTGGGGCATTGAGTTGTGGGTCATTGAGTTGTTGGGCACTGAGTTGTGGGTCATTGAGTTGTGGGGCATTGAGTTGTGAGTCATTGAGTTGTGGGGCATTGAGTTGTGGGCATTGAGTTGTGGGTCATTGAGTTGTGGGGCATTGAGTTGTGGGTCATTGAGTTGTTGGGCACTGAGTTGTGGGTCATTGAGTTGTGGGGCATTGAGTTGTGAGTCATTGAGTTGTGGGGCATTGAGTTGTGGGTCATTGAGTTGTGGGGCATTGAGTTGTGGGTCATTGAGTTGTTGGGCACTGAGTTGTGGGTCATTGAGTTGTGGGGCATTGAGTTGTGAGTCATTGAGTTGTGGGGCATTGAGTTGTGAGTCATTGAGTTGTGGGGCATTGAGTTGTGGGGCATTGAGTTGTGGGCACTGTGTTGTGGGCCATTGAGTTGTGGGCCATTGAGTTGTGGGTCATTGAGTTGTGGGTCATTGAATTGTGAGGCATTGATTTGTGCAGCATTGAGTTATATGCACTGAGTTGTGGTGCATTGAGTTGTGGGTCATTGTGTTGTGAGTCATTGAGTTGTGGGGCATTGACTTGTGGGCATTGAGTTGTGGGCCATTGAGTTGTGGGCCATTGAGTTGTGGGCCATTGAGTTGTGGGGCATTGAGCTATGAGCATTGAGTTGTGGGCCATTGAGTTATGGGTCATTACGTTGTGGGCATTGAGTTGTGGGCACTCTGTTGTGGGGCATTGAGCTGTGAGCATTGAGTTGGGGGCATTGAGTTGTGGCGAAGTGAGTTGTGGGCATTGAGTTGTGGGCATTGAGACGTAGGCATTGAGTTGTGGGAATTGAGTTATGGGTCATTGAGTTGTGGGACATTGAGTTGTGGGAATTGAGTTATGGGTCATTGAGTTGTGGGACATTGAGTTGTGGGACATTGAGTTGTGGGAATTGAGTTGTTGGCACTGCGTTGTGGGGCATTGAGTTGTGGGCAATTGAGTTGTGGGCATTGAGTTTTTGGACATTGATTTGTGGGCATTGTATTGTGGGCATTGAGATGTTGGCACTGAGTCGTGGGGCATTGATTTGTAGGACACTAAGTTGTGGGCATTGAGTTGCGGGGCATTGAGTTGTGGGGCATTGAGTTATGGGGCATTGATTGTTGGACACTAAGCTGTAGGCATTGAGTTGCGGGGCATTGAGTTGTAGGCAATGAGGTGTGGGGCATTGAGTTGTGGGGAATTGAGTTGTGGGCATTGAGTTAATGGTCATTGAATTGTGGGCATTGTGTTGTGGGCATTGAGTTGTGGGCATTGAGTTGTGGTGCATTGAGTTGTGGGTCACTGTTTTGTGGAATTAAGTTGTGGGCATTGAATTGTGGGCATTGAATTGTGGGCAATGATTTGTGGACACTGAGTTGTGGGGCATTGAGTTGTGGTCATTGAGTTGTTGGGCACTGAGTTGTGGGCATTGAGTTATGGGACATTGAGTTATGGGGCATTGAGTTATGGGGCATTGAGTTGTGGGCATTGTGTTGTGGGGCATTGAGCTGTGAGCACTGAGTTGTGGGCAGTGAGTTGTGGGTCATTGAGTTGTGGGGTGTGGGCATTGAGTTGTGAGGCATTGAGTTGTGGGTCATTGAGTTGTGGGTCATTGAATTGTGAGTCATTGCTTTGTGCAGCATTGAGTTATAGGCACTGAGTTGTGGTGCATTGTGGATCATTGAGTTGTGGGGCATTGAGTTGTGGGGCATTGAGTTGTGGGCACTGAGTTGTGGGTCATTGAGTTGTGGGTCATTGAGTTCCGGGGCATTGAGTTGTGGGCATTGAGTTGTGGGCACTGTGTTGTGGGCCATTGAGTTGTGGGCCATTGAGTTGTGGGCCATTGAGTTGTGGGGCATTGAGCTGTGAGCATTGAGTTGTGGGCATTGAGTTGTGTGCATTGTGTTGTGGGGCATTGAGTTATGGGTCATTACGTTGTGGGGCATTGAGTTGTGGGCATTGCGTTGTGGGGCACTGAGATGTGGGCACTGAGTTGTGGGTCATTGAATTGTGGGGCACTGAGTTGCGGGGCATTGAATTGTGGGTCATTGAGTTGTGGGTCATTGAGTTGTGGTGCATTGAGTTGTAGGGCATTGAGTTGTGGGCACTGAGTTGTGGGTCATTGAGTTGTAGGTCATTGAGTTGTGGGTCATTGAGTTGTGGGTCATTGAGTTGTGGGCCATTGAGTTTTGGGGCATTGAGCTGTGAGCATTGAGTTGTGGGCATTGAGTTGTGGGCTTTGAGTTGTGGGGCATTGAGCTGTGGGGAAGTGAGTTGTGGGCATCGAGTTGTGGGCATTGAGACGTAGGCATTGAATTGTGGGAATTGAGTTATGCGTCATTGAGTTGTGGGACATTGAGTTGTGGGAATTGAGTTGTGGGCACTGAGTTGTGGGGCATTGAGTTGTGGGCATTGTGTTGTGGGCATTGAGATGTTGGCACTAAGTTGTGGGGCATTGAGTTCTGGGTCATTGAGTTGTGGGGCATTGAGTTGTGGGCATTGAGTTGTGGGGCATTGAGTTGTTGGGCATTGAGTTGTGGGCATTGAGTTTTTGAGCATTGAGTTGTGGGCATTGTGTTGTGGGAATTGAGATGTTGGCACTAAGTTGTGGGGCATTGAGTTCTGGGTCATTGAATTGTGAGGCATTGATTTGTGCAGCATTGAGTTATAGGCACTGAGTTGTGGTGCATTGAGTTTTGGGTCATTGTGTTGTGGGGCATTGAGTTGTGGGGCATTGAGTTGTGGGTCATTGAGTTGTGGGTCATTGAGTTGTGGGTCATTGAGTTGTGGGGCATTGAGTTGTGGGTCATTGAGTTGTTGGGCACTGAGTTGTGGGCATTGAGTTATGGGACATTGAGTTATGGGGCATTGAGTTATGGGGCATTGAGTTGTGGGCATTGTGTTGTGGGGCATTGAGCTGTGAGCACTGAGTTGTGGGCATTGAGTTGTGGGTCATTGAGTTGTGGGGTGTGGGCATTGAGTTGTGAGGCATTGAGTTGTGGATCATTAAGTTGTGGGTCATTGAATTGTGAGTCATTGCTTTGTGCAGCATTGAGTTATAGGCACTGAGTTGTGGTGCATTGTGGATCATTGAGTTGTGGGGCATTGAGTTGTGGGGCATTGAGTTGTGGGCACTGAGTTGTGGGTCATTGAGTTGTGGGTCATTGAGTTCCGGGGCATTGAGTTGTGGGCATTGAGTTGTGGGCACTGTGTTGTGGGCCATTGAGTTGTGGGCCATTGAGTTGTGGGCCATTGAGTTGTGGGGCATTGAGCTGTGAGCATTGAGTTGTGGGCATTGAGTTGTGTGCATTGTGTTGTGGGGCATTGAGTTATGGGTCATTACGTTGTGGGGCATTGAGTTGTGGGCATTGAGTTGTGGGCACTGAGTTGTGGACACTGAGCTGTGGGTCATTGAGTTGTGGGGTGTGGGCATTGAGTTGTGAGGCATTGAGTTGTGGGTCATTGAGTTGTGGGTCATTGAAATGTGAGGCATTGATTTGTGCAGCATTGAGTTATAGGCACTGAGTTGTGGTGCATTGAGTTGTGGGGCATTGAGTTGTGGGTCATTGAGTTGTGGGGCATTGAGTTGTGGGTCATTGAGTTGTTGGGCACTGAGTTGTGGGTCATTGAGTTGTGGGGCATTGAGTTGTGAGTCATTGAGTTGTGGGGCATTGAGTTGTGGGCATTGAGTTGTGGGTCATTGAGTTGTGGGGCATTGAGTTGTGGGTCATTGAGTTGTTGGGCACTGAGTTGTGGGTCATTGAGTTGTGGGGCATTGAGTTGTGAGTCATTGAGTTGTGGGGCATTGAGTTGTGGGCATTGAGTTGTGGGTCATTGAGTTGTGGGGCATTGAGTTGTGGGTCATTGAGTTGTTGGGCACTGAGTTGTGGGTCATTGAGTTGTGGGGCATTGAGTTGTGAGTCATTGAGTTGTGGGGCATTGAGTTGTGGGTCATTGAGTTGTGGGGCATTGAGTTGTGGGTCATTGAGTTGTTGGGCACTGAGTTGTGGGTCATTGAGTTGTGGGGCATTGAGTTGTGAGTCATTGAGTTGTGGGGCATTGAGTTGTGAGTCATTGAGTTGTGGGGCATTGAGTTGTGGGGCATTGAGTTGTGGGCACTGTGTTGTGGGCCATTGAGTTGTGGGCCATTGAGTTGTGGGTCATTGAGTTGTGGGTCATTGAATTGTGAGGCATTGATTTGTGCAGCATTGAGTTATATGCACTGAGTTGTGGTGCATTGAGTTGTGGGTCATTGTGTTGTGAGTCATTGAGTTGTGGGGCATTGACTTGTGGGCATTGAGTTGTGGGCCATTGAGTTGTGGGCCATTGAGTTGTGGGCCATTGAGTTGTGGGGCATTGAGCTATGAGCATTGAGTTGTGGGCCATTGAGTTATGGGTCATTACGTTGTGGGCATTGAGTTGTGGGCACTCTGTTGTGGGGCATTGAGCTGTGAGCATTGAGTTGGGGGCATTGAGTTGTGGCGAAGTGAGTTGTGGGCATTGAGTTGTGGGCATTGAGACGTAGGCATTGAGTTGTGGGA
The DNA here is from genome assembly GCF_044704955.1 of Pristiophorus japonicus. Taxonomy (NCBI): domain Eukaryota; kingdom Metazoa; phylum Chordata; class Chondrichthyes; family Pristiophoridae; genus Pristiophorus; species Pristiophorus japonicus. The sequence goes on from NC_092010.1 coordinate 22,569,443, forward strand.
ATTGAGTTATGGGTCATTGAGTTGTGGGACATTGAGTTGTGGGAATTGAGTTATGGGTCATTGAGTTGTGGGACATTGAGTTGTGGGACATTGAGTTGTGGGAATTGAGTTGTTGGCACTGCGTTGTGGGGCATTGAGTTGTGGGCAATTGAGTTGTGGGCATTGAGTTTTTGGACATTGATTTGTGGGCATTGTATTGTGGGCATTGAGATGTTGGCACTGAGTCGTGGGGCATTGATTTGTAGGACACTAAGTTGTGGGCATTGAGTTGCGGGGCATTGAGTTGTGGGGCATTGAGTTATGGGGCATTGATTGTTGGACACTAAGCTGTAGGCATTGAGTTGCGGGGCATTGAGTTGTAGGCAATGAGGTGTGGGGCATTGAGTTGTGGGGAATTGAGTTGTGGGCATTGAGTTAATGGTCATTGAATTGTGGGCATTGTGTTGTGGGCATTGAGTTGTGGGCATTGAGTTGTGGTGCATTGAGTTGTGGGTCACTGTTTTGTGGAATTAAGTTGTGGGCATTGAATTGTGGGCATTGAATTGTGGGCAATGATTTGTGGACACTGAGTTGTGGGGCATTGAGTTGTGGTCATTGAGTTGTTGGGCACTGAGTTGTGGGCATTGAGTTATGGGACATTGAGTTATGGGGCATTGAGTTATGGGGCATTGAGTTGTGGGCATTGTGTTGTGGGGCATTGAGCTGTGAGCACTGAGTTGTGGGCAGTGAGTTGTGGGTCATTGAGTTGTGGGGTGTGGGCATTGAGTTGTGAGGCATTGAGTTGTGGGTCATTGAGTTGTGGGTCATTGAATTGTGAGTCATTGCTTTGTGCAGCATTGAGTTATAGGCACTGAGTTGTGGTGCATTGTGGATCATTGAGTTGTGGGGCATTGAGTTGTGGGGCATTGAGTTGTGGGCACTGAGTTGTGGGTCATTGAGTTGTGGGTCATTGAGTTCCGGGGCATTGAGTTGTGGGCATTGAGTTGTGGGCACTGTGTTGTGGGCCATTGAGTTGTGGGCCATTGAGTTGTGGGCCATTGAGTTGTGGGGCATTGAGCTGTGAGCATTGAGTTGTGGGCATTGAGTTGTGTGCATTGTGTTGTGGGGCATTGAGTTATGGGTCATTACGTTGTGGGGCATTGAGTTGTGGGCATTGAGTTGTGGGCACTGAGTTGTGGACACTGAGCTGTGGGTCATTGAGTTGTGGGGTGTGGGCATTGAGTTGTGAGGCATTGAGTTGTGGGTCATTGAGTTGTGGGTCATTGAAATGTGAGGCATTGATTTGTGCAGCATTGAGTTATAGGCACTGAGTTGTGGTGCATTGAGTTGTGGGGCATTGAGTTGTGGGTCATTGAGTTGTGGGGCATTGAGTTGTGGGTCATTGAGTTGTGGGGCATTGAGTTGTGGGTCATTGAGTTGTGGGGCATTGAGTTGTGGGTCATTGAGTTGTGGGGCATTGAGTTGTGGGGCATTGAGTTGTGGGGCATTGAGTTGTGGGTCATTGAGTTGTTGGGCACTGAGTTGTGGGTCATTGAGTTGTGGGGCATTGAGTTGTGGGGCATTGAGTTGTGGGCATTGAGTTGTGGGCACTGTGTTGTGGGCCATTGAGTTGTGGGCCATTGAGTTGTGGGCCATTGAGTTGTGGGCCATTGAGTTGTGGGCACTGTGTTGTGGGCCATTGAGTTGTGGGCCATTGAGTTGTGGGCCATTGAGTTGTGGGCCATTGAGTTGTGGGGCATTGAGCTATGAGCATTGAGTTGTGGGCACTGTGTTGTGGGGCATTGAGTTGTGGGCCATTGAGTTGTGGGCCATTGAGTTATGGGGCATTGAGCTGTGAGCATTGAGTTGTGGGCATTGAGTTGTGGCGAAGTGAGTTGTGGGCATTGAGTTGTGGGCATTGAGACGTAGGCATTGAGTTGTGGGAATTGAGTTATGGGTCATTGAGTTGTGGGACATTGAGTTGTGGGAATTGAGTTGTTGGCACTGCGTTGTGGGGCATTGAGTTGTGGGCAATTGAGTTGTGGGCATTGAGTTTTTGGACATTGATTTGTGGGCATTGTATTGTGGGCATTGAGATGTTGGCACTGAGTCGTGGGGCATTGATTTGTAGGACACTAAGTTGTGGGCATTGAGTTGCGGGGCATTGAGTTGTGGGGCATTGAGTTATGGGGCATTTATTGTTGGACACTAAGCTGTAGGCATTGAGTTGCGGGGCATTGAGTTGTAGGCAATGAGGTGTGGGGCATTGAGTTGTGGGGAATTGAGTTGTGGGCATTGAGTTAATGGTCATTGATTTGTGGGCATTGTGTTGTGGGCATTGAGTTGTGGTGCATTGAGTTGTGGGTCACTGTTTTGTGGAATTAAGTTGTGGGCATTGAATTGTGGGCATTGAATTGTGGGCAATGATTTGTGGACACTGAGTTGTGGGGCATTGAGTTGTGGGGCATTGAGTTGTGGGTCATTGAGTTGTGGGTCATTGAGTTGTCGGTCATTGAGTTGTGGGTCATTGAGTTGTGGGGCATTGAGTTGTGCAGCATTGAGTTATAGGCACTGAGTTGTGGGGCATTGAGTTGTGGGGCATTGAGTTGTGGGGCACTGGGACGTGGGCACTGAATTGTGGGTCATTGAGTTGTGGGGCATTGAGTTGTGGGGCATTGAGTTGTGGGTCATTGAGTTATACGCACTGAGTTGTGGGGCATTGAGTTGTGCAGCATTGAGTTATAGGCACTGAGTTGTGGGGCATTGAGTTGTGGGGCATTGAGTTGTGGGGCACTGGGACGTGGGCACTGAATTGTGGGTCATTGAGTTGTGGGTCATTGAGTTGTGGGGCATTGAGTTGTGGGACATTGAGTTGTGGGTCATTGAGTTGTGGGTCAATGAGTTGCGGGGCATTGAGTTGTGGGCATTGAGTTGTGGGGCATTGAGTTGTGGGGCATTGAGTTGTGGGGCATTGAGGTCTGGGTCATTGAGTTGTGGGGCATTGAGTTGTGGGCATTGAGTTTTGGGCACTGAGTTGTGGGGCATTGAGTTGTGGGGCATTGAATTGTGGAGCACTGAGATGTGGGCACTGAGTTGTGGGTCATTGAATTGTGGGGCATTGAGTTGTGGGTCATTGAGTGGTGGGGCATTGAGTTGTGCAGCATTAAGTTATAGGCACTGAGTTGTGGGGTATTGAGTTGTGGGACATTGAGTTATGGGTCATTGAGTTGTGGGTCATTGAGTTGTGGGTCATTGAGTTGTGGGTCATTGAGTTGTGGGGCATTGAGTTGTGGGCACTGTGTTGTGGGCCATTGAGTTGTGGGCCATTGAGTTGTGGGCCATTGAGTTGTGGGGCATTGAGTTGTGGGGCATTGAGCTGTGAGCACTGAGTTGTGGGCATTGAGTTGTGGGGCATTGAGTTGTGGGTCATTGAGTGGTGGGGCATTGAGTTGTGCAGCATTGAGTTATAGGCACTGAGTTGTGGGGTATTGAGTTGTGGGTCATTGAGTTGTGGGTCATTGAGTTGTGGGTCATTGAGTTGTGGGGCATTGAGTTGTGGGCATTGAGTTCTGGGCCATTGAGTTGTGGGTCATTGAGTTGTGGGTCATTGTGTTGTGGGCCATTGAGTTGTGGGCCATTGAGTTGTGGGCCATTGAGTTGTGGGGCATTAAGCTGTGGGCATTGAGTTGTGGGCATTGAGTTGTGGGCATTGTGTTGTGTGCCATTGAGTTATGGGTCATTACGTTGTGGGGCATTGAGTTGTGGGCATTGAGTTGTGGGCACTGTATTGTGGGGCATTGAGTTGTGGGCCATTGAGTTGTGGGCCATTGAGTTGTGGGGCATTGAGCTGTGAGCATTGAGTTGTGGGCATTGAGTTGTGGGGAAGTGAGTTGTGGGCATTGAGTTGTGGGCATTGAGACGTAGGCATTGAGTTGTGGGAATTTAGTTATGGGTCATTGAGTTGTGGGACATTGAGTTGTGGGAATTGAGTTGTGGGCACTGCATTGTGGGGCATTGAGTTGTGGATCATGAGTTGTGGGTCATAGAATTGTGAGGCATTGATTTGTGCAGCATTGAGTTATAGGCACTGAGTTGTGGGGTATTGAGTTGTGGGGTATTGAGTTGTGGGTCATTGAGTTGTGGGTCATTGAGTTGTGGGGCATTGAGTTGTGGGTCATTGAGTTGTGGGGCACTGAGTTGTGGGCACTGAGTTGTGGGGCATTGTGTTCTGGGTCATTGAGTTGTGGGGCATTGAGTTGAGGGCATTGAGTTTTGGGCACTGAGTTGTGGGGCATTGCGTTGTGGGGCACTGAGATGTGGGCACTGAGTTGTGGGTCATTGAATTGTGGGGCACTGAGTTGTGGGGCATTGAATTGTGGGTCATTGAGTTGAGCGGCACTGAGATGTGGGCACTGAATTGTGGTGCATTGAGTTGTGGGCATTGAGTTGTGGGCATTGAAACGTGGGCATTGATTTGTGGGCATTGAGTTGTGCTGCATTGAGTTGTGGGCACTGAGGTGTGGGTCATTGAGTTGTGGGCATTGAGTTGTGGGCATTGAGTTGTGAGCACTGAGTTGTGGACACTGAGTTGTGGGAATTGAGTTGTGGGGCATTGAGTTGTGGGTCATTGAGTTGTGGGAATTGAGTTGTGGGCATTGAGTTGTGGGTCACTGTTTTGTGGGAATTGAGTTGTGGGCATTGAATTGTGGGGCATTGAATTGTAGCGCACTGAGTTGTGGGCATTGAGTTGTGGGCAATGAGTTATGGGTCATTGAATTGTAGGGCACTGAGTTGTGGAGCATTGAGTTGTGGGGCATTGAGTTGTGGGTCATTGAGTTGTGGGTCATTGAGTTGTGTGGCATTGAGTTGTGTGCATTGAGTTTTGGGCACTGAGTTGTGGTGCATTGAGTTGTGGGGCATTGAGTTGTGGGTCATTGAGTTGTGGGTCATTGAGTTGTGGGGCATTGAGTTGTGCAGCATTGAGTTATAGGCACTGAGTTGTGGGGCATTGAGTTGTGGGGCATTGAGTTGTGGGGCACTGGGACGTGGGCACTGAATTGTGGGTCATTGAGTTGTGGGGCATTGAGTTGTGGGGCATTGAGTTGTGGGTCATTGAGTTGTGGGTCAATGAGTTGCGGGGCATTGAGTTGTGCAGCATTGAGTTATACGCACTGAGTTGTGGGGCATTGAGTTGTGGGTCATTGAGTTGTGGGTCAATGAGTTGCGGGGCATTGAGTTGTGGGCATTGAGTTGTGGGGCATTGAGTTGTGGGGCATTGAGTTGTGGGACATTGAGGTCTGGGTCATTGAGTTGCGGGGCATTGAGTTGTGGGCATTGAGTTTTGGGCACTGAGTTGTGGGGCATTGAGTTGTGGGGCATTGAATTGTGGAGCACTGAGATGTGGGCACTGAGTTGTGGGTCATTGAATTGTGGGGCATTGAGTTGTGGGTCATTGAGTGGTGGGGCATTGAGTTGTGCAGCATTAAGTTATAGGCACTGAGTTGTGGGGTATTGAGTTGTGGGACTTTGAGTTATGGGTCATTGAGTTGTGGGTCATTGAGTTGTGGGTCATTGAGTTGTGGGGCATTGAGTTGTGGGCATTGAGTTGTGGGCACTGTGTTGTGGGCATTGCGTTGTGGGGCATTGAGTTGTGGGTCATTGAGTGGTGGGGCATTGAGTTGTGCAGCATTGAGTTATAGGCACTGAGTTGTGGGGTATTGAGTTGTGGGGTATTGAGTTGTGGGTCATTGAGTTGTGGGTCATTGAGTTGTGGGTCATTGAGTTGTGGGGCATTGAGTTGTGGGTCATTGAGTGGTGGGGCATTGAGTTGTGCAGCATTGAGTTATAGGCACTGAGTTGTGGGGTATTGAGTTGTGGGGTATTGAGTTGTGGGTCATTGAGTTGTGGGTCATTGAGTTGTGGGTCATTGAGTTGTGGGGCATTGAGTTGTGGGCATTGAGTTCTGGGCCATTGAGTTGTGGGTCATTGAGTTGTGGGTCATTGTGTTGTGGGCCATTGAGTTGTGGGCCATTGAGTTGTGGGGCATTAAGCTGTGGGCATTGAGTTGTGGGCATTGAGTTGTGGGCATTGTGTTGTGTGCCATTGAGTTATGGGTCATTACGTTGTGGGGCATTGAGTTGTGGGCATTGAGTTGTGGGCACTGTATTGTGGGGCATTGAGTTGTGGGCCATTGAGTTGTGGGCCATTGAGTTGTGGGGCATTGAGCTGTGAGCATTGAGTTGTGGGCATTGAGTTGTGGGGAAGTGAGTTGTGGGCATTGAGTTGTGGGCATTGAGACGTAGGCATTGAGTTGTGGGAATTTAGTTATGGGTCATTGAGTTGTGGGACATTGAGTTGTGGGAATTGAGTTGTGGGCACTGCATTGTGGGGCATTGAGTTGTGGATCATGAGTTGTGGGTCATAGAATTGTGAGGCATTGATTTGTGCAGCATTGAGTTATAGGCACTGAGTTGTGGGGTATTGAGTTGTGGGGTATTGAGTTGTGGGTCATTGAGTTGTGGGTCATTGAGTTGTGGGGCATTGAGTTGTGGGTCATTGAGTTGTGGGGCACTGAGTTGTGGGCACTGAGTTGTGGGGCATTGTGTTCTGGGTCATTGAGTTGTGGGGCATTGAGTTGAGGGCATTGAGTTTTGGGCACTGAGTTGTGGGGCATTGAGTTGTGGGGCATTGCGTTGTGGGGCACTGAGATGTGGGCACTGAGTTGTGGGTCATTGAATTGTGGGGCACTGAGTTGTGGGGCATTGAATTGTGGGTCATTGAGTTGAGGGGCACTGAGATGTGGGCACTGAATTGTGGTGCATTGAGTTGTGGGCATTGAGTTGTGGGCATTGAAACGTGGGCATTGATTTGTGGGCATTGAGTTGTGCTGCATTGAGTTGTGGGCACTGAGGTGTGGGTCATTGAGTTGTGGGCATTGAGTTGTGGGCATTGAGTTGTGAGCACTGAGTTGTGGACACTGAGTTGTGGGAATTGAGTTGTGGGGCATTGAGTTGTGGCTCATTGAGTTGTGGGAATTGAGTTGTGGGCATTGAGTTGTGGGTCACTGTTTTGTGGGAATTGAGTTGTGGGCATTGAATTGTGGGGCATTGAATTGTAGCGCACTGAGTTGTGGGCATTGAGTTGTGGGCAATGAGTTATGGGTCATTGAATTGTAGGGCACTGAGTTGTGGAGCATTGATTTGTGGGGCATTGAGTTGTGGGTCATTGAGTTGTGGGTCATTGAGTTGTGTGGCATTGAGTTGTGTGCATTGAGTTTTGGGCACTGAGTTGTGGTGCATTGAGTTGTGGGGCATTGAGTTGTGGGTCATTGAGTTGTGGGTCATTGAGTTGTGGGGCATTGAGTTGTGCAGCATTGAGTTATAGGCACTGAGTTGTGGGGCATTGAGTTGTGGGGCATTGAGTTGTGGGGCACTGGGACGTGGGCACTGAATTGTGGGTCATTGAGTTGTGGGGCATTGAGTTGTGGGGCATTGAGTTGTGGGTCATTGAGTTGTGGGTCAATGAGTTGCGGGGCATTGAGTTGTGCAGCATTGAGTTATACGCACTGAGTTGTGGGGCATTGAGTTGTGGGTCATTGAGTTGTGGGTCAATGAGTTGCGGGGCATTGAGTTGTGGGCATTGAGTTGTGGGGCATTGAGTTGTGGGGCATTGAGTTGTGGGGCATTGAGGTCTGGGTCATTGAGTTGCGGGGCATTGAGTTGTGGGCATTGAGTTTTGGGCACTGAGTTGTGGGGCATTGAGTTGTGGGGCATTGAATTGTGGAGCACTGAGATGTGGGCACTGAGTTGTGGGTCATTGAATTGTGGGGCATTGAGTTGTGGGTCATTGAGTGGTGGGGCATTGAGTTGTGCAGCATTAAGTTATAGGCACTGAGTTGTGGGGTATTGAGTTGTGGGACTTTGAGTTATGGGTCATTGAGTTGTGGGTCATTGAGTTGTGGGTCATTGAGTTGTGGGGCATTGAGTTGTGGGCATTGAGTTGTGGGCACTGTGTTGTGGGCATTGAGTTGTGGGGCATTGTGTTGTGGGTCATTGAGTGGTGGGGCATTGAGTTGTGCAGCATTGAGTTATAGGCACTGAGTTGTGGGGTATTGAGTTGTGGGGTATTGAGTTGTGGGTCATTGAGTTGTGGGTCATTGAGTTGTGGGTCATTGAGTTGTGGGGCATTGAGTTGTGGGTCATTGAGTGGTGGGGCATTGAGTTGTGGGTCATTGAGTTGTGGGGCATTGAGTTGTGGGCATTGAGTTCTGGGCCATTGAGTTGTGGGTCATTGAGTTGTGGGTCATTGTGTTGTGGGCCATTGAGTTGTGGGCCATTGAGTTGTGGGGCATTAAGCTGTGGGCATTGAGTTGTGGGCATTGAGTTGTGGGCATTGTGTTGTGTGCCATTGAGTTATGGGTCATTACGTTGTGGGGCATTGAGTTGTGGGCATTGAGTTGTGGGCACTGTATTGTGGGGCATTGAGTTGTGGGCCATTGAGTTGTGGGCCATTGAGTTGTGGGGCATTGAGCTGTGAGCATTGAGTTGTGGGCATTGAGTTGTGGGGAAGTGAGTTGTGGGCATTGAGTTGTGGGCATTGAGACGTAGGCATTGAGTTGTGGGAATTTAGTTATGGGTCATTGAGTTGTGGGACATTGAGTTGTGGGAATTGAGTTGTGGGCACTGCATTGTGGGGCATTGAGTTGTGGATCATGAGTTGTGGGTCATAGAATTGTGAGGCATTGATTTGTGCAGCATTGAGTTATAGGCACTGAGTTGTGGGGTATTGAGTTGTGGGGTATTGAGTTGTGGGTCATTGAGTTGTGGGTCATTGAGTTGTGGGGCATTGAGTTGTGGGTCATTGAGTTGTGGGGCACTGAGTTGTGGGCACTGAGTTGTGGGGCATTGTGTTCTGGGTCATTGAGTTGTGGGGCATTGAGTTGAGGGCATTGAGTTTTGGGCACTGAGTTGTGGGGCATTGAGTTGTGGGGCATTGCGTTGTGGGGCACTGAGATGTGGGCACTGAGTTGTGGGTCATTGAATTGTGGGGCACTGAGTTGTGGGGCATTGAATTGTGGGTCATTGAGTTGAGGGGCACTGAGATGTGGGCACTGAATTGTGGTGCATTGAGTTGTGGGCATTGAGTTGTGGGCATTGAAACGTGGGCATTGATTTGTGGGCATTGAGTTGTGCTGCATTGAGTTGTGGGCACTGAGGTGTGGGTCATTGAGTTGTGGGCATTGAGTTGTGGGCATTGAGTTGTGAGCACTGAGTTGTGGACACTAAGTTGTGGGAATTGAGTTGTGGGGCATTGAGTTGTGGGTCATTGAGTTGTGGGAATTGAGTTGTGGGCATTGAGTTGTGGGCACTGAGTTGTGGACACTGAGTTGTGGACACTGAGTTGTGGGAATTGAGTTGTGGGGCATTGAGTTGTGGGTCATTGAGTTGTGGGAATTGAGTTGTGGGCATTGAGTTGTGGGTCACTGTTTTGTGGGAATTGAGTTGTGGGCATTGAATTGTGGGGCATTGAATTGTAGCGCACTGAGTTGTGGGCATTGAGTTGTGGGCAATGAGTTATGGGTCATTGAATTGTAGGGCACTGAGTTGTGGAGCATTGAGTTGTGGGGCATTGAGTTGTGGGTCATTGAGTTGTGGGGCATTGAGTTGTGGGGCATTGAGCTGTGGGGCATTGAGCTGTGGGAATTGAGTTGTCGCATTGAGTTGTGGGCTTTGAGTTGTGGGCATTGAGTTGTGGGGAAGTGAGTTGTGGGCATTGAGTTGTGGGCATTGAGACGTAGGCATTGAGACGTCGGCATTGAGTTGTGGGAATTGAGTTATGGGTCATTGAGTTGTGGGGCATTGAGTTGTGGGAATTGAGTTGTGGGCATTGAGTTTTTGGGCATTGAGTTGTGGGCATTGTGTTGTGGGCATTGAGATGTTGGCACTGAGTCGTGGGGCATTGATTTGTTGTGCATTGTGTTGTGGGGCACTGAGTTATGGTGCATTGACTTGTAGGGCACTAAGTTGTGGGCATTGAGTTGCAGGGCATTGAGTTTTGGGCATTGAGTTATGGGGAAGTGAGTTGTCGGCATTGACTTGTGGGCATTGAGACTTAGGCATTGAGTTGTGTGAATTGAGTTGTGGGTCATTGAATTATGGGCAATGAGTTATGGGCACTGAATTGTGGGCATTGAGTTTTTGGGCATTGAGTAGTGGGCATTGTGCTGTGGGCATTGAGATGTTTGCACTGAGTCGTGGGGCATTGATTTGTGGGGCATTGATTTGTCGGGCACTGAGTTGTGGGGAATTGACTTGTAGGGCACTAAGTTGTGGGCATTGATTTGCGGGGCATTGAGTTGTGGGGCATTGAGTTATGGGGCATTGACTTGTCGGGCACTAAGCTGTGGGCATTGAGTTCCGGGGCATTGAGTCGTAGGCAATGAGGTGTGGGGCATTGAGTTGTGGGGAATTGAGTTGTGGGCATTGAGTTATGGGTCATTGAGTTGTGGGCATTGTGTTGTGGGCATTGAGTTGTGGGCATTGAGTTGTAGTGCATTGAGTTGTGGGTCACTGTTTTGTGGGAATTGAGTTGTAGGCATTGAATTGTGGGGCATTGAATTGTGGGCAATGATTTGTGGGGCATTGAATTGTAGGGCACTGAGTTGTGGGCATTGAGTTGTGGGACATTGAGTTATGGGCATTGAGTCGTGGGCACTGAGTTGTGTGGCATTGAGTTGTGTGGCATTGAGTTGTGGGGCATTGAGTTGTAGGGCATTGAGTTTGGGCACTGAATTGTGCGCATTGAGTTGTGGGCATTGAGACGTGGGCATTGAGTTGTGGGAATGGAGTTGTGGGCACTGAGCTGTGGGCATTGAGTTGTGGGCATTGAAACGTGGGCATTGAGTTGTGGGCATTGAGATGTTGGCAGTGAGTTGTGGGGCATTGAGTTGTGGGGCATTGAGTTGTGGGGCACTGAGTTATGGGGCATTGACTTGTCAGGCACTAAGCTGTGGGCATTGAGTTGTGAGGCATTGAGTTATGGGCACTGAGTTGTGGGACATTTAGTTGTGGGGCATTGAGTTATGGGCACTGAATTGTGGTGCATTGAGTTGTGGGCATTGAGTTGTGGGCATTGAAACGTGGGCATTGATTTGTGGGCATTGAGTTGTGCTGCATTGAGTTGTGGGCACTGAGGTGTGGGTCATTGAGTTGTGGGCATTGAGTTGTGGGCACTGAGTTGTGGACACTGAGTTGTGGACACTGAGTTGTGGGAATTGAGTTGTGGGGCATTGAGTTGTGGGTCATTGAGTTGTGGGAATTGAGTTGTGGGCATTGAGTTGTGGGTCACTGTTTTGTGGGAATTGAGTTGTGGGCATTGAATTGTGGGGCATTGAATTGTAGGGCACTGAGTTGTGGGCATTGAGTTGTGGGCAATGAGTTATGGGTCATTGAATTGTAGGGCACTGAGTTGTGGAGCATTGAGTTGTGGGGCATTGAGTTGTGGGTCATTGAGTTGTGGGTCATTGAGTTGTGTGGCATTGAGTTGTGTGCATTGAGTTTTGGGCACTGAGTTGTGGGGCATTGAGTTGTGGGGCATTGAGTTGTGGGTCATTGAGTTGTGTGGCATTGAGTTGTGTGCATTGAGTTTTGGGCACTGAGTTGTGGGGTACTGAGATGTGGGCACTGAGTTGTGGGTCATTGAATTGTGGGGCATTGAGTTGTGGGTCATTGAGTTGTGGGTCATTGAGTTGTGGGTCATTGAGTTGTGGGGCATTGAGTTGTGGGGCATTGAGTTGTGGGTAATTGAGTTATGGGCACTGAGTTATGGGCACTGAATTGTGGGCCATTGAGTTTTGGGCCATTGAGTTGTGGGGCATTGAGCTGTGGGGCATTGAGCTGTGGGAATTGAGTTGTCGCATTGAGTTGTGGGCTTTGAGTTGTGGGCATTGAGTTGTGGGGAAGTGAGTTGTGGGCATTGAGTTGTGGGCATTGAGACGTAGGCATTGAGACGTAGGCATTGAGTTGTGGGAATTGAGTTATGGGTCATTGAGTTGTGGGGCATTGAGTTGTGGGAATTGAGTTGTGGGCATTGAGTTTTTGGGCATTGAGTTGTGGGCATTGTGTTGTGGGCATTGAGATGTTGGCACTGAGTCGTGGGGCATTGATTTGTTGGGCATTGAGTTGTGGGGCACTGAGTTATGGTGCATTGACTTGTAGGGCACTAAGTTGTGGGCATTGAGTTGCAGGGCATTGAGTTTTGGGAATTGAGTTATGGGCAATTGAGTTGTGGGCATTGAGTTTTGGGGCATTGAGTTCTGGGCATTGAGATGTTGGCACTGAGTTGTGATGCATTGAGTTGTGGGGCATTGAGTTGTGGGGCACTGAGTTATGGGGCATTGACTTGTAGGGCACTAAGCTGTGGGCATTGAGTTGGGGGCATTGAGTTGTGAGCACTGAGTTTTGGACATTGAGTTGTCGGCATTGAGTTATGGGCACTGGTTGTGGGACATTGAGTTGTGGGGCATTGAGTTATGGGCACTGAGTTGTGGGACATTGAGTTGTGGAGCATTGAGTTATAGGCACTGAATTGTGGGGCATTGAGTTGTGGGCATTGAAACGTGGGCATTGAGTTGTGGTGCATTGAGTTGCAGGCACTGAGGTGTGGACACTGAGTTGTGGGCATTGAGTTGTGGGCATTGAAACGTGGGCATTGAGTTGTGGGCACTGAGTTGTGGGGCATTGAGTTGTGGGCAATTGAGTTGTGGGCATTGAGTTTTGGGGCATTGAGTTGTGGGCATTGAGATGTTGGCATTGAGTTGTGATGCATTGAGTTGTGGGGCATTGAGTTGTGGGGCACTGAGTTATGGGGCATTGACTTGTAGGGCACTAAGCTGTGGGCATTGAGTTGCGGGGTATTGAGTTGTGAGCACTGAGTTGTGGACATTGAGTTGACGGCATTGAGTTATGGGCACTGAGTTGTGGGACATTGAGTTGTGGGGCATTGAGTTATGGGCACTGAGTTGTGGGACATTGAGTTGTGGGGCATTGAGTTATAGGCACTGAATTGTGGTGCATTGAGTTGCGGGCATTGAGTTGTGGGCATTGAAACGTGGGCATTGAGTTGTGGTGCATTGAGTTGCGGGCACTGAGTTGTGGGCATTGAGTTGTGGGCATTGAGTTGTCGGCACTGAGTTGTGGACACTGAGTTGTGGGCATTGAGTTGTGGACCACTGAGTTGTGGGTCATTGAGTTATGGGGCATTGAGTTGTGGGAATTGAGTTGTGGGGCATTGAGTTGTGGGAATTGAGTTGTGGGGCATTGAGTTGTGGGTCATTGAGTTGTGGGAATTGAGTTGTGGGCATTGAGTTCTGTGTCACTGTTTTGTGGGAATTGAGTTGTGGGCATTGAATTGTAGGGCACTGAGTTGTGGGCATTGAGTTGTGGGGCACTGAGGTGTGGGGCATTGAATTGTGGGGCACTGAGGTGTGGGGCATTGAATTGTAGGGCACTGAGGTGTGGGGCATTGAATTGTAGGGCACTGAGTTGTGGGGCATTGAGTTGTGGGGCACTGAGGTGTGGGGCATTGAGTTGTGGGGCATTGAGTTGTGGGTCATTGAGTTGTGGGCACTGAGGTGTGGGGCATTGAGTTGTGGTCATTGAGTTGTGGGCATTGTGTTGTGGGCATTGAGATGTTGGCACTGAGTCGTGGGGCATTGATTTGTTGGGCATTGAGTTGTGGGGCACTGAGTTATGGTGCATTGACTTGTAGGGCACTAAGTTGTGGGCATTGAGTTGCAGGGCATTGAGTTTTGGGCATTGAGTTATGGGCATTGAGATGTTGGCACTGAGTTGTGATGCATTGAGTTGTGGGGCATTGAGTTGTGGGGCACTGAGTTATGGGGCATTGACTTGTAGGGCACTAAGCTGTGGGCATTGAGTTGCGGGACATTGAGTTGTGAGCACTGAGTTGTGGACATTGAGTTGTCGGCATTGAGTTATGGGCATTGAGTTGTGGGGCATTGAGTTATGGGCACTGAGTTGTGGGACATTGAGTTGTGGTGCATTGAGTTGCAGGCACTGAGGTGTGGGGCATTGAGTTGTGGGCATTGAGTTGTGGGCATTGAGTTGTCGGCACTGAGTTGTGGACACTGAGTTGTGGGCATTGAGTTGTGGGCATTGAGTTGTGGGCACTGAGTTGTGGGGCATTGAGTTGTGGGCACTGAGTTGTGGGGCATTGAGTTGTGGGCAATTGAGTTGTGGGCATTGAGTTTTGGGGCATTGAGTTATGGGCATTGAGATGTTGGCATTGAGTTGTGATGCATTGAGTTGTGGGGCACTGAGTTATGGGGCATTGACTTGTAGGGCACTAAGCTGTGGGCATTGAGTTGCGGGGTATTGAGTTGTGAGCACTGAGTTGTGGACATTGAGTTGTCGGCATTGAGTTATGGGCACTGAGTTGTGGGACATTGAGTTGTGGGGCATTGAGTTATGGGCACTGAGTTGTGGGACATTGAGTTGTGGGGCATTGAGTTGCGGGCACTGAGGTGTGGGGCATTGAGTTGTGGGCATTGAGTTGTGGGTATTGAGTTGTCGGCACTGAGTTGTGGACACTGAGTTGTGGGCATTGAGTTGTGGGCATTGAGTTGTGGGCACTGAGTTGTGGGGCATTGAGTTGTGGGCACTGAGTTGTGGGGCATTGAGTTGTGGGAATTGAGTTGTGGGCATTGAGTTCTGTGTCACTGTTTTGTGGGAATTGAGTTGTGGGCATTGAATTGTAGGGCACTGAGTTGTGGGCAGTGAGTTGTGGGCAATGAGTTATGGGGCATTGAATTGTGGGGCACTGAGGTGTGGGGCATTGAATTGTAGGGCACTGAGGTGTGGGGCATTGAATTGTAGGGCACTGAGTTGTGGGGCATTGAGTTGTGGGGCACTGAGGTGTGGGGCATTGAGTTGTGGGGCATTGAGTTGTGGGTCATTGAGTTGTGGGCATTGAGTTGTGGTCATTGAGTTGTGGTCATTGAGTTGTGGTCATTGAGTTGTGGTCATTGAGTTGTAGGCATTGAGTTCTGGGCACTGAGTTCTGGGCATTGTGGGCATTGAGTTGTGCGGAAGTGAGTTGTGGGCAGGCATTGAGTTGTGGGGCATTGAGTTGTGGGACATTGGCTTGTGGGGCATTGAGTTGTGGGGCATTGAGTTGTGGGGCATTGAGTTGTGGGCCATTGAGTTGTGGGACATTGGCTTGTGGGGCATTGAGTTGTGGGGCATTGAGTTGTGGGGCATTAAGTTGTGGTCATTGAGTTGTGGTGCACTGAGGTGTGGGCACTAAGTTATGGGCACCGAGTTGTGGGGCATTGTGTTGTGTGGAATTGTGTTTTGGGGCATTGAGTTGTGGGACTTCAGTTGTGGTTCATTGAGTTGTGGGAATTGAGTTGTGGGCACTGAGTTGTCGTCATTGAGTTGTAGGTATTGAGTTCTGGGCACTGAGTTCTGGGCACTGAGTTCTGGGCATTGAGTTGTGGGCATTGAGTTGTGTGGAAGTGAGTTGGGGGCAGGCATTGCGTTGTGGGGCATTGAGTTGTGGGCATTGAGTTGTGGGGCATTGAGCTGTGGGACATTGGGTTGTGGGGCATTGAGTTGTGGGGCATTGAGTTGTGGTCATTGAGTTGTGGGGCACTAAGTTCTGGGCACCGAGTTGTGGGGCATTGTGTTGTGTGGAATTGTGTTGTGGGGCATTGAGTTGTGGGACTTCAGTTGTGGTTCATTGAGTTGTAGGAATTGAGTTGTGGGGCATTGGGTTGTGGGCATTGAGTTGTTGGTATTGAGTTGTGGACACTGAGCTGTGGGCACTGAGTTGTGGGTACCGAGCCCTGAGCGATGTGATGTGAAATGTACCCAGTCCACATGCTTGATGCTAATGGGAAAGAATACCAGGTATGGTATAAAACGGTCTGGCGATTCACTAAGAGTATGGCGCGCAGTGCCGACACAGAC
The DNA here is from genome assembly GCF_044704955.1 of Pristiophorus japonicus. Taxonomy (NCBI): domain Eukaryota; kingdom Metazoa; phylum Chordata; class Chondrichthyes; family Pristiophoridae; genus Pristiophorus; species Pristiophorus japonicus. The sequence continues at coordinate 22,585,411 of NC_092010.1, forward strand.
CACTATCACCACCCCAACCCACGCAACCTGCTCCCACAGTGACTGCCTCCACTTTGAGCTCTCTTTCTGTCCCAAAACCAGCTATTTGACGCCACTTATTGAGGAGGAATGTTCCTAAATTTTCAGCTTGCAGTTACCTGTGTTGAATTTCATCTGACTTAGTTATATATTTGTGTAGCTTTATTGCTGTAGTATTAAAGTTTGTTTCAGCCGCTCATCAGTGAGATGATAAAAGGGAGATTGGAACTTCCTGGTTTAACAGTGAAGTTATGTGCCTGATATATATGGGTCCAATACATTTACCTTACATTATTTGCTGACACAATACTCACTGTGTTCCAAAATAAAGCAATTCCCAATACGTGAATTTGTGGTGTTTTGGCTGATAACTATACGGTTTTAGTCTCTCGGCGTTTCTCAAGTTCCCCTAACAATTCAAAACAGCTCAACTGCCTTCATCACTCACTGGCTTCGAAAGATTTTGGAATAATTGTGTGAGGCCTTGCGATCTCTGCAGAGAGTGCTATGAAGAGTTAGCTGAATAGCTCGAGGCTATGGGAGGGAGCGCACACAGCGTACAATCGACATCTGGTCTCGACCAACAAAGCATAAGTATCGCCCCACGGAAATGCGAGCGTTTCAAATCAGTAAAGCCTCCAGGGCCTGACTGATCTACCAATCGGATGGCGAATGCCCAGGACTGAGAGTTACTATGGAAACAGGTCACTCCGAGTTTCAGGGCAGAGTGTTGTCCTGGACTCTAAATGTTTTGTTTTTGACGGGTGCACTTTGATAGAACTCACGGCAGCATGACGTGCATTGGAGGCTTCTGACTAAGTCGAGGCTGCTCGGCCGAACCAGCTCAGCTTTCTGACTGCTCTCAAGCAGCGACACAGTCAACGTCCTATCACGACAGACACATGGGTGAGATGCAGGATTGACCATCTGCTTGAATAATGTGGGGAATCTTTGAACTCTCAGACATAAAGGCACTTTGGGTACTTTTTCTTGCATTAAATCATGACCCAGATCTTCTGTCACATCAGAATGTTAAAGAAAGTACTTGCATTTCTATAGCACCTTTCACGACCTCAGGACGTTCCAAAGCGCTTTACAGCCGATGAATTACTTTTTGAAGTGTAGTTACTGTTGTAATGTGGGAAACGCAGCAGCCAATTTGCACACAGCAAGCTCCCACAAACAGCAATGTGATGATGACCAGATCATCTGTTTTGGTGATGTTGATTGGGGGGATAAATATTGGCCAGGACACCGGGGAGAACTCCCCTGCTCTTCTTCAAAATAGTGCCATGGGATCTTTTACATCCACCTGAGAGGGCAGATGGGACCTTGATTTAACGTCTCATCCGAAAGACGGCACCTCCGACAGTGCAGCGCTCCCTCAGCACTGCAATGGAATGTCGGCCTAACTGTTGAGTGGGACTTGAACCCACAGCCTTCTGACTCAGAAGCGGGAGTGCTACCCAGTGATCCAAGGCTGACACCTTCAAGGGGCTAAAATGTAGCACCACATTGATCAACCTGTGGACCACACGGGTGAGGAACTGCCATCCCTCCATTATGCAGTTCCACCTCAGTCCCAGGAAACCAGTCTTGGAAGGTGCGAGGCAGCAGCCAGCTTCCATGTGTGGACCTCATGTTGTCGAGCTCCTGGTCATGGTGTGACACGCCTTGGGGAAAAACTTTCCAAGTGATGGGACCCCACAAAGTTCGACAGCTGGGCCCTGAAGGTATCAGGAGAAAGACCAACTTGAATCCTGCAGGATGGAAACCAGGATGTTTGAAACACAGTCTGTGGCAAATGGTGGAGCGGCATCTTGCCCAGCTCCTCTTTTTCATGGCTGGTGAAGTGGAGACACTGCTGCATGAAGTGAGAGCCGGTAGGTTTGCCCTGTCTGACCGTTCCCACACAGCAGTACAGCAGACCTGGCAAGTGGCCAGGCCTCCTGTTGTACATAGTATCGACAGGACCTGGAACAGACATGGCTGAAGATGGCATACTTTAAGGCACCTGGCAAGGTAAAACTACCCAAACGTACCGGGATCCAGTTAGATGGCTCAAGATTCACTGCCACAATGTGTTGCCTGTCAACCCGTTCCACATTTATTGCTCGCCTATGCCAAGCCCTCACACAACCTTACAACCCTCTCATAGCATCCCTTGCATACGACTACTGTAATGTATGCAAGGGATGCTCACAGGTTTGTAGAGCTGTTGAGGTGTCCACCGGTACGCTCGCGGCCTTCCGCGAGAGGTGGGCGTCGGAGGGACTGGAGTGCATCATCACCCCCGGCAACCAAATTTTAATTTGACTTGATATGTTTTAAAGTTTAATTTGTTTTAATTGCCGGGTTTTAGTGTCCCCCTCCCCTTTTATAGGGGGCACTTGTAAATTATATGATTTTAGTGCACAAAAAAAAACTACAAAAATACAAAAAAAAACAAAAAAGGGCATTGGAAAATGTTTGGAGTGGCCCCCCCAGATTGGGGGGTACTTGATTTAAATGTTTTCTTTTGTCTCCTCTAAAAGAGTTGTAGAGCTGTTGAGGTGTCCACCGGTACGCTCGCGGCCTTCCGCGAGAGGTGGGCGCCGGAGGGACTGGAGTGCATCATCACCCCCGGCAACCAAATTTTAATTTGATTTAAGTTTACGGTCAAAGTTTAATTTGTATAATGTGTCGGTTTAGTGCCCCCCCCTTTAATCATGGTGCACTTGATTATTGTTTGCAACAAAAGAGTTGTGAGTGGCTTAGCCAGTTACGTGATGTTCACAAGACTCAATAAAACCCCAGCCAGTTGGGTTCAGGGGATCCACGATGAGGCAGGTGGATGAACTCGTAATGTGTAGTGTGATTGTTAAACCTTTTGCAAATAAACCAACTAGTTCTTAATAGCAATGTGTTGCTATGAATTCTTAAGCAAAGAATCTATGAAGCAAATATATTGCACCTACCTCAGCACACACTCAAGCTGCAACTTATAGTTGAAAGCCTTGCTGCACTTACATCTTCCACAGGCTTCAGACAACAAATCACAGTGACACAAGCAACAAATACCCAAGGTGAGCATCAGATTGGGTGTAGGGCAGTAAACGGTGACCCCCTGTGCGTTGGGACAGGCACATTGACATTGGGCATTGGGTACTGGCCATCACGCCAACACATGCATCAGTTGGGCATTGCCTGATATTGTGGAGCTAGCTGGGGATGGTTCACAAACCTAACGGTTGAGGGCAGTGGCAATCCTGCCAAACACCGGCAGCTCTGCACCTGTACCACTGCTGACCCTGAGCAAGCTGGCAGTCGGTTTTCTGAGACCCCCATTCGGCCAGCGAGGCCTTGTACACAGCTAACGGGACAAGAGGGTTGTCCTATGAGGAGAGATTGAGTAGAATGGGCCTATATTCTCTGGAGTTTAGAAGAATGAGAGGTGGTCTAATTGAAACATATAAGATTCAGAGATGGCTTGACAGGGTAGATGCAGGGAGGATGTTTCCCCGGGCTGGGGAGGCTCGAACCAGGGGTCACAGTCTCAGGATAAAGGGTCGGCCATTTTGGACTGAGATGAGGAGAAACTTCTTCACTCAAAGGGTGGTGAATCTTTGGAATTCTCTACCTCAGAGGGTTATAGTGGTTCAGTCGTTGAATATATTCAAGACAGGGATCGATAGATATTTGGACTCTCGGGGAACCAAGGTATTTGGGGATAGGCCAGGAAAGTGGAGTTGAGATCGAAGATCAGCTATGATCTCATTGAATGGTGGAGCAGGCTCGAGGGGCCGAATGGCCTACTCCTGCTCCTAATTCTTATGGTCTTACTGCAGATCAGAAGGTCAGGGGTTGTGCTGCCCCCTCAGCGTCCCGAATTTCCATCTATTGAGGTGTCTCACCACCAACACGGACTAGTGAAATGTATCCAATAGTATCTTCCTCACGAAAGGAATGGACTGTGTGTTCTGATGATATATTAGCATGGGAACTCATAGCATGCTCTGTGATATGTTGTCGGCGAAAGGTGAAAAAAGAAAGAAAAGACTTGCATTTCTATAGCGCCTTTCATGACCTCAGGACGTCCTAAAGTGCTTCACAGCCAATGAAGTAATTTTGAAGTGTAGTCACTGCTGTAATGTGGGAAATGCGGCAGCCAATTTGCGCACAGCAAGCTCCCACAAACAGCAATCTGATAATGACCAGATAATCTGTTTTTAGTGATGATGGAGGGATAAATATTGACCAGGATACCGGGGTGAATTGCTCTGCTCTTCTTCATGAAGGTACAGTTTGAATGTATTTGCTTCATGGGTTCTTTTCTTAAGAATTCATAACAACACGTTGCTATTAAGAACTAGTTGGTTTATTAGCATCATCATCATAGGCAGTCCCTTGAAATCAAGGAGGACTTGCTTCCACTCCCAAAGTGAGCTCTTTGATGGCTGAACAGTCCAATACGAGAGCGTCAGACCCTGTTACAGGTGGGACAGACATTCGTCGGGGGAATGGGTTGGTGGGACTGGTTTGCCGCGCGCTCCTTCCGCTGCCTGCGCCTGACCTCTTCACGCTCTTTGAGTTGAGACTCGAAGAGCTCAACGCCCTTCCAGATGCACTTTCTCCATCTCGGGCGGTCTTTGGCCAAGGACTCCCAGGTGTCAGTGGTGATGTTGCACTTTACCAGGGAGGCTTTGAGGGTGTCCTTGTAACATTTCCGCTGTCCTCCTTTGGCTCGTTTACCTTTAGTAGCAAAGGTTTAACAATCACACTACACATTACCAGTTCATCCATCAGGCTCACAACCACTGGCCTCATCGTGGATCCCCTGAACCCAACTGGCTGGGGTTTTATTGAGTCTTGTGAGCATCACATGACTGACTAAGCCACTCCCATCTCAACAGCTCAACCAACCTGTGAGCATACTCACCGGTGCACACATTACAACTGGAAAATGCATTTGGTCTGTGGTGTGCTGAATACTTTGTGGCTTCTTGCCAAGGATCTATCCCCATCGATCATTAGCAGGCAAAGGGTTAAGCCCCTCCCCCACCCACCCCACGTCTGACTTGAGTTGTCAGTGTGCCGAGTGAAACATTCACAGGAAGTGAGCGCCTACACCTCAAGCACATGCACACTCGTGACGCTATGCTTGTTTGACTCGAAATGGGAGGAAGCAGAAGGTTGATAATCATAGTAGTTTGCTTCCTCTGCACAGCAAGAAAGCATGACGGGAGGTCGTAGGTCAAAGGTCAGCCAATGGCTGGAGACATTCAACAGGAAATGATGCGATGGCGCTGTGCGCTTTTCTCTCAGTGTCAAAAAAGGAATGGAAATTGTTCTTTTTCTTTATAACATGGATCAAAAATAACACAGCTTGCATTATGTACACTGGGATGGTCTACCTCTAGGGCCAACCTGTCTTTGCTTTTTTCTGCCAAATATTAATGTGCTACTTGACTCAGGATCATGAGGTCAGGCACTTAACAAGTCAAGCGCTGTAAGTGTTCATTCTGATCTTTCAATGTGTCTCCATAGGTCCAGGGTTAACCTACATAAGGGCCAAGGTCACTGTTGGAGATGTTAGCCCTGAAATTCCACGTGGACTATACCGGTCTCTCGTTGTACCTCAGGCCGGAGACTGGCCCCCTGGGGAAACGGTGCAAATGGAAATTTAGGATGTTTTAGGGGCTTGCTAGTCTCTTAGCCGAGTTCTGTTGGGAGAAACCTCTCCGAATTTCAAGGCCATTATTGTGCAAATGTCTTATGGGTCAAATTCCTCTCTCCGTTATTTTAATGGAGCCATTAGCCAGTTTATTTTATATTATTACTGTTGTGTATCTGTAAAGCATGCACTCCCATGTTCCGCCACCAGGGAGCTCATCCCCTGAGGTCCCAAGGGATCCCAGCATTCCTTGGGAGCACTGTATATAAGTCGGCCCCTAAGGCTTGTTCCTCACTCTGGAGTGTCTTATTAAAGACTGAGATCACTGTTACTTTAACCTCCCTGTGTGCAGCCTCATCTGTGTTAGGAACACAGTAATTACAGGGGAGTTAGTATATCCATCAAAACAGCAGAGAGAATTCCTAATACCCACTTCCTGACACCTTTCTGCTGAGATGTTGTTCTATTGAATAGATGGGCTGTTAGACGTCTTCGAATTCTACTATAACTGGAACATCGGAACAGGAGGAGGCCATTCTTCCCCCCAGGCCTGTTCCGCCATTCAATCAGATCATGGCTGATCTGTATCTTAACCCCATCTACCCACCTTGGTTTCGTAAACCCTTAATACCCTCACCTAACTACCAATCTCAGTTTTGAAATTTTCAGTTGACCCCCAGCCTCAACAGCAGTTTGGGATAGATTTCCACCGCCCTTTGCAAATTGGGGACCTAACACTGGTTGTAGGACCTCAGTGCAAATCTCTGGTATAAAGGGACTGCTGAAGGCCGCTCAAGGAATGGCCACCAAACCTTTGAAAAGTTACATTTCTGTGGAGCTGGCCTTGTTCCCCGCCCCCCTCCCACCCCTCCACCTGGGATATATTCTTACGACATCACTAAGAAGCACACACACACAAGATGGCTCAACAGAAAACTGTCTCATGTGACCTTGCCACATGATCCTTTATTATTTACAGCAGTAGTTGCATTACTACAGTAGTCCACTAGGTAGAGCATTAGTCCACTAGGGCGAGCTCAATTACACTATTGCCCCCCCTTTGCACCCCACCCCCGCCTCCGCTTCATCTCCCCTCCACCTCCCAGGACCTACCTGCAGGCCAGCCTCAATCCGTCAGGCCCCGCACAACATGTTTTGTGTGGCAAATTAAGATACAGTTAGACCTGTAACTGAAGTGAAGTCTTGGGAATTTATTCAGGGAATCAAGGGATTTGGAGATCGGGCTGGAAAGTGGAGTTGAGGTTAAAGAGCAGCCATGATCTTATTGAATGGCAGAGCAGGCTCAAGGGGCCAAATAGCCTACTCCTGCTCCTATTTCTTATCTTAAGTTTGATGTCCAACATCAAAGGCAGACTTCTTCAACCAAGTTATTGATTTTGTGGTACAAAAGCAAAATACTGCAGATGCTGGAAATCTGAAATGAAAACAGAAAATGCTGGAAATACTCAGCGGGTCAGGCAGCATCTGTGGAGAGAGAGACAGAATTAATGTTTGAGGTCGATTTCCCTTCGTCAGAACTAGAAAGAGTTCGAGATGCAACAGGTTTTAAGCAAGTGCAGGGGCTGGGAAAGGGGGAGGGGAGGAAAAAAACCAAAGGGAAGGTCTGTGATAGGGTGGAAGGCAGGAGAGATTAGAGAGACAAAAGGGATGATGGTACAAGGCACAAGGAGATGGTAATGGGACAAGTAAAGAAACAAATGATGGGTCTAGAAGAGGTTTAAATGGGAACGGCAGTATCATCAACAGCTGCCATGTGTAAAAATAGGGGCAGGGGTTATGGTCTGAAATTGTTGAACTCGATGTTGAGTCCAGAAGGTTGTAAAGTGCCTAAACGAAAGATGAGGTGCTATTCCTCGAGTTTACGTTGAGCTTCATTGGAACAGTGTAGGAGGCCGAGGACGGAGAGGTCAGAGTGGGAATGCAGTGGAGAAATAAAGTGACATAGAAACATAGAAACATAGAAAATAGGTGCAGGAGTAGGCCATTCGGCCCTTCTAGCCTACACCGCCATTCAATGAGTTCATGGCTGAACATGCAACTTCAGTACCCCATTTCTGCTTTCTCGCCATACCCCTTGATCCCCCTAGTAGTAAGGACTTCATCTAACTCCTTTTTGAATATATTTAGTGAATTGGCCTCAACAACTTTTTGTGGTAGAGAATTCCACAGGTTCACCACTCTCTGGGTGAAGAAGTTTCTCCTCATCTCGGTCCTAAATGGCTTACCCCTTATCCTTAGACTGTGACCCCTGGTTCTGGACTTCCCCAACATTGGGAACATTCTTCCTGCATCTAACCTGTCTGAACCCATCAGAATTTTAAACCTTTCCATGAGGTCCCCTCTCATTCTTCTGAACTCCAGTGAATACAAGCCCAGTTGATCCAGTCTTTCTTGATAGGTCAGTCCCGCTATCCCAGAAATCAGTCTGGTGAACCTTCGCTGCACTTCCTCAATAGCAAGAATGTCCTTCCTCAAGTTAGGAGACCAAAACTGTACACAATACTCCAGGTGTGGCCTCACCAAGGCCCTGTACAACCTCCCTGCCCCTATACTCAAATCCCCTCGCTATGAAGGCCAACATGCCATTTGCTTTCTTAACCGCCTGCTGTACCTGCATGCCAACCTTCAATGACTGATGTACCATGACACCCAGGTCTCATTGCACCTCCCCTTTTCCTAATCTGTCACCATTCAGATAATAGTCTGTCTCTCTGTTTTTACCACCAAAGTGGATAACCTCACATTTATCCACATTATACTTCATTTGCCATGCATTTGCCCACTCACCTAACCTATCCAAGTCACTCTGCAGCCTCATAGCATCCTCCTCGCAGCTCACACTGCCACCCAACTTAGTGTCATCCGCAAATTTGGAGATACTACATTTAATCCCCTCGTCTAAATCATTAATGTACAGTGTAAACAGCTGGGGCCCCAGCACAGAACCTTGCGGTACCCCACTAGTCACTGCCTGCCATTCTGAAAAGTACCCATTTACTCCTACTCTTTGCTTCCTGTCTGCCAACCAGTTCTCAATCCATGTCAGCACACTACCCCCAATCCCATGTGCTTTAACTTTGCACATTAATCTCTTGTGTGGGACCTTGTCGAAAGCCTTCTGAAAGTCCAAATATACCACATCAACTAGTTCTCCCTTGTCCACTCTACTGGAAACATCCTCAAAAAATTCCAGAAGATTTGTCAAGCATGATTTCCCTTTCACAAATCCATGCTGACTTGGACCTATCATGTCACCTCTTTCCAAATGCGCTGCTATTACATCCTTAATAATTGATTCCACCATTTTACCCACTACTGAGGTCAGGCTGACCGGTCTATAATTCCCTGTTTTCTCTCTCCCTCCTTTTTTAAAAAGTGGGGTTACATTGGCTACCCTCCACTCAATAGGAACTGATCCAAATTCAATGGAATGTTGGAAAATGACTGTCAATGCATCTGCTATTTCCAAGGCCACCTCCTTAAGTACTCTGGGATGCAGTCCATCAGGCCCTGGGGATTTAGCAGCCTTCAATCCCATCAATTTCCCCAACACAATTTCCCGACTAATAATGATTTCCCTCAGTTCCTCCTCCTTACTAGAGCCTCTGACCCCTTTTATATCCGGAAGGTTGTTTGTGTCCTCCTTCGTGAATACCGAACCAAAGTACTTGTTCAATTGGTCTGCCATTTCTTTGTTCCCCGTTATGACTTCCCCTGATTCTGACTGCAGGGGACCTACGTTTGTCCTTACTAACCTTTTTCTCTTCACATATCTAGAGAAACTTTTGCAATCCGTCTTAATGTTCCCTGCAACCTTCTTCTCGTACTCCATTTTCCCTGCCCTAATCAAACCCTTTGTCCTCCCTTTGACAGGCGACTGGAAGCTCGGGGTCACACTTACGGACTGAACAGAGGTTTTCCACAAAGCGGTCACCCAATCTGCGTTTGGTCTCCCCAATATAGAGGAGACCACATCGTGAGCAGCCAATACAGTATACTAAATTGAAATAAGTACAAGTAAATCGCTGTTTCACCTGGAAGGAGTGTTTGGGGCCCTGGACAGTGGGAAGGGAGTGGGTAAAAGGGCAAGTGTTGCATCTCCTGCGCTTGCACGGGAAGGTGTCGTGGGAATGGGAGGGGGTGCTGGGGGTGACTGGAATGGACCAGGGTGTCGCAGAGGGAGCGGTCCCTTCGGAATGCTGAGAGGGGAGGGACGGGAAGATGTGATTGGTGGTGGGATCACATTGGAGGTGGCAGAAATGGCGGAGAATGATCCCTTGAACGTGGAGGCTGGTGGGGTGAAAGGTGTGGACAAGGGGAACCCTGTCGTGGTTCTGGGAGGGAGGGGAGGGGTGAGAGCAGAGGTGTGGGAAATAGAACGGACACGGTCAAGGGCCATGTCAACCATCATCATCATCATCACAGGCAGTCCCTCGAATTCGAGGAAGAATTGCTTCCACTCCAAAAGTAAGTTGTCAGGTGGCTGAACAGTCCATTGCGGGAATTACAGTCCCTGTCACAGGTGGGACAGACAGTGTTTGAAGGAAAAGGTGGGCGGGGAGTCTGGTTTGCCGCATGCTCCTTCCGCTGTCTGCACTTGGTTTCTGCACGCTCTCGGCGATGAGACTCGAGGTTCTCAGCGCCCTCCCGGATGCTCTTCCTCCACTTAGGGTGGTCTTTGGCCAGGGACTCCCAGGTGTCGGTGGGGATGTTGCACTTTATCAGGGAGGCTTTGAGGGTGTCCTTGAAACGTTTCCTCTGCCCACCTGGGGCTCGCTTGCTGTGTAGGAGTTCGGAGTAGAGCGTTTGCTTTGGGAGCCTTGTATCAGGAATGCAGAAGATGTGGCCTGCCCGACAGAGCTGGTCGAGTGTGGTCAGCGCCATGTCAATCACGGTAGAGGGGAATCTGCGGTTTGGTGGGCTTAGCACTGAAGATAATGCACCAAGGGGTGCAAAGCTGTCTCGGGCAGTTGTTCCACATCGGCCGCTTGTTGAACACCGCACCTGATTGTCAATTTCATTGAAGTCAAATATTGGGAAGTTATGTTAAACTTATATAGAACCATGGTTGGACCACACTTAGAATACTGTGCACAGTATTACAAAATGCAATTGGAAGCACTGGAGGAAGTGCAAAAAAGATTTACTAGGATGATACCAAAACTGAGAGGTTCTAGCTATCTGGAAAGACTGAACAGGCCGGTGTTCTTTTCTCTAGAAAAGAGAAGGCTGAGGGCTGACCTATAAGAGGTCTTCAGGATTATGAAGGGGTGCGATAGGTAAGACGTAGAGAAGATGTTTGCACTTGTCCAAAACTAGGGGTCATCCATAAAAGATAGTCACCAATAAATCCAGCAAGGAATTCAGGAGCAACTTCCTGGGAGTGGTTCGAATGTGGAACTTGCGACCACATGGAGGCGAATAGTATAGATCACAGAATCATAGAAGTTTACAGCACGGAAGGAGGCCATTTCGGCCCATTGTGTCCACGCCGTCCGACAAGAAGCTATCCAGCCTAATCCCACTTTCCAGCTCTTGGCCCGTAACCCTGCAGGTTACGGCACTTCAGGTGCACATCCAACTACTTTTTAATTGTGGTGAGGGTTTCTGCCTCTACCACCCTTTCAGGCAGTGAGTTCCAGACCCCCACTGTCATGTATGTAACCATCATGCAATGGTAATCTTCATGTAACTGTAACCTTCATGCAACTCCTGTACACTGTACTTATACCCTAGAAATGCACACCCTGACCACAGGGGGTGAACTTGTGGGAGACACTCCTACCTGGGTTTTCAGGTATAAAAGGGGAGTCCCACCCAGGGTCAGGACTCCTTGGTCCTGGGAATAAAGGTTAAGGTCACGTAGTGACCGTGTCTACAGTACATGCCTGGTGTGAGTTTGTAGTACGGTGCAGGAACACCACACCCACCACCCCCTGGGTGAATAAATTTCCCCTCAAATACCCTCTAAACCTCTACCAATTACTTTAAAGTTATGCCCCCCTGGTTGTTGACCCCTCTGCTAAGGGAAATAGGCCCTTTCTAGCCACCATATCTAGGCCCCGAATAATTTTATACACCTCAATGAGGTCTCCCCTCAGCCTCCTCTGTTCCAAGGAAAACAAACCCAGCCTATCCAATCTGTCCTCATAGCTAAAATTCTCCACTCCCGGTAACATCCTCGTAAATCTCCTCTGTATCCCCTCCAGCACAATCACGTCCTTCCTGTAATGCGGTGACCAGAAATGCACGCACTACTCCAGCTGTGGCCTAACCAGAGTTTTATACAGTTCAAGCATAACCCCCCCTGCTCTTGCATTCTATGCCTCGGCTATTAAAGGCAAGCATTTTGTATGCCTTCTTAACCACCTTATCCACCTGGCATGCACTCCAAGGTCCCTTTGTTCCTCTACACTTCTCAGTATCCTACTATTTAATGTGTATTCCCTTTCCTTGTTAGCCCTTCTCAAATGCATTACCTCACACTTCTCTGGATTAAATTCCATTTGCCACTGTTCTGCCCACCTGACCAGTCCACAGCTTTCTTCTTCATTATCAACCACACGGCCAATTTTAGCATCATCTGCAAACCTCTTAATCATACCCCCTATATTCAAGTCTAGATCATTGATGTATATTACAAAAATCAAGGGACCTATACTGAGCCCTGTGGAACCCCACTGGAAACAGCCCTCCAGTCACAAAAGGCCTTCAACCATTACCCTTTGCTTCCTGCCTCTGAGCTAATTTTGGGTCCAACTTCCACTTTGCCCTGGATCCCATGGGCTTTTACTTTTGTGACCAGTCTGCATTTAAGGGGAAGCTAGATAAACACATGAGGGAGAAAGGAATAGAAGAATATGTTGATGGGGGGAGATGAAGTAAATAGAGTAGGTGGATGCTTCTGAAGATCATAAACACCGGCATGGACCGAATGGCCTGTAAGTAAGAAAGAAAGACAGGACTTGCATTTATATAACGCCTTTCACGACCACCGGACAGCTCAAAGTGCTTTACAGCCAATGAAATACTTCTGGAGTGTAGTCACTGTGGTAATGTGGGGAAAGCAGCAGGCGATTTGGGCACAGCAAGCTCTCACAAACAGCAATGTGATAATGAACAGATAATCTGTTTTTGTTATGTTGATTGATTGGCCAGGGCACTGGTGAGAACTGCCCTGCTCTTCTTTAAATAGTGCCGTGGGATCTTTTATGCCCACCTGAAAGGGTAGACGGGGCCTCGGTTTAACATCTCATCCAAAAGACGGCACCTCCAACAGTGCAGCACTCCCTCAGTACTGCCCGCCTGGATTATGTGCTCAAGTCTCTGGATTGGGACTTGAACCCACAATCTTCCAACTCAGAAGGCAGGAGTGCTACCCACTGAGCTATGGCTGACACAGTGTAAGCTCTGTGTAATATCGGACGGGACCTGTGCAACATCGCCCATTTTCCACTTCTTCCCGAGACGAATGCCTGTCCCCCCAATTGTCGAATTCTTATCAATATCTCACCACCGTCGGACATTCACCACTGAACCGGCTTTGAACATCTCTGGCCCCGACAGACACTTGCGGGACCGTATCCTTGACGATGCACGCTCCTCTCTGAAGAAGGTCCTTGTTCTCGGGCAGCGCGGGCGATTGCATCTTGCCAGCTCACGATTGTCTGCTGGCATTCGGAAACCCTGTCAGATTGGTTCTCTGGGTGCTGGTCAGGCCTTGTTTGCTCAACGGGCGAGCCAGGCCACCCAGTACAGCTACAAAACATGGTGCGGTGAGACAGCAATCGGGTCACGAGTTTCCTTCCCTCAACTGTTATGCAGCTCGCCTCCCTCGGCTGCTGCTGCCGGCAGCTCTACCAGACGTCCCGCACAAACGCAAATACTGTACTGCAGCAGCCTCAAACAACATAAACACCTCCCCGATCCAAGCATAGCATTCCGATGGAGTATCTCACTTCCCACTCCCTCCCAGTTGTAGAGCATTCCCGATCCAAACACAACAGGTCAATGTAAAATCCTGATGCAAGCATAAATATGACCCGATTGCTCGGCTGTTACTGCTCAACTTATTAAATCCTGTCGCACTGCAGTCTGCTTTTCATCCAAAGACAGCAGCACAGTTTCCAAATATCATCGCTTCAGTGCAAAATATTATTTTTGGTTAAGCAATTTCTGCCTTTCAGATTGGATTTTGGAATGAATGCTGGATTTGGCAAAAGTCCAAGGATTTGTAATAGCCTATTTGAATCTGAAGTTTACAGAAGTCCCGATCATCTAAGAGACATTGCATGTGTTAGGAGGGTCCGTAATGCGCTGTCAGAGGGGCAGGACTGAGGGAGCGCTGCACTGTCGGAGAGGCAGTACTGAGGGAGTGCCGCACTGTCGGAGAGGCAGTACTGAGGGAGCGCTGCACCATCGAAGGGTCAGTACTGAGAGAGCACTGCACTGTCGGAGGGGCAGTACTGAGGGAGTGCCGCATTGTTGGAGTGGCGATACTGAGGGTGTGCTGCATTGTGGGAGTGGCAATACTGAGGGAGTGCTGCAATGTTGGAGGGGCGGTACTGTAGGAGGGCTGCACTGTCGGTGGGGCAGTACTGAGGTAGCGCTGCGCTGTCGGAGGGACAGTACTGAAAGAGTGCTCTACTGTCGGAGGGGCAGTACTGAGGGAGCGCCGCACTGTGAGTGGGCGGTATTCAGGGAGTGCAACATTGCTGGAGGGTTAGTACTGAGGGTGCACTGCTCCATTGGAGGGGTGGTTCTGAGGGAGCACTGCACAGTCGGAGGGACAGTACTGAGGCTGAGTGCTGCAATGTCAGAGGGGCAGTACTGGATAGTGCTGCACTATCAAAGGGCAGTGCTGAGGGAGCGCTGCATTGTCGGAGGTGCAGTACTGAGGGAGCCCCGCACTGTCGGAGGGGCAGTACTGAGGGAGGGCTGCACTGTCGGAGGGGCAGTGCTGAGCGAGTGCTGCACTGTCGGAGGAGCAGTACTGAGGGAGTGCTGCACTGTCGGAGGGGCAGTACTGAGGGAGCGCCGCACTGTCGGAGGGGCAGTACTGAGGGAACGCTGCACTGTCGGAGCGGCAGTACTGAGGGAGCGTGGCATTGTTAGAGGGGCACTACTGGGTAGTGCTGCCCTGTCAGGGGGCAGTACTGAGAGGGCTTTGGACTGTTGGAGGGGCAGTAATGAGGCAGCACTGCACTGTTGGAGGAGCAGTACTGAGGGAACGCTGCATTGTCAAAGGGGCAGTACTGAAAGCGTGCTGCACTGTGGGAGGGGCAGTGCTGAAGGACTGCTACATTGTCGGGGGGTGGTACTGAGTGAATGCAGTACTGTTGGAGGGGCAGTTCTGAGGGAGTGCTGCACTGTCGGAGGGGCAGTACTGAGGGAGTGCTGCACTGTCGGAGGGGCAGCAGTGAGGGAGTGCTGCACTGTCGGAGGGGCTGTACTGAGGGAGTGCTGCACTGTCGGAGGGGCAGTACTGAGGGAGTGCTGTACTGTCGGAGGGGCAGCAGTGAGGGAGTGCTGCACTGTCGGAGGGGCAGTGCTGAGCGAGTGCTGCACTGTCGGAGGAGCAGTACTGAGAGAGCGCCGCACTGTCGGAGGGGCAGTACTGAAAGAGTGCTCTACTGTCAGGGGGGGGGGCGGGGCAGTACCGAGGGAACGTCACATTGTCGAAGTGGCAGCACTGAGGGAGCGCTGCACTGTCGGAGGGGCAGTACCAAGGGAGCCCTGCCCCATCAGATGGGCAGCACTGAGGGAGCGCTGCACTGTTGGAGGGGCAGTACCAAGGGAGCCCTACCCCATCAGATGGGCAGCACTGAGGGAGCGCTGCACTGTCGGAGGGGCAGCACTGAGGGAGCGCTGCACTGTTGGAGGGGCAGTACTGAGGGAGCGCTGCATTGTCGGAGAGGCAGTACTGAGGGAGTGCTGCACTGTCGGAACGGCAGTACTGAGGGAGTACAGCACTGTCGGAGGGGCAGTACTGAGGGAGTGCTGCACTGTCGGAGGTGAAGTACTGAGGGAGTGCTGCACTGTCGGAACGGCAATACTGAGGGAGCGCCACTCTGTCGAAGGGGCAGCACTGAGGGAGCACCGCACTGTCAGAGGGGCAATACTGAGGGAGTGCTGCACTGTCAGAGGTGCATTACTGAGGGAACGCTACACTGTTAGAGGGGTAGGAATGAGGGAGTCATCATCATTATCATTATCATTATCATAGGCAGTCCCTCGAAATCGAGGAAGACTTGCTTCCACTCCTGAAGTGAGTTCTTTGGTGGCTGAACAGTCCACTACGAGAGCCACAGACTCTGTCACAGGTGGGATAGATAATCGTTGAGGGAAGGGGAGGGTGGGACTGGCTTGCCGCACGCTCTTTCTGCTGTCTGCGCATGATTTCTGCATGCTCTCAGCGTTGAGACTCGAGGTGCTCAGCGCCCTCTTGGATGCACCTCCTCCACTTAGGACGGTCTTGGGCCAGGGACTCCCAGGTATCAGTGGGGATGTTGCACTTTATCAGGGAGGCTTTGAGTGTGTCCTTGTACCGTTTACGCTGCCCACCTTTGGCTCGTTGCCGTGAAGGAGCACCAAGTAGAGCACTTGCTTTGGGAGTCTCGTGTCTGGCATGCGGACTATGTGGCCTGCCCAGCGGAGCTGATCGAGTGTGGTCAGTGCTTCAATGCTGGGGATATAAGCCTGAATGAGGACGCTGATGTTGATGCGCCTGTCCTCCCAGGGGATTTGTGGGATCTTGCGGAGACATCGTTGGTGATAATCCTCCAGCAACTTGACATGTCTACGGTACATGGTCCATGACTCTGAGCCATACAGGAGGGCAGGTATTACTACAGCCCTGTAGACCATGAGCTTGGTGGCAGTTTTGAGGGCCTGGTCTTCAAACACTCTTTTCCTCAGGTGATCGAAGGCTTCATTAGTGCACTGGAGGCGGTGTTGGATCTCGTCGTCGATGCCTGCTCTTGTTGATAGTGCTGCACTATCGGAGGGCAGTCCTGAGTGAGCGCTGCATGGTGGGAGGGGCAGTACTGTCGGAAGGGCAGTACTGAGGGAGCGCTGCACTGTCGGAGGGGCAGTACTGAGGGAGCGCCGCACTGTCGGAGGGGCAGTACTGAGGGAGCGCCGCACTGTCGGAGGGGCAGTATTGAAAGAGTGCTGCACTGTTGCAGGGTCAGTACTGTCATGTCTGTAAGCTTGTAATGTTTGTAGCTCCACACTGTGGATGTGGACGTATTGTGTACTGCAATTGCACAGTTAATAATTAAGCAGAACCAGGCAGATTTCCGGAGGCTTCCGAGAGAGCTGCCTGCCATGTAGGAAGCTGTGTGTGCTGGTGCTCTGTGAATATATCACATTTGATGGCGAGATGGGATTTTTCAGATGATTTAAAGCTTAAATTTTGTTGGTGAAGGATTCAGCCAGCCGACAGAGAGACTTTGGAAGTTTCTGTCTTTGGAAAAAAGTTACAAAATCCGAGGTAAAATACAGCACACGGTGTGAACAGCTATAGATTTCAATGGCAGGTGTAATCGGACATTTGGGGGAATATAGACACGACCGGGAGCGTTTTAAAGCATATGTGGATCGGCTAGAAATGTATTTCACTGCAAATAACATAATTAAAGTTCCAGACAATGCAGTCCAGAACCGGGCTGTGTTGGAACGTACGAAAGCGATCTTCTTATTGGTGGCAGGTCCGGCATTGTACGAAACTCTTGCAAATCTGCTTGTGCCTGACGAGCCAAAGGACACAACGCTTAAAGAGATTTTACCGAAGCTGGAGCAGCACTATAACCCCAAACTGTTAGAAATTGCTGAAAGCTATCGTTTCAGGATTCAGAATCAAAAGTCTGATGAATGTATCAGTGATTACATGATAGCATTAAAAAAGCTATCGATGCACTGTAATTTTGGAAACTTTCAAAACCGAGCATTACGGAATTGTTTTGTTTGTGGAATGAAAAATGATGCGATCAGAAGGAAGTTATTGATGACAGATGACTTGACTTTTGAGATTGCTTGTCAGACAGCGAGGTCGATGGGCATGGCCAAACAATATTCCCGAGAATTAAATAATAATTACGGTCGTCAGTCAACCGAGGTAAATCACCTGCAGGTTTAAAGTAAAAGACGGGTATGGCTGAAAGTCTCAGAAACTGGAAATTCTAACAGAGCGTCGAAGTTGTGCTATAGATGCCTGGGGCAACACATTGCTCAAAGTTGTCCATACATGAAGGCAGAGTGTTTCTTCTGCAGAAAGACTGGGCATCTTGCGAAGGCATGACGACTGAAGGGTAAACCAGTTTTTAAAGCTATGAGTCCAGCGTTCAAAGCTATGAGTAGAAATCCCAAGAGACTACATAGCATGGAAGAACAACAACAGGACGAGAAGATGTTAGAGTCACACGTCATCAGGAGCACGAGGTTAACGGACAGCGATTTGGAAAGCATCAAAATCCACATAGATGTTGCGGGATTCAAGATACTAATGGAAATTGACGCAGGTGCATCCGTGAGTGTAGTACCGGAGTCGCTGTACCTCGACAAATTGCATGATTTTCCAACTGGAGAAATCCAAGATAGAGCTGCGAGGCTACTTGATAGAGAAAATTCCTGCGGTGGGTCGTATCACCGTACCGGTGAAATATAAAGATCAATTTCAGAAATTGCCTCTAATAGTAGTGAAAGGAGACAAGTCTGCCTTACTAGGAAGAAATTGGTTGAGCTCATTGAAGCTGGATTGGAGTAAGATTTTCTGTGTGGAAGCGAGATTTTCATCAACGGATGAGGTTATCAAGAAGTATCTGAAAGTGTTCTGCGAAACAGGCAGTCCGATCCAAGGCTTCAAGGCGAGTGTCAGAGTACAGAAGGAGGCTAGATCGGTTTACTACAAGCCACGTTCCGTACCATATGCATTCAAGGAGAAAGTTGAGCAAGAACTCAAAAGACTAGAGACTGAGAACATTATTTGTAAGATAGATCGATGTAATTGGGCTACACCCATTGTTGTTGTACCTGTCATGTATTCAACTATCATTGTAACCCATGTATAAGCTGACCTAAGTTGTACACCTTGAGAACATTGACCACAAGGGGCGAACTTGTGGGAGACACTCCTAACCTGGACTTTCAGGTATAAAAGGGAAAGCTCCACCCACCTTCATCACTTGAGGTCTTGGTAATAAAGGTAACTGGTCACAGAGTGACCTTCTCTCAAGTATGGGCCTCGTGTGCATCTATACTGTATAGTAAGGACATATCATTGGCGACGGGAAACTGGGATTTAAACCATGCGAGCATGGCCACTAACAGCACAGACGAGAGGTACTATGTTGGTGATGATTGGGACAACTTTATTGAGAGACTACAGCAAAGTTTTGTCACTAAGGAATGGTTGGGACAGGATTCGGCCGACAAACGCAGGGCTCATCTCCTGACGGTTTGTGGATCCAGAACGTACTCCCTGATGAAGGACCTTCTAGTGCCAGAGAAGCCAGCGGACAAGACTTTTGAAGAGCTTAGTAAGTTGATCGGGGAACACTTTAAACCGGCGAGCAGAATGCACATGGCGAGACACCGGTTTTACACACACTGGCGGCGAGAAGGGCAAAGAGTTCCAGACTTCGTGGCAGATCTCAGGCGACTGGCAAGCCTATGTAAGTTCCTAGATACATGCAGAGCGGAGATGATGCGAGTCGTTTTTATTGAGGGCATCGGGCATGCTGGGGTTTTCAGGAAACTGATTGAGACCAAAGACTTGACCTTGGAAGCGGTGGCTCTGATAGCCCAGACATTTATCTCAGGGGAGGAAGAGACCAGAATGATGTATGACAAAAATCTTGGCTCAAATGTGGCAAACGACCAGGGAGTCAACATTGTTAACGCGGCACACAGTTCTCTAGGCAGACAAGGGCAATCGGACATGCCCCAGCATGTAGTCGAATCCAAAGGGGGAATTCAACAGAGACAATGGCTAGCTGAATGGTGATTCATACCATCGCAATGGACAATGCGGCCAGTAATGTGGCCATCAACACCTGTCAATGGTGCGTTTAAGGACAGTTACAGAGACAGTCAGAGATGATCGACTGGTAATGGACCTTTTGTTTCCAACAACGGGGCCTCCAGCTCATGCTGGAGGTGTGGAGGCAAACACCCAGCCAGAGCTTGCAGGTATCAGCAATATACCTGCAGAAACTGCAACGTCAGCGGTCACTTGGAGCGTATGTGCAGGAAGCCTGCAGCCAGGTTGATGTACGAGGAGGATGGGCCGGATGTAAGCCCTACGAGGCCAAATGAATACTGGGGGAAATCGCTGGAAGCTGAAGCTCAGCGAGTTCATGTGGAGCACACATACAGTTCATACACCAGTACGCCACCGATAATGATGAAAGTGCTTCTCAATGGCATCCCAGTATTAATGGAGCTAGACACGGGGGCCAGCCAGTCCCTGATGAGTATCAAACAGTTCGAAAGGTTGTGGGTGTCCAAGGCCAAGAGGCCAAAATTATTGCCGATTGACGCACAGCTACGGACATATACAAAGGAGATCATTCCGGTGCGAGGCAGCGCCACGGTAGTCGTGACCCACAAAGATTCGGAGAACAGATAGTCGTGCCACTTTGGATTGTCCCGGTGACGGTCCCGCACTACTGGGGAGGAGTTGGCTTGCTGTCATGAACTGGAAATGGGGCGATGTCAATGCAATTTCTTCTGTGGAGCGAGTATCATGCTCACAGGTCCTGGACAAATTTGACTCATTATTTCAACCCGGCATCGGCACTTTCAAGGTAGGGCCAAGGTAGTGATTCACATAAACCCGGAAGCCAGACCAGTACACCACAAGGCCAGAGCGGTGCCGTATGTGATGGGGGGAAAAGATAGAATGCGAATTGGACCGCCTGCTGAGGGAAGGCATCATCTCACCAGTCGAATTCAGTGACTGGGCGAGCCCGATCGTGCCGGTGCTCAAGGCGGATGGGTCGGTCAGGATATGTGGTGATTACAAGGCCACCATCAAACGGGTGTCACTCCAAGACCAGTACCTGCTACCGAGAGAGGAGGACCCCTTTGCGACGCTATCCAGTGGCAAACTTTTTTCAAAATTGGACCTGACCTCAGCTTACATGACCCAGGAGCTGGCGAGTGTGTCGAAGAAGCTGACCACCATCACGACACACAAGGGGTTGTTTGAGTATAACAGATGTCCATTCAGGATTCGTTCGGCCTCCGCGATCTTTCAGCAAAATATAGAAAGCCTCCTCAAGTCGATTCCAAGGACAGTGGTTTTTCAGGACGACATCCTCATCACGGGTCGCGATACTGAAGAACACCTCCACAACCTGGGGGAGGTGCTACGCATACTGGACCGGGTAGGGCTGCGACTGAAAAAGGCAAAGTGCGTCTTCTTAGCTCCAGAGGTAGAATTCCTGGGGATGAGGGTAGCAGCAGACGGGATCAGACCTACTGCCTCCAAAACGGAAGCGATCCAGAGAGTACCCAGACCCTGTAACACGACGGAGCTGCGTTCGTTCCTGGGGCTCCTAATCTATTTTGGTAACTTTCTTCCCAAATTGAGCACGCTGTTAGAGCCGCTACACGTGCCTCCAACGCAAAGGTCGCGAATGGGACTGGGGAGACAGCCAGGAAAGGGCTTTTAATAGAGCACGCAATTTGTTATGCTCCAACAAACTGTTAATGTTATATGACCCCTGTAAGAAACTAGTTTTAACGTGTGATGCATCGTCCTATGGGGTCGGGTGTGTGTTGCAGCATGTTAATGCCAATGGTCAGTTACAGCCGATAGCTTATGCCTCCAGAAGTCTGTCCCAGGCAGAAAGGGGCTACGGGATAGTAGAAAAGGAAGCGCTAGCATGTGTATATGCAGTAAAAAAAAATGTACCAGTACCTGTTTGGCAGGAAATTTGAGCTGGAGACAGATCACAAACCCCTAACCTCCCTTTTGGCCAACAACAAGGCCATAAATGCAAATGCATCAGCCCGCATACAGAGGTGGGCACTTATGTTAGCCGCCTATGACTACACAATTCGGCACAGATCGGGCACTGAAAACTGCGCCGATGCACTCAGCAGGCTCCCACTAACCACCACTGAGGGGGCAACTGAGCATGATGCTGAGATGGTCATGGCTATTGAAGCTTTCAAAAGCGAAGGCTCACCTGTGACAGCCCGTCAGATTAAAGTCTGGTCAAATAAAGACCCGCTACTGTCTTTAGTTCAGAAATGTGTCCTGAATGGGGACTGGCAGCCACGTACGGGGCATGCCCTGAGGAATTTAAACCGTTTCATAGGCGCAAGGATGAACTCTCGATTCAGGCCGATTTCCTACTGTGGGGAAAACTAGTTGTCATGCCCCAGGTGGGCAGAGAGGTGTTTATCAGAGAACTTCACAATGAGCACCCGGGCATTGTCATGATGAAGGCAATTGCCAGGTCACATGCAGACCTGGAACTTTGTGTTCGCAGGTGCAACACGTGTGCTCAGCTGGTCAACGCACCCAGGGAAGCCCCCCTTAGTCCCTGGTCCTGGCCCGCCAAGCCATGGTTACGTATCCATGTAGACTACGCAGGTCCTTTCATGGGAAAAATGTTTTTGGTTGTAGTCGACGCCTACTCCAAATGGATTGAGTGTGCCATTTTAAATTCAAGCACATCCTCTGCCAAGGTAGAAAGTCTACGGGCAATGTTCGCCGCCTATGATCTACCGGATGTCTTGGTCAGCGACAAAGGCCCGTGCTTCACAAGCACTGAATTCCAGGACTTCATGTCAGGCAATGGAATCAATCATGTCAGAATGGCACCGTTCAAGCCGGTCTCAAACGGCTAGGCGGAACGTGCAGTGCACATAATCAAACAGGGGATGCTCAGAATCCAAGGGGGTTCCCTACAAAGTCGTTTATCACGCCTCCTGTTGGCCAATAGATCCCGACCACACTCACTCACAGAGGTTCCACCCACAGAGCTGCTAATGAAAAGGACGCTCAAAACCAGGTTATCCCTTATACACCCTACTATGAAAGAAATTGTTGAGAGCAGGTGTCAGTCACAATGTGACTACCATGACAGGAATGCGAAGGCACGATGTATTGATGTCAATGACCCTATTTTTGTCCTTAATTACGCCTCAGGGCCCAAATGGCTTGCAGGCACTGTGATTGCCAAAGAGGGGAATAGGGTTTTGGTAGTTAAACTTACCAATGGACAAATCTGCCGCAAACACGTGGATCAAACTAAAAAGAGGTTCAGCAACTCCATAGAAGAAGCAGAGGAAGAACACGACGTAGAGTTTACTCCACCACAGGTGACCGAATACCGGAACCAAGTGGAGGAGAGCCCAGTCACTGTGGGCAGTCCGGACAGGCCTGAGGCACCGCAAACAGCAGACACTCAGTCCAGCGCCCAACAACCGGAGCCCCAACTCAGGCGCTCTGCAAGGGAGCGTAAACCACCAGAGAGACTTAACCTGTGATCCCAATAAGACTTTCGGGGGGAGGTAATGTCATGTATTCAACTATCATTGTAACCCATGTATAAGCTGACCTAAGTTGTACACCTTGAGAACATTGACCACAAGGGGTGAACTTGTGGGAGACACTCCTAACTTGGACTTTCAGGTATAAAAGGCGAAGCTCCACTCACCTTCATCACTTGAGGTCTTGGTAATAAAGGTAACTGGTCACAGAGTGACCTTCTCTCAAGTATGGGCCTCATGTGCATTGATACTGTATAGTAAAGACATATCGGTACCGAAGTCTGATGGTAAGGTAAGATTGTGTGGTGATTATAAAGTAACCGTAAACCAGGTTCTAGAGGGTAATGTCTCCAATACATTGCCGAATATAGAAGATTTGTTCACAACACTGACAGGTGGTCAGATCTTCTCAAAACTGGATCTTACAAATGCCTACTTACAGCTTGAACTAGATGAGGAGTCCAAGTCATGTTTGACTATAAATACTCATATATCAATTTATAGGCTGCCGTTTGGAGAGTCTTCCGCCCCTGCCATATTCCAAGGGGTGATGAACCAGATTTTGCAAGGTATTGAAGGGATAGTATGTTATTTGGATAACATATTAATTTCAGCACCAAATAGACAAATTCATAAGAACATTTTGAATGAAGTCCTCAAACGGCGAGAGAAGCACAGAGTACGAGTGTCTGCTCGTAAGTGTGAGTTATTTCAAAACTCAGTGGAGTACTTAGGGTACAGAGTAGACAAAGATGGTTTACATCCAACCATGGAAAAATTGGATGCAATCAGATATGCACCCACTCCCAGGAATGTCACTGAACTTCGTTCATTCTTGGCTCTTTTGAACTATTATGGGAAGTTCCTACCAAATTTGGCTACAGTATTACATCCACTGAATGAACTTTTACAAAAACAGGTCCATTGGAAGTGGTCAAAAGAATGCGATTCAGGGAGTGTAAAAGCAAATTGGTAGAGAGCACCATGTTAGTTCACTATGACATATCTAAGGAGATTAAGCTAGCATGTGATGCCTCTCCGTATGGAGTTGGGGCAGTAATCTCTCATGTACTAAGTAGTGGGGAGGAGAGACCAATTGCTTTTGCTTCACGCACTCTCAGTGCCAGTGAGAGTAATTATGCGCAAATTGAAAGGGAAGCTTTGCCATTAATTTTTGGGGTCAAGAAGTTTCACAAATACTTGTATGGTCGTAAGTTTACCATCGTTAAGCCCCTAACAGCCAGCCCCCATCTAAAGTCCCCAGTTCCAACATTAGCTGCATCCTGAATGCAGAGATGGGCTTTGATTTTGTCAGCATATACATATGATATTGAATACAGACGATCAACTGATCACAGTAATGCTGATGCAATGTCTAGATTGCCTTCCCCATCACAAGTTATACCCGATAGGGCAAAAGTGCTTTATTTTTCATACATTGATGAACTGCCAGTCACAGCTGAAGAGATTGGTAGAGCAACCAAACGTGACCCAGTGATGTCAAAGGTGTATGAGTATATTGCAAATGGATGGCCAAACCAGGTAACAGACAAAGATACACATCCATTCTTCATTCGTAGGAATGAATTATCAGTCGATAAAGATTGTATCATGTGTGGTGCAAGAGTGGTTATACCAAATTAATTCAGGTCCAAATTATTAGGAGACCTCCATGACCAGCACCTGGGTATGTGTTTGATCAAGAGTTTTGCACGCAGTTATTTATGGTGGCCAGGTCTTGATAAAGATATAGAGTACATCGTGAGTCAGTGTATGACATGTCAATCGGTAAGCAAGCAACCACCACCAGTACCATTATAGCCATGGAAATGGCCTCCCAGGGTGTGGCAAAGGCCACATATTGATTTTGCTGAGTTAGAAGGACAACAATTGTTCATTGTGATTGCTAGCCATTCGAAGTGGGTTGAGGTGTTTCCAATGTGGAAAATAACAACAAGTAAAACATTGGACATTTTACAAAAATTATTTTCTTCATTTGGCCTCCCTGAAGAAATTGTTTCGGATAATGGACCACAATTTCATTCAGAAGAATTTGCACAATTCACGAGTAAAAATGGTGTGAAACATACCAAGGTTCCACCATACCATCCTGCTTCGAATGGTGCAGCAGAGCGCACTGTACAAATTGTAAAACGTGCCCTCATAAAACAAATGTTAGATCCAAATCCAAGGAAACGACAGTTGTCATTGGATCACAAATTGCCTAATTTTTTGATTACATATCGAAATACTCCTCATACAACTACTGGTAGAACACCAGCATAGTTGTTTCTCAAACGACAGCGTCAAACCAGATTCTCGTTGTTAAAGTCAAATTTGGCACATTCTTTAGAAGAGACACAATTAAGACAGAAAGAGAATCATGATAGAGGTAGAGTAAAAGAGAGAAGTGTGAAATTAAACCAGAAGGTGAGAGTGAAGAACCATCACCATAAATGGTTAAAGTGTTTACCAGGAAGAATGGTGAAGATATGTGGTCCTCGCACATATTTGGTAAAGATGTTTGATAATGGACAGGTTAGGTTTGTTCATATTGATCATATTTTATCTACAGACATGGAAGGAGTTGAAGGTGGGAATGATTCAATTATTTCTGACTCGTCAGATAGTTTTGATACACCAGTAGCAAATCCTAAATCCAATGTACTGGAAACAAATCAGGAGAGAATCAGAATGAAAGTCTGAGTCCGAGTCAGGAAAACAAAGAGCCTGAAGTTAGAGTGAGTTCAAATGAAAATCAAGGAAATTCCGTGGAGGAAAACGTTCCTCAGGATGAGCCTCGAATGAGTTTAGATTCGACACCATGTTTGGAAGGTTCTGTTCGAGAACGAAGGTATCCTCTTCGAAACAGAAAACAAGTGGTAAAGTTAAATTTGTAAATATGGAAAAAAAAAGTTTATATCCTGTGTTATGTATAAACATGAAAGTTATGTATGATGTTTGTTATGATGGCTTCTTCATTAAGGAGGGAGAAGTGTAATGTCTGTAAGCTTGTAATGTTTGTAGCGCCACACTGTCGATGTGGACGTATTGTGTACTGCAAGTGCAGGGTTAATAATAAACAGAACTAGGCAGATTTCCGAAGACTTCCGAGAGAGCTGCCTGCCATGTTAGGAAGCTGTGTGTGCTGTGCTCTGTGAATATATCACAAACGCCAACTCTGTCTCAGCAATATTCAGAGCCTTGGAAAGAAGTCGGAAAGAAGATACCTGATCTTCGTAAGAGCACTATAACAAGTGAGAATGTTTAATGATGTACCAGGGAAAGACCTATCTATAATATATAGTGATGGGACACCTCCTATGTCCACATCAGGGACTGTTAATGGTAGAAGGCTTGTTGGAAATGTCCATAGCTGAACTTAGGGAACAGTTTTAAGTGTGAAAAGGGAAATACTAATTAAAAGCTTGAAACCAAAATGTGCACCAGTATCTTTATAGCAAGTTCCTATTCGTAATGACGTATGTCCATGTCACCACTGTCTGAGCACTGATGTAAGTGTCGTAGGTTGTAGTCTGTAAGATCCTTAAAGGGGAAACTACAGGCTAGGGTGCGGTGCAGGATGCACGCCTTGATGTACATAGTGTGATATATTCTTACTGTTATGTATGAATAAAGAGTCTGACTGGATACTGTGAGCTCAAAGTAAAGTGTGACCTTAGACTTTTATTGCAGGTCTCCAGAATGCCTCTTGTCGGTTGCCACTGGTGTGTATGTTGGGGGATCAAAAAAGGTAGGGTCCAAAGTGGGTTGCTCAGGGTAGTCCGTGCTTCTGAGTTTGATTTGGTCCAAGTGTTTCTGGTGAATGAGTCCATTTGAAAGTTTGACCCGAAACACCCTGTTCCCTCTTTGGCCACGACAGTGCCGGGAAGCCACTTTGGACCTTGTCCATAATTCAATACAAACACAGGATCATTGATTTCAATTTTGCGTGACACATTTGCGCTATCATGATATGCACTTTGTTGAAGCTGCCTGCTCTCTACCTGTTCATGTAGATCAGAGTGAACTAACGAGAGCCTTGTTTTAAGTGCCCTTATCATGAGTAGTTCAGCAGGTGGAATCCCAGTGAGCGAGTGGGGTCTCGTGCGTGTAGCTAAGCAGGACTCGGGACAGGCGAGTCTGCAGTGAGCCTTCAGTTACCCTCTTCAAACCCTGCTTGATGTTTTGCACTGCTCTTTCTGCCTGACCATTGGATGCTGGTTTGAACAGGGCAGATGTAACATGTTTAATCCCGTTATGGGTCATGAACTCTTTGAACTCGGCACTGGTAAAACATGGCCAGTTGTCGCTCAAAAGCACATCAGGTAGTCCATGCATGGCAAACATGGCCCGCAGGCTTTCAGTGGTGGCAGCGGACGTGCTTGCCGACATTATCTCACATTCAATCCACTTGGAGTACGCATCTACAACCACAAGGAACATTTTACCCAAAAACGGGCCTGCATAGTCGACGTGTACCCTGGACCACGGTTTGGAGGGCCAAGACCATAAACTTAGTGGCACCTCCCTGGGTACATTGCTTAACTGCGAGCATGTGTTATATCTGTGCACGCAGGACTCTAAGTCTGCATCGATACCGGGCCACCACACGTGGGATCTGGCTATCGCTTTCATCATTACGATGCCTGGGTGGGTACTGTGGAGATCATTGATGAAAGTGTCTCTGCCCTTCTTGGGAACCACTACCCGATTGCCCCACAGAAGGCAGTCTGCCTGTATAGACATTTCATCTTTGTGCCGCTGGTACGGCTTTATCTCTTCCTGCATTTTCACTGGGACACTGGACCAGCTCCCGTGAAGCACACAATTTTTTACTCGGGACAGTAAGGGGTCCTGGCTTGTCCAGGTTCTAATCTGTCGGGCTGTGACGGATGATTGCTCGCTCTCGAATGCTTCCATTACCATGACTAAATCTGCGGGCTGCGCCATTTCCACCCCCGTGGTGGGCAATGGCAGCCTACTGAGAGCATCGGCACAGTTTTCTGTGCCTGGCCTGTGGCAGATGGCGTAGTTGTATGCGGACAACGTGAGCGCCCATCTCTGGATGCAAACCGATGCATTCATATTTATCCCCTTACTCTCGGAAAACAGGGATATCAGTGGCTTATGGTCAGTTTCCAAATCAAATTTTATCCCAAACAGATATTGATGCATTTTCTTTAACCCATAGACACACGCTAACGCTTCTTTTTCAATCATACTGTAGGCTCTCTCAGCCTTAGACAGACTTCTGGATGCATAAGCAACCAGTTGCAATTTCCCGAAATAATTAGCTTGTTGCAATACACACCTGACACCGTATGACGACGCATCACATGCTAGTACCAAACGCTTACATGGATCATACAACACAAGCAATTTGTTTGAGCATAACAATTTTCTAGCTTTTACAAAGGCATTTTCTTGGCTTTTGCCACAAACCCATTTTCCCCCTTTTCGTAGTAAGACATGTAGTGGTTCTAACAGTGTGCTGAGACCCGGTAAGAAGTTACCAAAGTAGTTCAGGAGTCCCAGAAACGACTGCAACTCAGTCAGGTTCTGTGGTCTTGGTGCGTTCTCGATTGCCTCCATCTTCGAATCGGTGGGCCTTATGCCATCCGCCGCAATTCTTCTCCCCAGGAACTCCACTTCAGGCGCCAGGAAAACGCACTTCGAGCATTTTAACCTGAGCCCCACGCGGTTGAGTCGGCTAAGAACCTCCTCTAGGTTCTGCAGATGCTCGACTGTGTCCCGACCTGTAACCAAGATGTCGTCCTGGAAGACCACCGTGCGCAGGACCGACTTCAGTAGGCTTTCCATGTTCCTCTGGAATATCGCCGCAGCTGATTGAATTCCAAACGGGCATCTGTTATAAATGAAGAGACCTTTGTGCGTGTTGATGCAGATGAGGCCCTTCGATGATTCCTCCAGCTCCTGCGTCATGTAGGCCGAGGTCAATTCCAGCTTCGTGAACGTCTTTCCTCCCGTCAGTGTAGCAAATAGGTCATCTGCCTTTGGTAGTGGGTATTGACCCTGCAGGGAGAAACAATTGATAGTTACTTTGTAATCACCACAGATTCTGACGGTGCCGTCTCCCTTGAGGACTGGGACAATAGGACTGGCCCACTCATTGAATTCGATCGGCGAAATGATGCCCTCTCTTTGCAGTCGGTCCAGCTCGATCTCTACCCTCTCTCTCATCATGTATGGTACTGCTATCGCCTTGTGATGAATGGGTCGTGCCCCCGGAATTAGGTGGATCTGCACTTTTGCTCCTTGGAACTTCCCGATGCCTGGTTCGAAGAGTGAAGGGAACTTGTTAAGACCTGGGCACACGAAGTATCATCAGCGGACAAGAGCGCTCGAATGTCGTCCCAGTTCCAGCGTATCTTTCCTAGCCAGCTGCTGCCGAGCAGCGTGGGACCATTGCCCGGTACCACCCAGAGTGGTAGCTTGTGCACCGCTCCATCGTAGGAGACCTTTACAGTAGCATTGCCAATTACGGGAATCAGTTCCTTTGTGTAAGTTCTCAGTTTCATGCGAATGGGAGTCAAGACTGACCTTGAGGCCTTGCTGCACCACAATTTTTTGAAAGTATTTTTGCTCATGATGGACTGGCTCGCACCCTTGTCCAGCTCCATTGACACCAGGAGTCCATTTAGTTCAACCTTCAGTATTATTGGGGGATATTTTGTGGTAAATGTGTGCACCCTATATATCTCTGCCTCCTGGGTCTGAGGCTCTGGTTCGTCATGATCCACTGTTGATCTGTCCTCCTCTGCAACATGGTGGTTTGCAGGATTAACAGGGTTTGCAGCTTGTCTGCACATACGTTGGAGGTGTCCCATTGTTCCACAACCCTTACAAATGTACCCTTTGAAGTGGCATGAATGGAAACGATGATCACCCCCACAGCGCCAGCAAGGTGTTAATGGCCTTGCATTCATCACCCTTGATGGTGGACTCTGATACATCTGAAGACATGCAGCTGCAGGCATGTGGGGCCTGCCCTGTATGTTGCGATTTGAAAACAACATCACTTTGGTCACAGTACTTGTAGCAGCACTCGTGTGCTGAGAGATTTGCTTAGTATTGTCACTGGTAGCAATGAACGCCTGGGCTATTGCTACGGCCTTACTCAAGGTTGGGGTCTCGACAGTCAAAGGTTTGCGAAGTATCACTTCATGGCCAATGCCAAGTACGAAAAAGTCTCTGAGCATGTGCTTCAAATGTCCTTCAAATTCGCAATGTCCTGCAAGGCGTCTTAGCTCGGCGACATAACTCGCCACTTCCTGGTCTTCAGACCTTTTGTACGTGTAGAACCGGTACCTCGCCATCAGAACTCTTTCCTTCGGGTTCAGATGCTCCCGGACCAGTGTGCACAAATCATTGTATGATTTCTCTGTGAGTTTCGCTGGAGCAAGCAGATTTTTCATGAGGCCATACATTGGTGCCCCGCAGACGGTGAGGAGAATCGCCCTTCGTTTGGCAGTGTTCGCTTCTCCTTCCAACTCGTTGACCACGAAGTATTAGTTGAGTCGCTCCATGAAGTTTTCCCAATCATCTCCCTCTGAGAATTTCTCTAGGATGCCCACTGTTCTTTGCATCATTGGGTTCGTCATCTGCATCTCGTCGCCTGTTGTTATGTATGAATAAAGAGTCTGACTGGATACTGTGAGCTCAAAGTAAAGTGTGACCTTAGTCTTTTATTGCGGGTCTCCAGAGTGCCTCTCCAGCCTGTGAGGCCTCCTTAAGTACCTGTGCTCCCAAGGGATTATGGGATCCCTTGGGATTCCAGGGGATGAGTCCTCTGCTGGCTGTACAATGTATATACAAGTTTACATATATAACGAGATCACTAACGGAAGTACACACACAAGATGGCTCCACACAGAAACTGTCATCATGTGACTTTGCCACATGACCCTTTTATTCTATTTACAGTAATGGCTGCATTACATCAGTAGTCCACTAGGTGGAGCAGTAGTCCACGAGGGGGAGCTCTATATTGCACATCGGCCATAAGGTGTGGTGGTGACTTGCAGTTGCAAAAACCTTGTATGAAAACATTGTTTAACTCACAACAAAAGGGCAGAAACTGGCATAGGCTGTGGTCCTCTCCAGCTGAGAACCTTTACCATCCATGGAGAATGTTTAATAGAACAGTTTGGGGGGGCGGTAGTTGGTGGGAAAACACCAAAACCCAGTGTACATACAGAAAAAAATATCTCTACTGTACCCCTGGTGTGCAAGATGAGAGAGGCCTGGAGGTATATGTGCACAAATCATTGAAGGTGGCAGGGCAGGTTGAGAAAGCAGTTAAAAAGCTTACAGGATCCTTGATTACATAAATAGAGGCATAGAATACAAAAGCAAGGAAGTTATGATGAACCTGTATAAAACACTGGTCCGGCCCCAACTGGAGCATTGTGTCCAATTCTGGGCACTGCACTTTAGGAAGGATGTGAAGGCCTTAGAGAGGGTGCAGAAATGAAATAAGAGAATGACTCCAGGGATGAGGGACTTCAGTGACGTGGATAGACTGGAGAAGCTGGGGTTGTTCTCCTTGCAGCAGAGAAGGTTGAGAGGAGATTTGATGGAGGTGTCCAAAATCATGAGGGGTCTGGACAGAGTAGATAGAGAGAAACTGTTCCCATTGGTGGAAGGGTCGAGAACCAGAGGACACAGATTTAAGGCGATTAGCAGAAGAACCAAAGGCGCCATGAGGAAAACGTTTTTTACGCAGCGAGTAGTTAGGATCTGGAATGCACGGCCTAAGAGGGTGGTGGAGGCAGATTCAATCGTGGCTTTCGAAAGGGAATTGGATAAGTACCTGAAGGGAAACATTTTGCTGGGCTGCAGGGAAAGGTCGGGGGAGTGGGACTGGCTGAAGTGCTCTTGCAGAGAGCCGGCACGGGCTCGACGGGCCGAATGGCCTCCTGTGCTGTAACCATTATTCTGATCCAATGCGCATGTTATTCCTTCAGCGACTGGGGAAGAGGGACTGTAAATCACCAAAGGCCACAACAGTACTCAATAATGGAACATTAGGCAAGCCGATCACACTGTTTATGTGCGAATTCAGGCTCCATACGCTTTCTTTATCGAACAAGGGGAGGACAGGGGTACAGCAGAGACAGCTGAAGGATACTCGGTATCAGAGCTCCACCATCCCGAGTACCAAAAACAGAGCAGCGCACCATGTCGGGAACACAGGGGGAGTCACAGGGAACTTATGGGAAAGGAGCAGGAATGGTGGGGAGTGAGGAGGAGGAGCAAGATAAATGCAAGTTCTTTCATTCTTCAAAAAGTACTTCATTGGTTGTAAAGCGCTTTGAGACGTCCGGTGGTTGTGAAAGGTGCTATATAAATCCAAGCCTTTCTTTTTTCCCCCTTACATACATCTACTATTTGCTTCAACCACTCCCTGTGGCAGCGAGTTCCACATTCTCACCACTCTCTGGGTAAAGAAATTTCTTCTGAATTCCCTATTGGATCTCTTGGTGACTATCTTATATTTATGGCCCCTAGTTATGCTCTTCCCCACAAGTGGAAACACTCTCTCTATATCCACTCTATTAAAACCTTTCATCATTTTAAATTATGGACCAGTGCCGTGCATAAAAACTGACTCCTGAGATGAACTTGCCTGGACTGAATCTACTGCATCGAAGTTGATGGTAGCGGTGACCTTAAGTGCAAATGTTTAAGCAGTGTGACTGAATGACAGTGTTTTCAGGTCTTTTGCTGCCAAATAGAAGATCTGAGCGCCACCTTCTCCAATGGGTCTGAGTGTGCTCAGGTAATGCTGATCTGTCAGAGCCTGGCAGTGGACTCTGTTTGGACACTCACATCACTGCGAAGAGTGCATCTCGGCGCTCCCACGATACCCTCTGCTCCTCCTCCTTTCCAAGCAGCCAGAAACCGCCAATGCCGACTCTTCCCGTGCTGTGACCGAGCAAACAGTCCCGCAACAAAGAGATTCCAGACACTATATTGCTGAGAAAATAAACACTGGCCCTCAGATTCCAGCAGGACTGAGGGGTCTCAGCTGCAGCTGACTGCGACAGATGGTATAGCTTCATTCACAGGGCAAGTCAGCACATGCTATGTTAATTGACCCGGAACAAGCCCATAACTGGTTTAACTACACTCGTCAACTGTATTTTCATTACAGTTTCACAGCACATCGAGATACCGGAAGGAAAGCCTCGGGCAGCACAGATGTCGATGATTCTCTGTGTTGAAGTGCTGCTCTAGGATTTCCACAGCTTTGCATGAATTTTCTCCAATCGCTCTTTGCACCCAAGAGAGGAAATCTTTCGTTATTGTTAGGGAAGTGCAGAGGGAGCTTACTCTGAATCTAAGACGTGCTATACGTGCCCTGGGAGTGTTTGATGGGACAGTGTAGAAGGAGCTTTAATCTGTATCTAACCTTGTGCTGTATCTGCCCTGAGAGTGATGGGACAGTGTAGAGGGAGCTTTAATCTGTATCTAACCCGTGCTGTATCTGCCCTGGGAGTGTTTGATGGGATAGTGTAGAGGGAGCTTTGTATCTAACCCGTGCTGTAGCTGCCCTGGGATTGTTTGATGGGACAATGTAGAGGGAGCTTTACTCTGTATCTAACCCCGTGCTGTACCTGCCCCGGGAGTGTTTGATGGGATAGTGTAGAGGGAGCTTTATTCATTATCTAACCCGTGCTGTACCTGCCCTGGGAGTTTTTGATGGGACTGTGTAGAGGGAGCTTTACTCTATATCTAACGCCTGCTGTACCTGCCCTGGGAGTGTTTGATGGGGCAGGGCAGAGGGAGCTTTACTCTGTATCTAACCCGTGCTTTACCTGCCCTGGGAGTGTTTGACAAGACAGTATAGAGGGAGCTTTACTCTGTATCTAACCCGTGCTGTACCTGCCCTGGGAGTGTTTGATGGGGTAGTGCAGAGGGAGCTTTACTCTGTATCTAACCTGTGCTGTACCTGCCCTGGGAGTGTTTGACAGGACAGTGTAGAGGGAGCTTTACTCTGTATCGAACCCGTGCTGTACCTGCCCTGAGAGTGTTTGATGGGACAGTGTAGAGGGAGCTTTACTCTGTATCTAACCCGTGCTGTATCTGCCCTGGGAGTGTTTGATGGGATAGTGTAGAGGGAGCTTTACTCTGTATCTAACCATTGCTGTACCTGCCTTGGGAGTGTTTGATGGGACAGTGTAGAGGGAGCTTTACTCTGTATGTAATCTGTGCTGTACCTGCCCTGGGAGTTTTTGATGGGATAGTGTAGAGGGAGCTATACTCTGTATCTAACGCCTGCTGTACCTGCCCTATGAGTGTTTGGTGGGATAGTGTAGAGGGAGCTTTACTCTGTATCGAACCATTGCTGTACCTGCCCTGGGAGTGTGTGATGGGACAGTGTAGAGGGAGCTTTACTCTGTATCTAACCCCCTGTACCTGCCCTGGGAGTGTTTGATGGAACAGTGTGGAGGGAGCTTTACTCTGTATCTAACCATTGCTGTAACTGCCTTGGGAGTGTTGATTGGACAGTGCAGAGGGAGCTTTGATCTGTATCTAACCTGTGCTGTATCTGCCCTGAGAGTGTTTGATGGCACAGTGAAGAGGGAGCTTTACTCTGTATCTAACCCGTGCTGTACCTGCCCTGGGAGTTTTTGATGGGAAAGTGTGGAGGGAGCTTTACTCTGTATCTAACGCCTGCTGTACCTGCCCTGGGAGTTTTTGATGGGATAGTGTAGAGGGAGCTTTACTCTGTATCTAACCCCGTGCTGTACCTGCCCCGGGAGTGTTTGATGGGATAGTGTAGAGGGAGCTTTATTCATTATCTAACCCGTGCTGTACCTGCCCTGGGAGTTTTTGATGGGACTGTGTAGAGGGAGCTTTACTCTATATCTAACGCCTGCTGTACCTGCCCTGGGAGTGTTTGATGGGGCAGGGCAGAGGGAGCTTTACTCTGTATCTAACCCGTGCTTTATCTGCCCTGGGAGTGTTTGACAAGACAGTATAGAGGGAGCTTTACTCTGTATCTAACCCGTGCTGTACCTGCCCTGGGAGTGTTTGATGGGGTAGTGCAGAGGGAGCTTTACTCTGTATCTAACCTGTGCTGTACCTGCCCTGGGAGTGTTTGACAGGACAGTGTAGAGGGAGCTTTACTCTGTATCGAACCCGTGCTGTACCTGCCCTGAGAGTGTTTGATGGGACAGTGTAGAGGGAGATTTACTCTGTATCTAACCCGTGCTGTATCTGCCCTGAGAGTGTTTGATGGGACAGTGTAGAGGGAGCTGTAATCTGTATCTAACCCGTGCTGTATCTGCCCTGGGAGTGTTTGATGGGATAGTGTAGAGGGAGCTTTACTCTGTATCTAACCATTGCTGTACCTGCCTTGGGAGTGTTTGATGGGACAGTGTAGAGGGAGCTTTACTCTGTATGTAATCTGTGCTGTACCTGCCCTGGGAGTTTTTGATGGGATAGTGTAGAGGGAGCTATACTCTGTATCTAACGCCTGCTGTACCTGCCCTATGAGTGTTTGGTGGGATAGTGTAGAGGGAGCTTTACTCTGTATCTAACCCCCTGTACCTGCCCTGGGAGTGTTTGATGGAACAGTGTGGAGGGAGCTTTACTCTGTATCTAACCATTGCTGTAACTGCCTTGGGAGTGTTGATTGGGCAGTGCAGAGGGAGCTTTGATCTGTATCTAACCTGTGCTGTATCTGCCCTGAGAGTGTTTGATGGCACAGTGAAGAGGGAGCTTTACTCTGTATCTAACCCGTGCTGTACCTGCCCTGGGAGTTTTTGATGGGAAAGTGTGGAGGGAGCTTTACTCTGTATCTAACGCCTGCTGTACCTGCCCTGGGAGTTTTTGATGGGATAGTGTAGAGGGAGCTTTACTCTGTATGTCACCTGTGCTGTACCTGCCCTGGGAGTCTTGGATGGGATAGTGTAGAGGGAGCTTTACTCTGTATCTAACGCCTGCTGTACCTGCCCTGGGAGTGTTTGATGGGATAGTGTAGAGGGAGCTTTACTCTGTATCTAACCCCCTGTACCTGCCCTGGGAGTGTTTGATGGAACAGTGTGGAGGGAGCTTTACTCTGTATCTAACCCCGTGCTGTACCTGCCCTGGGAGTGTTTGATGGGACAGTGTGGAGGGAGCTTTACTCTGTATCTAACCATTGCTGTACCTGCCTTGGGAGTGTTGATTGGGCAGTGCAGAGGGAGCTTTACTCTCTATCTAACCCGTGCTGTACCTGCCCTGGGTGTTTCTGATGGGACTGTGTAGAGGGAGCTTTACTCTGTATGTAACTTGTGCTGTACCTGCCCTGGCAGTTTTTGATGGGATAGTGTAGAGGGAGGTTTACTCTGTATCTATCGCCTGCTGCACCTGCCCTGGGAGTGTTTGATGGGATAGTGTAGAGGGAGCTTTACTCTGTATCTAACCCCGTGCTGTACCTGCCCCGGGAGTGTTTGATGGGACAGTGTAGAGAGAGCTTTACTCTGTATCTAACCCGTGCTGTACCTGCCCTGGGAATTTTTGATGGGACTGTGTAGAGGGAGCTTTACTCTGTATGTAACCTGTGCTGTACCTGCCCTGGGAGTGTTTGATGTGATAGTGTAGAGGGAGCTTTACTCTGTATCTAACCATTGCTGTACCTGCCCTGGGAGTGTTTGATGGAACAGTGTGGAGGGAGCTTTATTCTATATCTAACCCTGTGCTGTACCTGCCCTGGGAGTGTATGATGGGACAGTGTAGAGGGAGCTTTACTCTGTATCTAACCCGTGCTGTACCTGCTCTGGGAGTGTTGATTGGGGCAGTGCAGAGGGAGCTTTACTCTGTATCTAACCCGTGCTGTTTCTGCCCTGAGAGTGTTTGATGGGACAGTGTAGAGGGGGCTTTAATCTGTATCAAACCTGTGCTATATCTGCCCTGGGAGTGTTTGATGGGATAGTGTAGAGGGAGCTTTACTCTGTATCTAACCCGTGCTGTACCTGCCCAGGGAGTGTTTGATGAGGCAGTGCAGAGGGAGCTTTACTCTCTATATAACCCATGCTGTACCTGCCCTGGGAGTGTTTGATGGGACACTGTAGAAGGATCTTTAATCTGTATCTAACCCGTGCTGTATCTGCCCTGGGAGTGTTTGATGGGATAGTGTAGAGAGAGCTTTGTATCCAACCCGTGCTGTAGCTGCCCTGGGATTGTTTGATGGGACAATGCAGAGGGAGCTTTGCTCTGTATCTAACCCCGTGCTGTACCTGCCACGGGAGTGTTTGATGGGATAGTGTTGAGGGAGCTTTACTCTGTATGTCACCTGTGATGTACCTGCCCTGCGAGTTTTGGATGGGATAGTGTAGAGGGAGCTTTACTCTGTATCTAACGCCTGCTGTACCTGCCCTGGGAGTGTTTGACAGGATAGTGCAGAGGGAGCTTTACTCTGTATCTAGCCCGTGCTGTACCTGCCCTGGGAGTGTTTGACAGGACAGTGCAGAGGGAGCTTTACTCTGCATCTAACCATTGCTGTACCTGCCCTGGGAGTGTGTGATGGGACAGTGTGGAGGGAGCTTTACTCTGTCTCTAACCCCGTGCTGTACATGCCCTGGGAGTGTTTGATGGGACAGTGCAGAGGGAGATTTACTCTGTATCTAACCATTGCTGTACCTGCCTTGGGAGTGTTGATTGGGCAGTGCAGAGGGAGCTTTACTCTGTATCTAACCCGTGCTGTATCTGTCCTGAGAGTGTTTGATGGGACAGTGTCGAGGGAGCTTTACTCTGTATCTAACCCGTGCTGTACCTGCCCTGGATGTTTTTGGTATGGACTGTGTAGAGGGAGCTTTACTCTGTCAGTAACCTGTGCTGTACCTGCCCTGGGAGTTTTTGATGGGATAGTGTAGAGGGAGCTTTACTCTGTATCTAACGCCTGCTGTACCTGCCCTGGGAGTATTTGATGGGATAGTGTTGAGGGAGCTTTACTCTGTATCTAACCCGTGCTGTACCTGCCCTGGGTGTATTTGATGGGATAGTGTTGAGGGAGCTTTACTCTGTATCTAACCCGTGCTGTACCTGCCCTGGGAGTGTTTGATGGGACAGTGTAGAGGGAGCTTTCATCTGTATCTAACCCGTGCTGTACCTGCCCTGAGAGTGTTGATTTGGGCAGTGCAGATGGAGCTTTACTCTGTATCTAACCCGTGCTGTATCTGCCATGATAGTGTTTGATAGGACAGTGTAGAGGGAGCTTTAATCTGTATCTAACCCATGCTGTATCTGCCCTGGGAGTGTTTGATGGGATTGTGTAGAGGGAGCTTTACTCTGTATCTAACGCCTGCTGTACCTGTCCTGGGAGTATTTGATGGGATCGTGTTGAGGGAGCTTTACTCTGTATCTAACCCGTGCTGTACCTGCCCTGGGAGTGTTTGATGGGGCAGTGCAGAGGGAGCTTTACTCTGTATCTAACCCGTGCTTTACCTGCCCTGGGAGTGTTTGACAGGACAGTGTAGAGGGAGCTTTACTCTGTATCTAACCCGTGCTGTACCTGCCCTGGGAGTGTTTGATGGGGCAGTGCAGAGGGAGCTTTACTCTGTATTTAACATGTGCTTTACCTGCCCTGGGAGTATTTGACAGGACAGTGTAGAGGGAGCTTTACTCTGTATCTAACGCTTGCTGTACCTGCCCTGGGAGTGTTTGACAGGATAGTGCAGAGGGAGCTTTACTCTGTATCTAGCCCGTGCTGTACCTGCCCTGGGAGTGTTTGACAGGACAGTGCAGAGGGAGCTTTACTCTGCATCTAACCATTGCTGTACCTGCCCTGGGAGTGTGTGATGGGACAGTGTAGAGGGAGCTTTACTCTGTATCTAACCCCCTGTACCTGCCCTGGGAGTGTTTGATGGAACAGTGTGGAGGGAGCTTTACTCTGTCTCTAACCCCGTGCTGTACCTGCCCTGGGAGTGTTTGATGGGACAGTGCAGAGGGAGATTTACTCTGTATCTAACCATTGCTGTACCTGCCTTGGGAGTGTTGATTGGGCAGTGCAGAGGGAGCTTTACTCTGTATCTAACCCGTGCTGTATCTGCCCTGAGAGTGTTTGATGGGACAGTGTCGAGGGAGCTTTACTCTGTATCTAACCCGTGCTGTACCTGCCCTGGATGTTTTTGGTATGGACTGTGTAGAGGGAGCTTTACTCTGTCAGTAACCTGTGCTGTACCTGCCCTGGGAGTTTTTGATGGGATAGTGTAGAGGGAGCTTTACTCTGTATCTAACGCCTGCTGTACCTGCCCTGGGAGTATTTGATGGGATAGTGTTGAGGGAGCTTTACTCTGTATCTAACCCGTGCTGTACCTGCCCTGGGAGTATTTGATGGGGTAGTGTTGAGGGAGCTTTACTCTGTATCTAACCCGTGCTGTACCTGCCCTGGGAGTGTTTGATGGGACAGTGTAGAGGGAGCTTTCATCTGTATCTAACCCGTGCTGTACCTGCCCTGGGAGTGTTGATTTGGGCAGTGCAGATGGAGCTTTACTCTGTATCTAACCCGTGCTGTATCTGCCCTGGGAGTGTTTGATGGGATTGTGTCGAGGGAGCTTTACTCTGTATCTAACCCGTGCTGTATCTGCCTTGGGAGTGTTTGATGGAACAGTGTGGAGGAAGCTTTACTCTGTATCTAACCTCGTGCTTTCCCTGCCCTGGGATTGTTTGATACGACAATGCAGAGGGAGCTTTACTCCGTATCTAACCCCATGCTGTACCTGCCCTGGGAGTGTGTGATGGGACAGTGTCGAGGGAGCTTTACTCTGTATCTAACCATTGCTGTACCTGCCTTGGGAGTGTTTGATGGAACAGTGTAGAGGGAGCTTTACTCTTTATCTAACCTGTGCTGTACCTGCTCTGGGAGTTTTTGATGGGATAGTGTAGAGGGAGCTTCACTCTGTATCTAACGCCTGCTGTACGTGCCCTGGGAGTGTTTGATGGGATAGTGTAGAGGAAGCTTTACTCTGTATCTAACCCGTGCTGTACCTGCCCTGAGAGTGTTTGATGAGGCAGTGCAGAGGGAGCTTTACTCTGTATCTTACCCGGCTGTACCTGCCCTGGGAGTGTTTGACAGGACAGTGTAGAGGGAGCTTTACTCTGCATCTAACGTGTGCTGTATCTGCCCTGCGAGTATTTGATGGGACAGTGTAGAGGGAGCTTTACACTGTATCTAACCCCATGCTGTACCTGCTCTGGGAGTGTTTGATGGAACAGTGTGGAGGGAGCTTTACTCTATATCTAACCCCATGCTGTACCTGCCCCGGGAGTGTTTGATGGGACAGTGCAGAGGGAGCTTTACTCTGTATCTAACCCTTGCTGTACCTGCCCTGGTAATTTTTGTTGGGACTGTGTCGAGGGAGCTTTACTCTGTATGTAACCTGTGTTGTACCTGCCCTGGGAGTGTTGATGGGACAGTGTGGAGGGAGCTTTACTCTCTATCTAACCCGTGCTGTACCTGCCCTGGGAGTGTTGATTGGGGCAGTGCAGAGGGAGCTTTACTCTGTATCTGACCCGTGCTGTATCTGCCCTGAGAGTGTTTGATGGGACAGTGTAGAGGGTGCTTTCATCTGTATCTAACCCATGCTGTGTCTGCCCTGGGAGTGTTTGATGGGATAGTGTAGAGAGAGCTTTGTATCCAACCCGTGCTGTAGCTGCCCTGGGATTGTTTGATGGGACAATGCAGAGGGAGCTTTGCTCTGTATCTAACCCCATGCTGTACCTGCCCCGGGAGTGTTTGATGGGATAGTGTTGAGGGAGCTTTACTCTGTATGTCACCTGTGATGTACCTGCCCTGCGAGTTTTGGATGGGATAGTGTAGAGGGAGCTTTACTCTGTATCTAACGCCTGCTGTACCTGCCCTGGGAGTGTTTGACAGGATAGTGCAGAGGGAGCTTTACTCTGTATCTAGCCCGTGCTGTACCTGCCCTGGGAGTGTTTGACAGGACAGTGCAGAGGGAGCTTTACTCTGCATCTAACCATTGCTGTACCTGCCCTGGGAGTGTGTGATGGGACAGTGTGGAGGGAGCTTTACTCTGTCTCTAACCCCGTGCTGTACCTGCCCTGGGAGTGTTTGATGGGACAGTGCAGAGGGAGATTTACTCTGTATCTAACCATTGCTGTACCTGCCTTGGGAGTGTTGATTGGGCAGTGCAGAGGGAGCTTTACTCTGTATCTAACCCGTGCTGTATCTGCCCTGAGAGTGTTTGATGGGACAGTGTCGAGGGAGCTTTACTCTGTATCTAACCCGTGCTGTACCTGCCCTGGATGTTTTTGGTATGGACTGTGTAGAGGGAGCTTTACTCTGTCAGTAACCTGTGCTGTACCTGCCCTGGGAGTTTTTGATGGGATAGTGTAGAGGGAGCTTTACTCTGTATCTAACGCCTGCTGTACCTGCCCTGGGAGTATTTGATGGGATAGTTGTTGAGGGAGCTTTACTCTGTATCTAACCCGTGCTGTACCTGCCCTGGGTGTATTTGATGGGATAGTGTTGAGGGAGCTTTACTCTGTATCTAACCCGTGCTGTACCTGCCCTGGGAGTGTTTGATGGGACAGTGTAGAGGGAGCTTTCATCTGTATCTAACCCGTGCTGTACCTGCCCTGGGAGTGTTGATTTGGGCAGTGCAGATGGAGCTTTACTCTGTATCTAACCCGTGCTGTATCTGCCATGAGAGTGTTTGATAGGACAGTGTAGAGGGAGCTTTCATCTGTATCTAACCCATGCTGTATCTGCCCTGGGAGTGTTTGATGGGATTGTGTAGAGGGAGCTTTACTCTGTATCTAACGCCTGCTGTACCTGTCCTGGGAGTATTTGATGGGATCGTGTTGAGGGAGCTTTACTCTGTATCTAACCCGTGCTGTACCTGCCCTGGGAGTGTTTGATGGGGCAGTGCAGAGGGAGCTTTACTCTGTATCTAACCCGTGCTTTACCTGCCCTGGGAGTGTTTGACAGGACAGTGTAGAGGGAGCTTTACTCTGCATCTAACCCGTGCTGTACCTGCCCTGGGAGTGTTTGATGGGGCAGTGCAGAGGGAGCTTTACTCTGTATTTAACATGTGCTGTACCTGCCCTGGGAGTATTTGACAGGACAGTGTAGAGGGAGCTTTACTCTGTATCTAACGCTTGCTGTACCTGCCCTGGGAGTGTTTGACAGGATAGTGCAGAGGGAGCTT
The DNA here is from genome assembly GCF_044704955.1 of Pristiophorus japonicus. Classification (NCBI taxonomy): domain Eukaryota; kingdom Metazoa; phylum Chordata; class Chondrichthyes; family Pristiophoridae; genus Pristiophorus; species Pristiophorus japonicus. Next base: position 22,627,795 of record NC_092010.1, read on the forward strand.
TACTCTGTATCTAACCCGTGCTGTACCTGCCCTGGGAGTGTTTGATGGGACAGTGTAGAGGGAGCTTTCATCTGTATCTAACCCGTGCTGTACCTGCCCTGGGAGTGTTGATTTGGGCAGTGCAGATGGAGCTTTACTCTGTATCTAACCCGTGCTGTACCTGCCCTGGGAGTGTTTGATGGGACAGTGTAGAGGGAGCTTTCATCTGTATCTAACCCGTGCTGTACCTGCCCTGGGAGTGTTGATTTGGGCAGTGCAGATGGAGCTTTACTCTGTATCTAACCCGTGCTGTATCTGCCATGAGAGTGTTTGATAGGACAGTGTAGAGGGAGCTTTCATCTGTATCTAACCCGTGCTGTATCTGCCCTGGGAGTGTTTGATGGGATTGTGTCGAGGGAGCTTTACTCTGTATCTAACCCGTGCTGTTTCTGCCTTGGGAGTGTTTGATGGAACAGTGTGGAGGAAGCTTTACTCTGTATCTAACCTCGTGCTTTCCCTGCCCTGGGATTGTTTGATACGACAATGCAGAGGGAGCTTTACTCCGTATCTAACCCCATGCTGTACCTGCCCTGGGAGTGTGTGATGGGACAGTGTCGAGGGAGCTTTACTCTTTATCTAACCTGTGCTGTACCTGCTCTGGGAGTTTTTGATGGGATAGTGTAGAGGGAGCTTCACTCTGTATCTAACGCCTGCTGTACGTGCCCTGGGAGTGTTTGATGGGATAGTGTAGAGGAAGCTTTACTCTGTATCTAACCCGTGCTGTACCTGCCCTGAGAGTGTTTGATGAGGCAGTGCAGAGGGAGCTTTACTCTGTATCTTACCCGGCTGTACCTGCCCTGGGAGTGTTTGACAGGACAGTGTAGAGGGAGCTTTACTCTGCATCTAACGTGTGCTGTATCTGCCCTGCGAGTATTTGATGGGACAGTGTAGAGGGAGCTTTACACTGTATCTAACCCCATGCTGTACCTGCTCTGGGAGTGTTTGATGGAACAGTGTGGAGGGAGCTTTACTCTATATCTAACCCCATGCTGTACCTGCCTCGGGAGTGTTTGATGGGACAGTGCAGAGGGAGCTTTACTCTGTATCTAACCCTTGCTGTACCTGCCCTGGTAATTTTTGTTTGGACTGTGTCGAGGGAGCTTTACTCTGTATGTAACCTGTGTTGTACCTGCCCTGGGAGTGTTGATGGGACAGTGTGGAGGGAGCTTTACTCTCTATCTAACCCGTGCTGTACCTGCCCTGGGAGTGTTGATTGGGGCAGTGCAGAGGGAGCTTTACTCTGTATCTGACCCGTGCTGTATCTGCCCTGAGAGTGTTTGATGGGACAGTGTAGAGGGTGCTTTCATCTGTATCTAACCCATGCTGTGTCTGCCCTGGGAGTGTTTGATGGGATAGTGTAGAGAGAGCTTTGTATCCAACCCGTGCTGTATCTGCCCTGAGAGTGTTTGATGGGACAATGCAGAGGGAGCTTTGCTCTGTATCTAACCCCATGCTGTACCTGCCCCGGGAGTGTTTGATGGGATAGTGTTGAGGGAGCTTTACTCTGTATGTCACCTGTGATGTACCTGCCCTGCGAGTTTTGGATGGGATAGTGTAGAGGGAGCTTTACTCTGTATCTAACGCCTGCTGTACCTGCCCTGGGAGTGTTTGACAGGATAGTGCAGAGGGAGCTTTACTCTGTATCTAGCCCGTGCTGTACCTGCCCTGGGAGAGTTTGACAGGACAGTGCAGAGGGAGCTTTACTCTGCATCTAACCATTGCTGTACCTGCCCTGGGAGTGTGTGATGGGACAGTGTGGAGGGAGCTTTACTCTGTCTCTAACCCCGTGCTGTACCTGCCCTGGGAGTGTTTGATGGGACAGTGCAGAGGGAGATTTACTCTGTATCTAACCATTGCTGTACCTGCCTTGGGAGTGTTGATTGGGCAGTGCAGAGGGAGCTTTACTCTGTATCTAACCCGTGCTGTATCTGCCCTGAGAGTGTTTGATGGGACAGTGTCGAGGGAGCTTTACTCTGTATCTAACCCGTGCTGTACCTGCCCTGGATGTTTTTGGTATGGACTGTGTAGAGGGAGCTTTACTCTGTCAGTAACCTGTGCTGTACCTGCCCTGGGAGTTTTTGATGGGATAGTGTAGAGGGAGCTTTACTCTGTATCTAACGCCTGCTGTACCTGCCCTGGGAGTATTTGATGGGATAGTGTTGAGGGAGCTTTACTCTGTATCTAACCCGTGCTGTACCTGCCCTGGGTGTATTTGATGGGATAGTGTTGAGGGAGCTTTACTCTGTATCTAACCCGTGCTGTACCTGCCCTGGGAGTGTTTGATGGGACAGTGTAGAGGGAGCTTTCATCTGTATCTAACCCGTGCTGTACCTGCCCTGGGAGTGTTGATTTGGGCAGTGCAGATGGAGCTTTACTCTGTATCTAACCCGTGCTGTATCTGCCATGAGAGTGTTTGATAGGACAGTGTAGAGGGAGCTTTCATCTGTATCTAACCCATGCTGTATCTGCCCTGGGAGTGTTTGATGGGATTGTGTAGAGGGAGCTTTACTCTGTATCTAACGCCTGCTGTACCTGTCCTGGGAGTATTTGATGGGATCGTGTTGAGGGAGCTTTACTCTGTATCTAACCCGTGCTGTACCTGCCCTGGGAGTGTTTGATGGGGCAGTGCAGAGGGAGCTTTACTCTGTATCTAACCCGTGCTTTACCTGCCCTGGGAGTGTTTGACAGGACAGTGTAGAGGGAGCTTTACTCTGTATCTAACCCGTGCTGTACCTGCCCTGGGAGTGTTTGATGGGGCAGTGCAGAGGGAGCTTTACTCTGTATTTAACATGTGCTGTACCTGCCCTGGGAGTATTTGACAGGACAGTGTAGAGGGAGCTTTACTCTGTATCTAACGCTTGCTGTACCTGCCCTGGGAGTGTTTGACAGGATAGTGCAGAGGGAGCTTTACTCTGTATCTAACCCGTGCTGTACCTGCCCTGGGAGTGTTTGATGGGACAGTGTAGAGGGAGCTTTCATCTGTATCTAACCCGTGCTGTACCTGCCCTGGGAGTGTTGATTTGGGCAGTGCAGATGGAGCTTTACTCTGTATCTAACCCGTGCTGTACCTGCCCTGGGAGTGTTTGATGGGACAGTGTAGAGGGAGCTTTCATCTGTATCTAACCCGTGCTGTACCTGCCCTGGGAGTGTTGATTTGGGCAGTGCAGATGGAGCTTTACTCTGTATCTAACCCGTGCTGTATCTGCCATGAGAGTGTTTGATAGGACAGTGTAGAGGGAGCTTTCATCTGTATCTAACCCGTGCTGTATCTGCCCTGGGAGTGTTTGATGGGATTGTGTCGAGGGAGCTTTACTCTGTATCTAACCCGTGCTGTATCTGCCTTGGGAGTGTTTGATGGAACAGTGTGGAGGAAGCTTTACTCTGTATCTAACCTCGTGCTTTCCCTGCCCTGGGATTGTTTGATACGACAATGCAGAGGGAGCTTTACTCCGTATCTAACCCCATGCTGTACCTGCCCTGGGAGTGTGTGATGGGACAGTGTCGAGGGAGCTTTACTCTTTATCTAACCTGTGCTGTACCTGCTCTGGGAGTTTTTGATGGGATAGTGTAGAGGGAGCTTCACTCTGTATCTAACGCCTGCTGTACGTGCCCTGGGAGTGTTTGATGGGATAGTGTAGAGGAAGCTTTACTCTGTATCTAACCCGTGCTGTACCTGCCCTGAGAGTGTTTGATGAGGCAGTGCAGAGGGAGCTTTACTCTGTATCTTACCCGGCTGTACCTGCCCTGGGAGTGTTTGACAGGACAGTGTAGAGGGAGCTTTACTCTGCATCTAACGTGTGCTGTATCTGCCCTGCGAGTATTTGATGGGACAGTGTAGAGGGAGCTTTACACTGTATCTAACCCCATGCTGTACCTGCTCTGGGAGTGTTTGATGGAACAGTGTGGAGGGAGCTTTACTCTATATCTAACCCCATGCTGTACCTGCCTCGGGAGTGTTTGATGGGACAGTGCAGAGGGAGCTTTACTCTGTATCTAACCCTTGCTGTACCTGCCCTGGTAATTTTTGTTGGGACTGTGTCGAGGGAGCTTTACTCTGTATGTAACCTGTGTTGTACCTGCCCTGGGAGTGTTGATGGGACAGTGTGGAGGGAGCTTTACTCTCTATCTAACCCGTGCTGTACCTGCCCTGGGAGTGTTGATTGGGGCAGTGCAGAGGGAGCTTTACTCTGTATCTGACCCGTGCTGTATCTGCCCTGAGAGTGTTTGATGGGACAGTGTAGAGGGTGCTTTCATCTGTATCTAACCCATGCTGTGTCTGCCCTGGGAGTGTTTGATGGGATAGTGTTGAGGGAGCTTTACTCTGTATCTAACCATTGCTGTACCTGCCTTGGGAGTGTTTGATGGAACAGTGTGGAGGGAACTTTGCTCTGTATCTAACCACATGCTGTACCTGCCCCAGAAGTGTTTGATGGTACAGTGCAGAGGGATCTTGACTCTGTATCTAACCCGTTCTGTACCTGTCCTGGGAGTTTTTGATGGGACTGTGTAGAGGGAGTTTTACTCTGCATCTAACGCCTGCTGTACCTGCCCTGGCAGTGTTTGATGGGATAGTGTAGAGGGAGCTTTACTGTGTATCTAACCCGTGCTGTACCTGCCCTGGGAGTGTTTGATGGGATTGTGTAGAGGGAGCTTTACTGTGTATCTAACCCTGTGCTGTACCTGCCCTGGGAGTGTATGATGGGACAGTGTAGAGGGAGCTTTGCTCTGTATCTAACCCCGTGCTGTACCTGCCACGGGAGTGTTTGATGGGATAGTGTTGAGGGAGCTTTACTCTGTATGTCACCTGTGATGTACCTGCCCTGCGAGTTTTGGATGGGATAGTGTAGAGGGAGCTTTACTCTGTATCTAACGCCTGCTGTATCTGCCCTGGGAGTGTTTGACAGGATAGTGCAGAGGGAGCTTTACTCTGTATCTAGCCCGTGCTGTACCTGCCCTGGGAGTGTTTGACAGGACAGTGCAGAGGGAGCTTTACTCTGCATCTAACCATTGCTGTACCTGCCCTGGGAGTGTGTGATGGGACAGTGTGGAGGGAGCTTTACTCTGTCTCTAACCCCGTGCTGTACCTGCCCTGGGAGTGTTTGATGGGACAGTGCAGAGGGAGATTTACTCTGTATCTAACCATTGCTGTACCTGCCTTGGGAGTGTTGATTGGGCAGTGCAGAGGGAGCTTTACTCTGTATCTAACCCGTGCTGTATCTGCCCTGAGAGTGTTTGATGGGACAGTGTCGAGGGAGCTTTACTCTGTATCTAACCCGTGCTGTACCTGCCCTGGATGTTTTTGGTATGGACTGTGTAGAGGGAGCTTTACTCTGTCAGTAACCTGTGCTGTACCTGCCCTGGGAGTTTTTGATGGGATAGTGTAGAGGGAGCTTTACTCTGTATCTAACGCCTGCTGTACCTGCCCTGGGAGTATTTGATGGGATAGTGTTGAGGGAGCTTTACTCTGTATCTAACCCGTGCTGTACCTGCCCTGGGTGTATTTGATGGGATAGTGTTGAGGGAGCTTTACTCTGTATCTAACCCGTGCTGTACCTGCCCTGGGAGTGTTTGATGGGACAGTGTAGAGGGAGCTTTCATCTGTATCTAACCCGTGCTGTACCTGCCCTGGGAGTGTTGATTTGGGCAGTGCAGATGGAGCTTTACTCTGTATCTAACCCGTGCTGTATCTGCCATGATAGTGTTTGATAGGACAGTGTAGAGGGAGCTTTAATCTGTATCTAACCCATGCTGTATCTGCCCTGGGAGTGTTTGATGGGAGTGTGTAGAGGGAGCTTTACTCTGTATCTAACGCCTGCTGTACCTGTCCTGGGAGTATTTGATGGGATCGTGTTGAGGGAGCTTTACTCTGTATCTAACCCGTGCTGTACCTGCCCTGGGAGTGTTTGATGGGGCAGTGCAGAGGGAGCTTTACTCTGTATCTAACCCGTGCTTTACCTGCCCTGGGAGTGTTTGACAGGACAGTGTAGAGGGAGCTTTACTCTGTATCTAACCCGTGCTGTACCTGCCCTGGGAGTGTTTGATGGGGCAGTGCAGAGGGAGCTTTACTCTGTATTTAACATGTGCTGTACCTGCCCTGGGAGTATTTGACAGGACAGTGTAGAGGGAGCTTTACTCTGTATCTAACGCTTGCTGTACCTGCCCTGGGAGTGTTTGACAGGATAGTGCAGAGGGAGCTTTACTCTGTATCTAGCCCGTGCTGTACCTGCCCTGGGAGTGTTTGACAGGATAGTGCAGAGGGAGCTTTACTCTGCATCTAACCATTGCTGTACCTGCCCTGGGAGTGTGTGATGGGACAGTGTAGAGGGAGCTTTACTCTGTATCTAACCCCCTGTACCTGCCCTGGGAGTGTTTGATGGAACAGTGTGGAGGGAGCTTTACTCTGTCTCTAACCCCGTGCTGTACCTGCCCTGGGAGTGTTTGATGGGACAGTGCAGAGGGAGATTTACTCTGTATCTAACCATTGCTGTACCTGCCTTGGGAGTGTTGATTGGGCAGTGCAGAGGGAGCTTTACACTGTATCTAACCCGTGCTGTATCTGCCCTGAGAGTGTTTGATGGGACAGTGTCAAGGGAGCTTTACTCTGTATCTAACCCGTGCTGTACCTGCCCTGGATGTTTTTGGTATGGACTGTGTAGAGGGAGCTTTACTCTGTCAGTAACCTGTGCTGTACCTGCCCTGGGAGTTTTTGATGGGATAGTGTAGAGGGAGCTTTACTCTGTATCTAACGCCTGCTGTACCTGCCCTGGGAGTATTTGATGGGATAGTGTTGAGGGAGCTTTACTCTGTATCTAACCCGTGCTGTACCTGCCCTGGGAGTATTTGATGGGGTAGTGTTGAGGGAGCTTTACTCTGTATCTAACCCGTGCTGTACCTGCCCTGGGAGTGTTTGATGGGACAGTGTAGAGGGAGCTTTCATCTGTATCTAACCCGTGCTGTACCTGCCCTGGGAGTGTTGATTTGGGCAGTGCAGATGGAGCTTTACTCTGTATCTAACCCGTGCTGTATCTGCCATGAGAGTGTTTGATAGGACAGTGTAGAGGGAGCTTTCATCTGTATCTAACCCGTGCTGTATCTGCCCTGGGAGTGTTTGATGGGATTGTGTCGAGGGAGCTTTACTCTGTATCTAACCCGTGCTGTATCTGCCTTGGGAGTGTTTGATGGAACAGTGTGGAGGAAGCTTTACTCTGTATCTAACCTCGTGCTTTCCCTGCCCTGGGATTGTTTGATACGACAATGCAGAGGGAGCTTTACTCCGTATCTAACCCCATGCTGTACCTGCCCTGGGAGTGTGTGATGGGACAGTGTCGAGGGAGCTTTACTCTGTATCTAACCATTGCTGTACCTGCCTTGGGAGTGTTTGATGGAACAGTGTAGAGGGAGCTTTACTCTTTATCTAACCTGTGCTATACCTGCTCTGGGAGTTTTTGATGGGATAGTGTAGAGGGAGCTTCACTCTGTATCTAACGCCTGCTGTACGTGCCCTGGGAGTGTTTGATGGGATAGTGTAGAGGAAGCTTTACTCTGTATCTAACCCGTGCTGTACCTGCCCTGAGAGTGTTTGATGAGGCAGTGCAGAGGGAGCTTTACTCTGTATCTTACCCGGCTGTACCTGCCCTGGGAGTGTTTGACAGGACAGTGTAGAGGGAGATTTACTCTGCATCTAACGTGTGCTGTATCTGCCCTGCGAGTATTTGATGGGACAGTGTAGAGGGAGCTTTACACTGTATCTAACCCCATGCTGTACCTGCTCTGGGAGTGTTTGATGGAACAGTGTGGAGGGAGCTTTACTCTATATCTAACCCCATGCTGTACCTGCCCCGGGAGTGTTTGATGGGACAGTGCAGAGGGAGCTTTACTCTGTATCTAACCCTTGCTGTACCTGCCCTGGTAATTTTTGTTGGGACTGTGTCGAGGGAGCTTTACTCTGTATGTAACCTGTGTTGTACCTGCCCTGGGAGTGTTGATGGGACAGTGTGGAGGGAGCTTTACTCTCTATCTAACCCGTGCTGTACCTGCCCTGGGAGTGTTGATTGGGGCAGTGCAGAGGGAGCTTTACTCTGTATCTGACCCGTGCTGTATCTGCCCTGAGAGTGTTTGATGGGACAGTGTAGAGGGTGCTTTCATCTGTATCTAACCCATGCTGTGTCTGCCCTGGGAGTGTTTGATGGGATAGTGTAGAGAGAGCTTCGTATCCAACCCGTGCTGTAGCTGCCCTGGGATTGTTTGATGGGACAATGCAGAGGGAGCTTTGCTCTGTATCTAACCCCATGCTGTACCTGCCCCGGGAGTGTTTGATGGGATAGTGTTGAGGGAGCTTTACTCTGTATGTCACCTGTGATGTACCTGCCCTGCGAGTTTTGGATGGGATAGTGTAGAGGGAGCTTTACTCTGTATCTAACGCCTGCTGTACCTGCCCTGGGAGTGTTTGACAGGATAGTGCAGAGGGAGCTTTACTCTGTATCTAGCCCGTGCTGTACCTGCCCTGGGAGTGTTTGACAGGACAGTGCAGAGGGAGCTTTACTCTGCATCTAACCATTGCTGTACCTGCCCTGGGAGTGTGTGATGGGACAGTGTGGAGGGAGCTTTACTCTGTCTCTAACCCCGTGCTGTACCTGCCCTGGGAGTGTTTGATGGGACAGTGCAGAGGGAGATTTACTCTGTATCTAACCATTGCTGTACCTGCCTTGGGAGTGTTGATTGGGCAGTGCAGAGGGAGCTTTACTCTGTATCTAACCCGTGCTGTATCTGCCCTGAGAGTGTTTGATGGGACAGTGTCGAGGGAGCTTTACTCTGTATCTAACCCGTGCTGTACCTGCCCTGGATGTTTTTGGTATGGACTGTGTAGAGGGAGCTTTACTCTGTCAGTAACCTGTGCTGTACCTGCCCTGGGAGTTTTTGATGGGATAGTGTAGAGGGAGCTTTACACTGTATCTAACGCCTGCTGTACCTGCCCTGGGAGTATTTGATGGGATAGTGTTGAGGGAGCTTTACTCTGTATCTAACCCGTGCTGTACCTGCCCTGGGTGTATTTGATGGGATAGTGTTGAGGGAGCTTTACTCTGTATCTAACCCGTGCTGTACCTGCCCTGGGAGTGTTTGATGGGACAGTGTAGAGGGAGCTTTCATCTGTATCTAACCCGTGCTGTACCTGCCCTGGGAGTGTTGATTTGGGCAGTGCAGATGGAGCTTTACTCTGTATCTAACCCGTGCTGTATCTGCCATGAGAGTGTTTGATAGGACAGTGTAGAGGGAGCTTTCATCTGTATCTAACCCATGCTGTATCTGCCCTGGGAGTGTTTGATGGGATTGTGTAGAGGGAGCTTTACTCTGTATCTAACGCCTGCTGTACCTGTCCTGGGAGTATTTGATGGGATCGTGTTGAGGGAGCTTTACTCTGTATCTAACCCGTGCTGTACCTGCCCTGGGAGTGTTTGATGGGGCAGTGCAGAGGGAGCTTTACTCTGTATCTAACCCGTGCTTTACCTGCCCTGGGAGTGTTTGACAGGACAGTGTAGAGGGAGCTTTACTCTGTATCTAACCCGTGCTGTACCTGCCCTGGGAGTGTTTGATGGGGCAGTGCAGAGGGAGCTTTACTCTGTATTTAACATGTGCTGTACCTGCCCTGGGAGTATTTGACAGGACAGTGTAGAGGGAGCTTTACTCTGTATCTAACGCTTGCTGTACCTGCCCTGGGAGTGTTTGACAGGATAGTGCAGAGGGAGCTTTACTCTGTATCTAACCCGTGCTGTACCTGCCCTGGGAGTGTTTGATGGGACAGTGTAGAGGGAGCTTTCATCTGTATCTAACCCGTGCTGTACCTGCCCTGGGAGTGTTGATTTGGGCAGTGCAGATGGAGCTTTACTCTGTATCTAACCCGTGCTGTACCTGCCCTGGGAGTGTTTGATGGGACAGTGTAGAGGGAGCTTTCATCTGTATCTAACCCGTGCTGTACCTGCCCTGGGAGTGTTGATTTGGGCAGTGCAGATGGAGCTTTACTCTGTATCTAACCCGTGCTGTATCTGCCATGAGAGTGTTTGATAGGACAGTGTAGAGGGAGCTTTCATCTGTATCTAACCCGTGCTGTATCTGCCCTGGGAGTGTTTGATGGGATTGTGTCGAGGGAGCTTTACTCTGTATCTAACCCGTGCTGTATCTGCCTTGGGAGTGTTTGATGGAACAGTGTGGAGAAAGCTTTACTCTGTATCTAACCTCGTGCTTTCCCTGCCCTGGGATTGTTTGATACGACAATGCAGAGGGAGCTTTACTCCGTATCTAACCCCATGCTGTACCTGCCCTGGGAGTGTGTGATGGGACAGTGTCGAGGGAGCTTTACTCTTTATCTAACCTGTGCTGTACCTGCTCTGGGAGTTTTTGATGGGATAGTGTAGAGGGAGCTTCACTCTGTATCTAACGCCTGCTGTACGTGCCCTGGGAGTGTTTGATGGGATAGTGTAGAGGAAGCTTTACTCTGTATCTAACCCGTGCTGTACCTGCCCTGAGAGTGTTTGATGAGGCAGTGCAGAGGGAGCTTTACTCTGTATCTTACCCGGCTGTACCTGCCCTGGGAGTGTTTGACAGGACAGTGTAGAGGGAGCTTTACTCTGCATCTAACGTGTGCTGTATCTGCCCTGCGAGTATTTGATGGGACAGTGTAGAGGGAGCTTTACACTGTATCTAACCCCATGCTGTACCTGCTCTGGGAGTGTTTGATGGAACAGTGTGGAGGGAGCTTTACTCTATATCTAACCCCATGCTGTACCTGCCTCGGGAGTGTTTGATGGGACAGTGCAGAGGGAGCTTTACTCTGTATCTAACCCTTGCTGTACCTGCCCTGGTAATTTTTGTTGGGACTGTGTCGAGGGAGCTTTACTCTGTATGTAACCTGTGTTGTACCTGCCCTGGGAGTGTTGATGGGACAGTGTGGAGGGAGCTTTACTCTCTATCTAACCCATGCTGTACCTGCCCTGGGAGTGTTGATTGGGGCAGTGCAGAGGGAGCTTTACTCTGTATCTGACCCGTGCTGTATCTGCCCTGAGAGTGTTTGATGGGACAGTGTAGAGGGTGCTTTCATCTGTATCTAACCCATGCTGTGTCTGCCCTGGGATTGTTTGATGGGATAGTGTAGAGAGAGCTTTGTATCCAACCCGTGCTGTAGCTGCCCTGGGATTGTTTGATGGGACAATGCAGAGGGAGCTTTGCTCTGTATCTAACCCCATGCTGTACCTGCCCCGGGAGTGTTTGATGGGATAGTGTTGAGGGAGGTTTACTCTGTATGTCACCTGTGATGTACCTGCCCTGCGGGTTTTGGATGGGATAGTGTAGAGGGAGCTTTACTCTGTATCTAACGCCTGCTGTACCTGCCCTGGGAGTGTTTGACAGGATAGTGCAGAGGGAGCTTTACTCTGTATCTAGCCCGTGCTGTACCTGCCCTGGGAGTGTTTGACAGGACAGTGCAGAGGGAGCTTTACTCTGCATCTAACCATTGCTGTACCTGCCCTGGGAGTGTGTGATGGGACAGTGTGGAGGGAGCTTTACTCTGTCTCTAACCCCGTGCTGTACATGCCCTGGGAGTGTTTGATGGGACAGTGCAGAGGGAGATTTACTCTGTATCTAACCATTGCTGTACCTGCCTTGGGAGTGTTGATTGGGCAGTGCAGAGGGAGCTTTACTCTGTATCTAACCCGTGCTGTATCTGCCCTGAGAGTGTTTGATGGGACAGTGTCGAGGGAGCTTTACTCTGTATCTAACCCGTGCTGTACCTGCCCTGGATGTTTTTGGTATGGACTGTGTAGAGGGAGCTTTACTCTGTCAGTAACCTGTGCTGTACCTGCCCTGGGAGTTTTTGATGGGATAGTGTAGAGGGAGCTTTACTCTGTATCTAACGCCTGCTGTACCTGCCCTGGGAGTATTTGATGGGATAGTGTTGAGGGAGCTTTACTCTGTATCTAACCCGTGCTGTACCTGCCCTGGGTGTATTTGATGGGATAGTGTTGAGGGAGCTTTACTCTGTATCTAACCCGTGCTGTACCTGCCCTGGGAGTGTTTGATGGGACAGTGTAGAGGGAGCTTTCATCTGTATCTAACCCGTGCTGTACCTGCCCTGGGAGTGTTGATTTGGGCAGTGCAGATGGAGCTTTACTCTGTATCTAACCCGTGCTGTATCTGCCATGAGAGTGTTTGATAGGACAGTGTAGAGGGAGCTTTCATCTGTATCTAACCCATGCTGTATCTGCCCTGGGAGTGTTTGATGGGATTGTGTAGAGGGAGCTTTACTCTGTATCTAACGCCTGCTGTACCTGTCCTGGGAGTATTTGATGGGATCGTGTTGAGGGAGCTTTACTCTGTATCTAACCCGTGCTGTACCTGCCCTGGGAGTGTTTGATGGGGTAGTGCAGAGGGAGCTTTACTCTGTATCTAACCCGTGCTTTACCTGCCCTGGGAGTGTTTGACAGGACAGTGTAGAGGGAGCTTTACTCTGTATCTAACCCGTGCTGTACCTGCCCTGGGAGTGTTTGATGGGGCAGTGCAGAGGGAGCTTTACTCTGTATTTAACATGTGCTGTACCTGCCCTGGGAGTATTTGACAGGACAGTGTAGAGGGAGCTTTACTCTGTATCTAACGCTTGCTGTACCTGCCCTGGGAATGTTTGACAGGATAGTGCAGAGGGAGCTTTACTCTGTATCTAGCCCGTGCTGTACCTGCCCTGGGAGTGTTTGATGGGACAGTGTAGAGGGAGCTTTCATCTGTATCTAACCCGTGCTGTACCTGCCCTGGGAGTGTTGATTTGGGCAGTGCAGATGGATCTTTACTCTGTATCTAACCCGTGCTGTACCTGCCCTGGGAGTGTTTGATGGGACAGTGTAGAGGGAGCTTTCATCTGTATCTAACCCGTGCTGTACCTGCCCTGGGAGTGTTGATTTGGGCAGTGCAGATGGAGCTTTACTCTGTATCTAACCCGTGCTGTATCTGCCATGAGAGTGTTTGATAGGACAGTGTAGAGGGAGCTTTCATCTGTATCTAACCCGTGCTGTATCTGCCCTGGGAGTGTTTGATGGGATTGTGTCGAGGGAGCTTTACTCTGTATCTAACCCGTGCTGTATCTGCCCTGGGATTGTTTGATACGACAATGCAGAGGGAGCTTTACTCCGTATCTAACCCCATGCTGTACCTGCCCTGGGAGTGTGTGATGGGACAGTGTCGAGGGAGCTTTACTCTTTATCTAACCTGTGCTGTACCTGCTCTGGGAGTTTTGATGGGATAGTGTAGAGGGAGCTTCACTCTGTATCTAACGCCTGCTGTACGTGCCCTGGGAGTGTTTGATGGGATAGTGTAGAGGAAGCTTTACTCTGTATCTAACCCGTGCTGTACCTGCCCTGAGAGTGTTTGATGAGGCAGTGCAGAGGGAGCTTTACTCTGTATCTTACCCGGCTGTACCTGCCCTGGGAGTGTTTGACAGGACAGTGTAGAGGGAGCTTTACTCTGCATCTAACGTGTGCTGTATCTGCCCTGCGAGTATTTGATGGGACAGTGTAGAGGGAGCTTTACACTGTATCTAACCCCATGCTGTACCTGCTCTGGGAGTGTTTGATGGAACAGTGTGGAGGGAGCTTTACTCTATATCTAACCCCATGCTGTACCTGCCTCGGGAGTGTTTGATGGGACAGTGCAGAGGGAGCTTTACTCTGTATCTAACCCTTGCTGTACCTGCCCTGGTAATTTTTGTTGGGACTGTGTCGAGGGAGCTTTACTCTGTATGTAACCTGTGTTGTACCTGCCCTGGGAGTGTTGATGGGACAGTGTGGAGGGAGCTTTACTCTCTATCTAACCCGTGCTGTACCTGCCCTGGGAGTGTTGATTGGGGCAGTGCAGAGGGAGCTTTACTCTGTATCTGACCCGTGCTGTATCTGCCCTGAGAGTGTTTGATGGGACAGTGTAGAGGGTGCTTTCATCTGTATCTAACCCATGCTGTGTCTGCCCTGGGAGTGTTTGATGGGATAGTGTTGAGAGAGCTTTACTCTGTATCTAACCATTGCTGTACCTGCCTTGGGAGTGTTTGATGGAACAGTGTGGAGGGAACTTTGCTCTGTATCTAACCACATGCTGTACCTGCCCCAGAAGTGTTTGATGGTACAGTGCAGAGGGATCTTGACTCTGTATCTAACCCGTTCTGTACCTGTCCTGGGAGTTTTTGATGGGACTGTGTAGAGGGAGTTTTACTCTGCATCTAACGCCTGCTGTACCTGCCCTGGCAGTGTTTGATGGGATAGTGTAGAGGGAGCTTTACTGTGTATCTAACCCGTGCTGTACCTGCCCTGGGAGTGTTTGATGGGATTGTGTAGAGGGAGCTTTACTGTGTATCTAACCCGTGCTGTACCTGCCCTGGGAGTGTTTGATGGGATTGTGTAGAGGGAGCTTTACTCTGTATCTAACCCGTGCTGTACCTGCCCTGGGAGTGTTTGATGGAACAGTTTGGAGGGAGCTTTACACTGTATCTAACCCCGTGCTGTACCTGCCCTGGGATTGTTTGATGGGACAGTGTAGAGGGAGCTTTACTCTGGATCTAACCATTGCTGTACCTGCCTTGGGAGTGTTTGATGGAACAGTGTGGAGGGAGCTTTACTCTGCATCTAACCCCGTGCTGTGCCTGTCCTGGGAGTGTTTGATGGGACAGTGTAGAGGGAGCTTTACTCTGTATCTAACCCGTGCTCTACCTGCCCTGGGAGTGTTGATTGGGGCAGTACAGAGGGAGCTTTACTCTGTATCTAACCCCGTGCTCTACCTGCCCTGGGATTGTTTGATGGGACAATGCAGAGGGAGCTTTACTCTGTATGTAACCTGTGCTGTACTTGCCCTGGGAGTTTTTGATGGGACTGTGTAGAGGGAGCTTTACTCTGTATGTAACCTGTGCTGTACCTGCCCTGGGAGTTTTTGATGGGATAGTGTAGAGGGAGCTTTATTCTATATCTAACGCCTGCTGTACCTGCCCTGGGAGTGTTTGATGGGACAGTGTAGAGGGAGCTTTACTCTGTATCTAACCCGTGCTGTACCTGCCCTGGGAGTGTTGATTGGGGCAGTGCAGAGGGAGCTTTACTCTGTATCTGACCCGTTCTGTATCTGCCCTGAGAGTGTTTGATGGGACAGTGTAGAGGGAGCTTTAATCTGTATCGAACCCATGCTGTATCTGCCCTGGGAGTGTTTGATGGGATAGTGTAGAGGGAGCTTTACTCTGTATCTAACCATTGCTGTCCCTGCCTTGGGAGTGTTTGATGGAACATTGTGGAGGGAGCTTTACTCTGTATCTCACCCCGTGCTGTACCTGCCCTGGGATTGTTTGATGGGATAATGCAGAGGCAGCTTTACTCTGTATCTAACCCCATGCTGTACCTGCCCCAGAAGTGTTTGATGGGACAGTGTAGAGGGAGCTTTACTCTGTATCTAACCCGTGCTGTACCTGCCCTGGGAGTGTTTGATAGGATAGTGTAGAGGGAGCTTTACACTGTATCTAACCCGTGCTGTACCTGCCCTGGGAGTGTGTGATGGGACAGTGTAGAGGGAGCTTTACTCTGTATCTAACCCCCTGCAGCTGCCCTGCGAGTGTTTGATGGAACAGTTTGGAGGGAGCTTTACTCTGTATCTAACCATTGCTGTACCTGCCTTTGGAGTGTTTGATGGAACAGTGTGGAGGGAGCTTTACTCTGTATCTAACCCGTGCTTTACCTGCCCTGGGAGTGTTGATTGTGGCAGTGCAGAGGGAGCTTTGCTCTGTATCTAACCCGTGCTGTACCTGCCTTGGGAGTGTTTGACAGGACAGTGTATAGTGAGCTTTGTTCTGTATCTAACCCCTGCTGTACCTGCCCTGAGCGTGTTTGATGGGTCAATATAGAGGGAGCTTTACTCTGGATGTAACCCGTGCTGTACTTACCCTGGGAGTGTTTGATGTGATAGTGTAGAGAGAGCTTTACTCTGTATCTAACCTGTGCTGTACCTGCCCTGGGATTGTTTGACAGGATAGTGTCGATGGAGCTTTACTTTAGTAGGGGGTTTTTGCTCTGCCCAATTACGGGGGTCTTTGGTGGCTGTTGGTGTATTGGAGCTCTCTGTCCCTTCTAGAGGATGGTCCAGCAGCTTATGGCTCGCTGACCACTAAACTGGCAGATTCGATGCGCCTTAGCACCCCTATCTGGTTCTAAGTTCAGGATTTTGGTGGATTATGAGCTTCCACGTGGGAAAACAAAACACTCAGAGAGAAGTGGTTCTTAGAACGAAAAAAATGGGTAAGTCCAATTTATTAACCACGGTAAGTTTCCAACAAGGTCAAACTTCATCAAAACACATATCTGACACACACTTATAAACTATGAAAATCTACGGGAAGAAACTGACACAACGAAAACCTTACACAATTTTATCTTTACAAGACATTTCCAACACCACCCCCACCTCCCTTTTTACCTGACTGACCTCGGCTGACAGTTGGGAAAAGAAAACCCCAGGATAATACTTACGATCCCTTTTGACAGTTATTTTTTTAGCCTTAGGATGGTTGGTTTACGGGGTCGCTGGAGTGAATGTTGCCTCTCCCAGTTACTTCGGTCTCCGGTTCTTCAGCTGGTTGGCCTCGGAGCGTTGTTCGGTGTGCGGACTGCCCCCTTTTGTAGGACTTGCAGGAGGACTTCTTTTAAATGTCCTGCTTCCATTTCTGTGGGCCCTTCGGTGTCTGGGATCTTTCCCGGGTCTTTCGGTAGTGTCCCTTTTACCGCACAGAGTCTGCCACTCTTGTGCTTCTTTTCTCGCTTGACTCTGGGACGGGCGGGAAGGTATACGGGGAACCAAGGCATCCTAGGCTGCCCCACTCTGGAACTACGCCTAACCAGGGACGCGGAATCCCATGTGACGGGCTGCACCCTTTGGTCCTCCCACTGGCCTATCCCTTCCTCTATCTGCCCTGTCATTATACTGCACAGGACTCCCTTCTCCTGTGCTAAGTCCCTTTCCTGCCTATCAGGCTGTGCCACTTCACTCTTGCTGTGGCAGTGGACTATTCCGGTTTGTGGGGCTTCGGGGCCGGAGTTGACCTCTGTTACAGCCTCCACATCCACTGGAATGTCCTCTGCCTCCCGTGGGGTTTCTTTACCTGTGGGAGCCTTCCTTTTTCCTGCCCTAGTAGTGTCAAACTGTTTGCATTGGTTTATGTGGTACGACTTTACCCGGCGGGGTAATTGGACTGCATAAACCATAGGGCTTGCCTTGTCCACTATACTGTAGGGCCCCATGTACAGTGGCTCGAACACCCCCACCCTGGCTAAGCTGCATACCATGACCTGGTCGCCTATTTCCTAGTCGTGTTGCTACAGGGTTCCAGCAGCAGCTTATTACTAAAGTGCTGTCTTCCCATGTTGGTGGCTGCCTGCCAGTGAATCTGCTGCAGTTGTTCCAGCAGATTCCTAGCAAAGCGATCTCGGTTAGCTTCCTGAAGCTGTCCTTCAATGAGACCCGGCATCAATGTGTGTACTGGGCTCCTCATGGGTCTCCCAGTCATCAGCTCGTGGGGTGAATACCTTGTGCTTTTCGACTGACTGGCCCGGATCCCCATAAGGACCAGTGGCAAGACCTCTACCCATCTGTTGGGTGAATTCCCTGTCTCCTTGCGGAGCCTTTCCTTGATGGTACGGTTGAGGCGCTCTACAGGGCCTGAGGACTGGGGGTTGTACACCACATGCCACCGTGCTTTAATCCCCAGTACCTTTAAGGTGGCCTGCATCACCTGGCCGGTGAAGTGGCGACCCTGGTCGGACTCCACAAACTGCGGCAGACCCCACCTTGAGAACACTTCCCGGACCAGGATCTTGGCCATCCCCAATGCAGTAGCTGTTCGGCAAGGGAAGGTTTCCACCCATTTGGAGAATACATCCACCAGCACTAGACAGTACTTGTACCCTCCCTGGGCAGTTGGTAGGGGCCCTATGCAGTCGATTTGGATCGACTGCCATGGTCCCTCTACCCGCCTGATGTGCCCCATGGATACCTTTCTCTTCTGTGGGTCTGGGTTGTTGGCTGCACACACCAGACAGGCTGCGCAGAAATCACAGACGTCGTCCCGGAGATCTGGCCACCATGCTGCCTGTTCCACCTTCTGCCAGGTGGACTCTGGCCCGGGGTGTCCCGTACCTGGACCCTCATGGGCCAGTTGTAGGAACTCCCGCTGGTGTTATTCTGGAACCACCTACTTATCCGCTTTAAACAGCATCCCTTCCTTGACAGCTATATCAGCGGCACTGTATGGGCTCTCTGCCTTTCCTCCACTTAGGATGGTTGCTATGGCAGCCTTGAGGACGGGGTCCTGCGCCTGAACCGTTCTCAGGTCCGGGGCCACTGCTACCCCTGCGCTCCCTTGTTTCCCTGGCTTGCCTCTAGCTGCTATCACCCTGCCTTTCTCATACGGGTCCCAGAAGTGACCTGCCTTGGCTTCTTCTCTGGCCAGGAGGTCCGACCGCTGGTTACCCTCTGCCCTGGGCTCTGTCTTAGAATGTGCCTTAACCTTGTTCTCTAGGGCTGCCACTATCCTTACTAGCAGGGGTTTGGTTACCAGGGGCTTCCCATCTGCGGATGTGTATCCCCTGCGTGACGAAATAGCCAGATACTCTGTACACGAATTGCTGTCCAAACAAATCGTGTACGTGGTGGGGAATTCCTCGGGGTGTGTCACCACATACATCACCACTGACAGTTCAGCCTGGTGGGCGCTCAGGGTGCTGGGGAGTTTAAGCGCCAAGGCTATGCCTGCCTCGGGGTCCCAAACTCCGCAACCCGTGAGTCTTGTACCCGCGGACACCGAACTGGATCCATCGACGTAGATCTCGCGGCCTGTGGGATGTACCCCTGCCCGAAATCCAAAGTCGGTGTCCCAAACCCCTTCTACTGAGCATCTGTGTGGCTCCCCTGCATAAATGAGGTCAGCTGCGAGCCTGGGCTCGCAGAGGCCCCTGACTCTGATGGTCATTTGGGAGAGGAGGAGGGTCCAGCGAGTGATCCTGGCACTGATGACTGTTCCATCCTTTATTCTCCCATCTAACAACATCTGGGTCGGGGTGTGATGGGTGAGGAGTGTGATAGGGGATACTCCTGTGAAAACCTGTGCTCTTTTCACAGCCCAGTGCGTGGCAAACAGATGCCTTTCACAGTTGGAGTACCCCTTCTTCACCTCTGCAAGGACTCTAGAGGAGTACACTACCGGTCTCAGCTGTCCGTGCCTTTCCTGTAAAAGCACTGCACTCAGACTGTCCCCGCTGGCTGCTACTTCTAAATAGAAATCCTTTCCCCCATCAATAGCCCCCAGTGAAGGTGCCTTCTGCAGGTTCTGTTTCAACTGAAGAAATGCAGCTTGGCAGCCTTGATCCCACTCCCACTCGACCCCTTTGTGGAGGAGCCTGAGTAGAGGGGCTGCGGTTGCTGCATAATCTTCTATGAAATCTCTGCAGTAGCCCGTGATCCCTAAAAAAGATCTGACTCCGGATACGGCGGTCGGTACCGGGAGTTCCTGCACGGCTTGCCTTCGGGCCTCATCTATACCTCGTTCCCCTGCTCTGAGTGTTAGACCCCGGAATTTTACTTCCTTTAACCCTATCTGGGCCTTCTTGGGGTTGACCTTAAAACACCCCTCCTTGAGCACAGACAACTGTTCTGCCAGCAGGGGACCATGCTCTTCACTGTTGTCAGTGAAAAGGAACGGATCGTCCACATACTGCACCAACTGTTGCGGCTGGCTGAAGCTCTTCAAACAGTTCGCCATGCACTGGGACTGTTGTGAAATCCCTGAGGGAGGCAGCTCCAAGTATATTGCTGTTCCTTAAAGGTGAAAGCAAACTTGTACTGGTCCTCTCTCCTCACAGGGATAGACCAGAAGCCATTTGAAATGTCAAGGACTGTGAAGGTGGTTGCAGACGCAGGGATTTCCCTGATCAGGTCTGCCACTGCTGCCACTGTAGGAGCACAAGCCGGGATGTTTCTGTTGAGCACCTGGTAGTCCACGGTGGCCCTCCACGAGTTGTCCAGTTTTCTGACCGGCCACAGTGGAGAGTTCACGTGCGTGGCTATGGGTCTCAACACACCCTGCTCCACCAGTGAGCTCAGTGCCACTTCCAAGTCGGCTTCTGCCTCTCTCGGGAAGTTATACTGCCTCTGAGGTCGGGACATGGGATCCCCATCTATCCTGACCTCTAATCCGGTGACTCTCCCACAGTCGTGTTTGTGGGTGGCAAATGCTGCGAGACTGGCTCACACATAGGCCCTGTACTCTGCTGGGATGTCCCTGGCCAGAAGCTCTGAGTCAAAACCCCCTTTTGGCTTCACAATACACAGAGCCCCTTTGTCTTGTATCCTTTCTATAAGCATGACCTCGTTGTTTGTACCTGGGTCCACTGTTCGCCATAAACAGTGATTTCGCAGATCCACCAGGATCTGATGGGCTATAATGAAGTCAGCCCCCAATATATCTTTGTTAGCCTGCTCCCACCTTATCAGAACGCGCTTCCATTTGGTGGTCAGTGCTCCCAACTTAAGGGTCAGTGGGATCGAAAAATACCCTGTTCTTTCGTTCCCCGTGAAGCCGACTAGCTCGTAGGGCACACCGCTGGACAGGGGCGAGGAGGCTGGGTCCTCTGTGTGGACAAGGGTGCTTGAAGCCCCCGTGTCCAACAAGTAAGTTCCCTGGTTCCCCTCCACCTCCATTTTCACCCACGGTCTTCCCCACGAGGCATAGTCCAGCAGGCTTGGTGGGTACTAGTCATGGTTCCTGCCGTATGGGAACTGTGGGGATCTCTCTACCCACCGCTACATTGATACGGCCGGGACCTGTCAGCAGCGGCCTGAGGGTTTCTACAGCGGTTTCAAACACTGTTGTGGCACCCGCTTTCTCATTACCCGGTTTCACCTCCGTGGGTGTTTTTACTTCTTTCACGCGGTAGGGGTTGGCCCTGCAGTTGTTGCGGTAGTGGCCAGGCTTACCGCACCCGTAACACACCTCGCTTCTATCGGGAGGATGTCCACCCTCCTGATGCCACTCTCTCTTGGGGGTTTGTTGGGTTGCACCACATGCACCCGGCCTTTTACTGTTTTCTCTGGCTTCCCCTCTTCCTCCCCATCCCGCCGCCGTGTGGCAGTCAGTCTGCCGACCACGATGGTTTCGGTGAGATTGGGGATGAACCAGAGATCTGCCCTTTCCTTGACACTGGGCACGCTGTTCGCAATTATGGTGCGAAACCATGCTTCTCTTCGTTCCGCTGTAAGGTTGTTTCTGACAAGCAGGCCAGCACATGCTGTGCTGTAGACCAGCCATAACCTTTCCACATATATCTGTGGGGCCTCTCCTGCTAACTGGTGTGTTTTCGCTATCCTTTCAAAGGGACTCCCTTTGTTCCAACCCATGGCCTCTAGGATAGCCCTTTGTAGTGCTGCGAGGGTGCTTTGTCCCCCGTGACAATCTGGGGGAAGAGCCTGGTAGATCTTCCCGTCAATGGAAAAAAGGGAGCACTTTAACTGCTTCCGCGTTATCGCATGTGTTCATGTCCACTGCCTGCGCTATCTCCAGGAAGTGAGCATACGGATCTCCCAGTCTAGTGAGCTATGGGATATGTGACACCACGGCCTTTAATGCAGCAACTGAATGCGGAATGATAAACTCGCTGTCCAGCGGTCCTTGGGGTTGTGCACCTTGTGGGGGACCGTACTTCCTCTGCACAGCCGGGCACATCGGTCCCGCGGCAGACACCACCACTGGCTCCCCACTTTCCTCAGCCGCAACTGCTTCTGAATTTAAATCTGCAGACTCGACCCTTTCTGCGGGTGTCCCATACCCCTTTGACTGGACCGGCTCTACCTGGCCGATCCCGTGCCCTGTGGGTTTCTTGGGCTGCACCCTCTGATCCTCCGTAAGGCCTGCCGGACACACTACCGGCGCCTCAGGAGGCGGTCGACTGACCTCTGCCGCCGGATCCCCTTCCACTCCCCAATATCCTGACTCGTTGGTTGCCTCCCTGGGCCCCAACAGACAGACTGCCCCCTTTCCCTGGGACAGAGCCTGAAGGAGGGATTGGATCCGCTTATGGCAGGGCGCATGATCTGTCTTCTCATGGCTTATTTCGGTGTTAACTTTATAGGCTGTGCGCAAATCCCTTAATTGGACCTGGAGCTCGTGGACCTGCTGGGCATAAGCTGCACTCTGCTCCCTGTACTTCTGTTCTGTAGCCCGTGACACCGTAACCTGACTCTACAGGTACTCCTGATAGTTGTGGGATGTTTCTTCTAACCTTGTCCTTCTATTCTTTCCTCTATTAACTCTTCTGTGACCTTAGTACCCGCGGCTCCCCTGGCCGCTGAGGTTATAACTGCATCCTTTAATTCCTCCTGTAATTTTCCTACCTGGAGGTCTAACTCCCGAACCTGCCTAATTAAACATACCAGCCAAATTGCCTTTTCTACCTTTTTGTTATGTGTAGGCCCTTCTGTCCACTGGGTTGACGCATCCACTGGAGGTGGCGCCCTGGTCAGGTTCTGAACCCATGTTTTGGCAAAATTGACCTTGGAGAAAACATATTCCGTAATTCTCTCCTCCATTTTAGATTTTTCCAGCACCACCCTCTCTGAGGTAGTAAGCTCATTCTCCCACTGAGCTCCTACCTGGCTGGCCATGAGTGTAGGGGGTTTTTGCTCTGCCCAATTACGGGGGTCTTTGGTGGCTGTTGGTATATTGGGCCTCTCTGTCCCTTCTAGGGGATGGTCCAGCAGCTTATGGCTCGCTGACCACTAAACTGGCGGTTTTGAAGCACCCTAGCACCCCGATCTGGTTCTAAGCTCAGAATTTTGGTGGATTATGAGCTTCCACAAGGAAAAACAAAACACTCAGAGACAAGTGGTCCTTGGAACGAAAAAAAAAACCCAGGTAAGTCCAATTTATTAACCACGGTAAGTTTCCAACAAGGTCAAACTTCATCAAAACACATATCTGACACACAATTATAAACTATGAAAATCTATGGGAAGAAACAGACACAACGAAAACCTTACACAATTTTATCTTTACAAGACATTTCCAACACCACCCCCACCCCCCTTTTTACCTGACTGACCTAGGCTGACAGTTGGGAAAAGAAACCCCAGGATAATACTTACGATCCCTTTTGACAGTTATTTTTTTAGCCTTAGGATGGTTGGTTTACGTGAATGTTGCCTCTCCCAGTTACTTCGGTCTCTGGTTCTTCAGCTGGTTGGCCTCGGAGCGTTGTTCGGTGTGCAGCTCGGCTTCTTGAGACGATGTTGGGCCTCTCGGTAGTTGGGTTGTATATTCTGCACACAAGTCGAGTCCAGGGCCTGTTCGATGGTAGGTTTCCCAGCCGGTAACAGTCCGTCTCCGGTCTCTCTCGGTTTCTGTCTGTCTGTGACTGCTACTGCTCCTCGACTCCTTCTCCGACTGCTCAGCTGCTTCCCTCCTCTCGGTGGTTCCGTAGGTCCTATATTTGTATCCAATTTAGTTCTGGCCTTTTTCGCGCTCAAACTCAGTTGGTGGTCCATTGTGTAAGTTTGGGCGGGGAGATAGCTTTGAATATTTAATCAGAAGATGTCACAGGTACAGGAAGGTGTGAGGACAGGGGTATTGTTTCAGTGCACATTGGTGCCTCAAAGTCTGCTGGTCCATTGTAACAGTCCTGGGAGTCAATCGGTTTGGGCCTCCCCTTTGATTGGCCATCACCGCAGTGATCTCAGGACTATTGTCCACTGTCCATATTAATTAGGTAGATGATGGTTCACATTCATAATTTGATTAGGGGTGAGTCATATTTTCGAACTGGGCCGGGTAATCCCCATTGGTTGAGGATTTCCCCGCTTCAGGCCCGACTCGACCCCTGATTGGCCTGCCAGAATGCACTTTTCCCCAATTGGCCAGTGCCTCTGTTTCGCTTGTGAGCCAGACTCCACAATGTCTGTATCTGCCCACACGTTTCCCAGCCTGCCTGGTCTGAGGATTTTACTTGGCCAAAAATGTTCATTTAAAATGTATAGGATGATCCCATATTAGTTTTCTTGTCCTTAGGGTGTTCCAAAAGAAAATGCGGCCGTGGACTTTCGAACCTTACACTTTGTATCTAACCCGTGCTGTACCTGCCCTGGGTGTGTTTGATGCACAATATTGAGGGCGCTTCACTCTGTATCTAACCCGTGCTGTACCTGCCCTGGGAGTGTTTGATGGGACAGTGTAGAGGGCGCTTTACTCTGTACGTAACGCGTGCTATACCTGCCCTGGGAGTGTTTGATGGGACAGTGTAGAGGGAGCTTTACTCTGCATCTAACCCATGCTGTACCTGCCCTGGGAGTGCTTGATGAGGCAGTGTAGAGGGAGCTTTACTCTGCATCTAACCCGTGTTGTACCTGCGCTGGGTCGGTTCGATTCTGACACTGGATGCCTGGAGCAGGAGTGTGTTCCATTTCCCAGCAGGAACGCTCCTCACCTTGCTGAGCGCACAATGTCCTGTTATTGGTCATTTTATTATTTTCGTATTCTTGATGAAAAGGTGTGGAGCAGGTTCCAACAAGAACATCGGTTTTTAAATGTCTGATTAGCAGCGTGATTACGAAATCTCTCTCAGCTAAAAAAAATTTTATTTTCCAATTAAAAAAAAATCTAGGTAGTGAACACTGATGGCATTTGATAGCCTCGGCATCTCTGGAAATACAAGACTCAGAGTAATGAATGGAATATGTGGACCGGAGCAAATGCTTTGTTCCTTATGGCTAGAAATGTCCAACTGGAAATGCTGTTACTGTTCAAGTAGGACCATGATCTTCGCCATGCAACCGTGTTCCTCCAAAATACCTCAGCGGGGCACAGGAGTCAACTTGGTCTGCTATGCTGGCATCTCAATCTGTTTTGCTAATCTGATGGTGTTTGCTGAGCTAAGGCCTTGCACAGACCATACCACTGACTGTGGTGTATGCACGCATGCACATGGAGCATTATGGAGGTGCCACTTGTGCAGTTTGTATCGGCAACTTGGCCATTCCCACAGTCGCTACACCTACTACACCAGCTGGTCCAGCACTGCTTGACCTCCTGTCCATTGTCACCTCTTCTACAGTGTCGCACTGATCCGATTTACGGAATAGACAATGGACATGATGCGCCCTTAGCCCGCTTTCAGGTGATCCCACTGAAAATCCTCGCTTTTAATAGTACTGCGGAGTTACAGGACGGCAAATCTTAAAATTAGAGCCAGACCGTTCAGGGGTGATGTCAGGAAGCACTTCTTCACGCAAGGAGTAGAAATCTGGAACTATCCCCCCCCAAATAGCTGTCGAGGCTGGGGGTCAATTGAAAATCTCAAAACTATGAATCATCGGTTTTTATTAGGTTAGGGTTTTGTTAAGGGTTACGGAACCAAGGCGGGTAAATGGAGTTGCGATACAGATCAGCCAGGATCTCATTGAATGGCGGAACAGGCCAGAGGGGCTGAATGGGCATCCTCCTGGTCCTATGGTAACAGGCTCAAGGGGCTGAATGGGCATCCTCCTGTTCCTATGGTAACGGGCTCGAGGTGCTGAATGGGCTCCTCCTGTTACTAATGTAACAGGCTCGAGGGGCTGAATGGCCTCCTCCTGTTCCTATGGCAACAGGCTCGAGGGGCTAAATGGGTCTCCTCCTGTTCCCATGGTAACAGGCTCGAGGAGCTGAATGGGCCTCCTCCTGTTCCTATGGTAACGGGCTCGAGGGGCTGAATAGGCCTCCTCCTGTTACTAATGTAACAGGCTCAAGGGGCTGAATGGGCCTCCTCCTGTTCCTAATGTAACAGGCTCAAGGGGCTGAATGGGCCTCCTCCTGTTCCCATGGTAACAGGCTCGAGGGGCTGAATGGGCCTCCTCCTGTTCCTATGGTAATGGGCTCGAGGGGCTGAATAGGCCTCCTCCTGTTACTAATGTAACAGGCTCGAGGGGCTGAATGGGCTCCTCCTGTTCCTATGGTAACAGGCTTGAGGGGCTGAATGGGCCTCCCCCTGTTCCTAATGTAATAGGCTTGAGGAGCAGAATGGCCTCCCCTGTTCCTAATGTAATAGGCTCGAGGGGCAGAATGGCCTCCTCCTGTTCCTAATGTAATAGGCTCGAGGAGCAGAATGGCCTCCTCCTGTTCCTAATGTAATAGGCTCGAGGGGCAGAATGGCCTCCTCCTGTTCCTATGCTCCACTGGGTAGAACCCGTATCACCCTGCCCGTTCTGTTTTAATCCCCCTTTCACTCATTTGCGCACAGTGCAATGCAATGCTGTTTGAAGGTTTCACTTGGAGCTGACATTCGAGCACTGGTTCCTCTTCTGCCATTGTAGGCCTGGAAACACAGCCTATCGGCACTGCCCAAGACATGACAGAACCTCACTGCAACCTGTGCCCCCTCCTACCAATGTTTGCAAGCACAGCAACATATACACTAGAGCTTACAGTTAGTGAGCTTACGAAGGTGAGACCAGGTGAGCTACAAGTACAGGGGAACAAGTGTCGGTGCCGGGGGAGGAGCATACATCTGATGCCCATTTAGCCACATGACTGCCATCGATGACACCCCACCCCCCCCCAACCCCCTCTCCCCTGTACTTTGAGAAATGAAGCAGTACTGTGGCAGCTGTGGCTCAGTGGGTAGCACCCTCGCCTCTGAGGTAGACAGTTGTGGGTTCAAGTCCCACTGCGAAAATCCAAGCTGACACTTGCAGTGCCGAGGGAGTGCTGTACTGTCGAAGGTGCCGTCTTTTGAATGAGACGTTAAACCGAGGCTCCGTCTGCTCTCTCAGGTGGACGTAAAAGATCCCACGGCACTATTCCGAAGAAAGTTTAGGGGAGTTATCTCCAGTGTCCTGGCCAATATTTATCCCTGCATCGACATCACTAAAAAAAAAATGATCTGGTCATTATCATGTTGCTGTTTGTGGGAGCTTGCTGTGTGCAAATTGGCCGCCATGTTTCCGACATTACAACACTTCAATAAGTACTTCCTTGGCTGTAAAGCGCTTTGGGACATCCGGTGGTTGTGAAAGGCGCTATAGAAATGCAAGTCTTCCTCTCTTTTATTGGGCAGCCATGTTATGCTGAGAGAGGGGATGAAAGTTTTGGTCGTGTTGAACAATCTGTCAGTCACCTGTTTGTTACATGTGTGGACAGCAGATTTACTGATACTGCAGGCCCTACGCTAGTCTGGAAGGAGGCGGAAGCTGAGACAGAGGCAGTATTGTTTCGGGTCATGGTAGCCTTGGCTGCACCTGGCACTGATGTCCCTATGTTGCGGGTTAGCTGCAGATGTCCTTGCAGCAGAAGGCTTCGCTCTGCAAATGCCTGCCGGGGCAATTCCTCACAGTCATTTCCGGCTAGGGCTTGCAGATGCGATTGGTGGCATATTGGCAGATGTAGGTCGTCCAGCGCTGCTGCCAGCAGATCTCCCTGACAGGCCTTTTATCATTTTGCAGTACTTCAACCATGCCACACTGCATTTGGCTGCATTAAAAGTAACACCAGTCATTAATTTCCCATCAACTTGCCAACTGGCATGGGACTCTGTCATCATTGGCGGTCCCTCGAAATGAGGATGACTTGCTTCCACGCTGAAAAGGGATGAGTTCACAGGTGTTTCAATGAAGGACCTAATATTCCAGGTCCCGAACTACATCTTGAAGAGTGGAAGATGCCTGTGCGTGGATTTTTTTAACGCGGGGTGACCGTTGCACACCAGCCACCACACGGGCGTGACAGAGCGAGGTCTTGGTCCAGTGGCAAGGATTAACCAGGACAACTGGAGACCTGCTCTGCTGCACGGCCCTGGGCCCTCGCCTCTCCTGCTCCCCGATCACATCCCTCAATCCCAATATTTATCCCTCAATCAACATCACTAAAAACAGATTTTCTGGTCATTATCACGCTGCTGATTGTGGGAGCTTGCTGTGCGCAAATTAGCTGCCGTGTTTCCTAAATTACAAATGACAAATTAGCAACTTTCATCACCTCAGGACGTCCCAAAGCGCTTGACAGCCAATGAAGTACTTTTGAAGTGTTGTGATATTGGGACTCTATAACTTACGGTTAGATGTCTTGTCAGTCCCGGAGCTGCAATGAGAGTTTGTATTCTGAGAGCCCCTTCTATTAGATCCCCTCTCCGTTAACAATCTTCCTGTCCTGCTGCTGAACTCTTGTAAATGCTCCAGTTATAGTTGACAGTATTCGGCAGCCGTTTTAGGACCATAACCAATACTGACATATTCTGATACAAAAACCACTCAAAATCCCAGGAATGAAACACAATGCTCAAAGCCACTTCAGAAAACAAAAACAACAAAAAGTCCCCATAGAAGTCACTACCCCTTTGGTGTACAGATGCTCCCTTTAAACCTATATGTGCCGTACCCATCCTTCATGGAAACTCATATGACGGGTAGTTCAAACATTAGTTCAAACATACAAAAAGGACAGGCAGGAAAAGACCCACTAGCCCATCTAGCCTGTCCCTATGCATCACAATACAGATATTCCCCACCCACCCAGTGCCATGTAATCTCCTGGGAGAGGCTTAAAAAAACCCAGGCCACTCGGGCAAATAAATTCTGGGAAATTCCTCTCTGGCCCTTTAGGTGATACAAAACTAGTCCAGGAGATCACATTGATCCTGACTTATACAGCAGGATATGATCTGGATTGGAGATATTTCTGGATAAGACGTTCTACCTCTTTGTACAATGTGATCTTCCCAGCCAGAAAGAGGTCCTGCTCTCTCTTGAAGGTACATCAATTTACAATTTACAATCAACTTTTGGATTATAAAGATGCTTTGCGCATGTTAGACTGGCCTAAAAAAACCAACCAGACTAGCTGCGCAGCACAAATTGAATAGGATTCCAGCAAAATCGACACCTAGCCAAATTTCAGACCTTATTGTGCAAGCTCCATGTCAGTGTGCTTAGAATCACAGAATCATCGAATGGTTTCAGCACAGAAGGAGGCCATTTGGCCCATCGAGCCTGTGCCGGCTCTCTGCAAGAGCACCTCAGCTAGTCCCACTCCCCCACCCTTTCCCCGTAGCCCTGCAAATTTTTTCCTTCCGGTACTTATCCAATTCCCTTTTGAAAGCCACGATTGAGTCTGCCTCCACCACCCTCTCAGGCCGTGCATTTCAGATCCAGATCGCTGCGTAAAATAGTATTTCCTCATGTCGCCTTTGGTTCTTCTGCCAATCACCTTAAATCTGTGTCCTCTGTGACCCTTCCACCAATGGGAACAGTCTCTCTCTATCTACTCTGTCCAGGCCCCTCATGATTTTGAACACCTCCATCAAATCTCCTCTCAACCTTCTCTGCTCTAAGGAGAACAACCCCAGCTTCTCCAGTCTATCCACGTAACTGAAGTCCCTCATCTCTGGAACCATTCTCGTAAATCTTTTCTGCACCCTCTCTAAGGCCTTCACATCCTTCCTAAAGTATGGTGCCCAGAATTGGACACAATACTCCAGTTGAGGCCGAACCAGTGTTTTATAAAGGTTCATCATAACTTTCACACTTTTGTACGCTATATCTCTATTTATGAAGCCCAGGATCCCATAAGCTTTTTTAACCGCTTTCTCAACCTGCCCTGCCACATTCAACGGTTTATGCACATATACCCCCAGGTCTCTGATGTCATCAGCCGTATAAAGTGGCTGTTCTCTCTGCAAAATAACATAGGGCCTGTTAAACATTGTAAATAAGTTCAACGACCTTTTAAATTTTATTTACTTCACTCCCCAATGGCTCAGTTAGCGAACACACTGTCCGGCATTATATCGAGCTACCTACCCCGGAAAGGCCCCCGGTTCAATCTCGAGTCTGGTTTCTAGGCTGGCAAGGGTTCACAGTGACCCTGGGCTAGGGAGGGTGAATTATAAAAATCAGCCAATGACTCCACTTCTGAATCTAGGCCAGTGGTTCGCAACCGGTGTTCCGCGGCACATTGGTGTGCCGTGAACCCTTCACAGGTGTGCCGCCAAATTGTGTAAAAATATGGTGGACGTTAGCTGATTTCACAATGAAACACAAACTATTTAACTCTGGAACAGAAGGGGAGGGGGAGAGAGACAGGCAGACACATATGTATACATACCTATATGTATGACGCCACTGCTGTAGTAAACATTGCAAATATTGACAAATAACTATCTATTTATCTCTACGATTATCAAAAAAACTATGTTCCAGAGTTGTACAAGTAATAATGACAAGAGACAACACACACAAACAATTTAAATGTCCACACTCAGAACAAAATTCTTTGGCAAAATTTGATCCTTTGAGTACTCGACACCCCCCCCTCCCCCCCCCGACTCCCTTACTCCCTCCCATTACTGATAGAGAAGTGTGAGTGCCTACCATTGAATGAGACTGTGTGTGTGTGTGTGTGTGTGTGTATAAGCGTGTGTATGCATATTTACGTTTGTGTGTGTATGTGCGTCTGTACCAAGGGCGTAGCCAGGGGGGCACTTGAGCCATGGCCACTCCCAATCCAAAATAATAGTATTAAATTGTTCATGTGAAAAGCTTCAAATTTGATTATTAATTTGCATGAAAGAAATGAAAGACAAGTCTAACACATATGCAGTAAAAAGTGTAGTTTTTATAATAAAATGTCAAAAACTATTTAATTATATTTAACCACATTCTTATTTATATTTTATTATTGATCTGCAGCTTGATGTGTGGCCGGGACTGGAGGCATCTTTGACGCTTTGACCTGATATAGCACCAATTAGCAGCTCCTTTGATGTATGCGGCATCCAATTTGACCTGGCCTCGCCACCCTAGCAGCTCCTTTGATTTTTGAGAGTTGGCTTTGAGCATATTTTGACCATTGTCAAAATCAAAACTTCCTGTTCAACTCTAGGTTCGTTTCTGTCTGGACTCTCTGGAGTTTGGAAATTGGGAGACTCAGTTCGTGTCTGTCTGGAGTTTGTCCCCGCCCCCCCCCACCAATGGACAAATTCATCACAAGAAAACGTAAAAATGAGCAAGGAGATATCAATGACAGTGCCACTACAAGTGGCGCTAATAGGCCTACAACCAACGGCAGTACAAGCGGTGCCAAACCAAATCCTAAAAAATCCACAATTCATCGTCAATATATGGAGGATTATTTGAGGTTCGGTTTTTCATGGACAGGAGAAGAAGAATGCCCCATTCCACTGTTTGTTGTGTGCGGTGAAAAACTGTCGAACAGTGCAATGGTTCCCAGTAAATTGAAACGTCGTTTTACTACGAAACATGCACATCTTGCAACAAAAGATCAGAGTTATTTTAGGAGATTGATGGCAACGCAATCAAAACAAGTGAAATATTTTGAAAAAAAGGTTAAGGTGTCAGATAAGGTTCAAATTGCTTCTTATGAAGTTGCTGAATTAATAGCGCAGAAAATGAAGCCTCATACTATAACTGAGACTTATTTTGCCTGCATGTCGTAAAATTGTCAAAATAATGCTTCGTGATGAAGTGGAACAAGAAATTGCAAAAATTCCGCTGTCTGGCGATACAATTCGGAGAAGGATAAATGATACGTCATCTAACATTGAAGAAAATGTAGCCGATGAACTTATTTTCCATCTTTGGATGTAGAGAAGTATGATTCGGTAAGAAATCCATTTTCTCCAATTCGTCCGTCAGATTTTGATTTTACATTGCAAGAAGAAGAATTGACTTCTATTTCTACAGACCGCAGTCTTAAAATGCAACATTCAGATATGTCTCTTGATGCGTTCTGGATTTCTATTAAAGAAGAATATCCTGTAATATCAAAAAAAGCCTCGATAATTCTGATGCAGTTTTCAACATCATATCTCTGCGAATTAGGATTCTCAATTTTTACGAACATCAAATGCAAAAAACGGGAAAAACTTAGCGAACTTGAACACGAAATGAGAGTCGCCTTATCGGTTATACGCTCTAATATTAGTGACATAACTAAAAAACATCAGGCTCAAGTATCACATTAAAATACTAATTAATCTATAATTAATCTGAGGAATTATTATTATAGTTTATTATTTAATTGTTACTTTCAGAATAAAAGATAATTAATAACATACATGTGTACAATGTTGTATATCTTCATATACTGTGATGAATAAAATGTTCTTTAAATTTTCTTAAACTTGCTTTTTTTAAAACCTGTGTTCACCTTTTAATCCCATTAAGTGAGCCGCCAAAAATTCTAGTTTTCGAAAGTTTGTCACGAACACAAAAAGGTTGAGAACCACTGATCTAGGCAATGTCCCGTGCTGGAAAGTGTGTGTGTGGGCAACAGCAACTTTTGTCTATATAACACCTTTAGCACAGCAAACCGACCAAGGCACTTCTCAGTGTGAAGAAGGAGTTTTTGAGGAGGCTTTTGAAGAGCATAAGCAGAGGGAGAGAGGTTTAGAGAGAGAATTTAGGCCTAGTGGCCTTGCCAATGATGTTGAAATAGAGAGAGCAATTGATGCAAAGGAGACTAGAGTTAGATAATCAGAGGGCATGTGCTGGTTGCTGAGGTATTGAGGGTGAGGCCATGGAAGGATTTGTAAATAAAAGTGCAAGCTTTGAATTCAGTGTTTCGGGAGGCAATGAAAGTTGGTGAGCAAAGGAGTTGGACTTAGCAGGAATTGAAATAAAAACAGAAAATGCTGGAAATCTCAGCAGGTCAGGCAGCATCTGTGGAGAGGAAGCAGAGTTAACGTTTCGGGTCGATGACCCTTCGCCAGAACTGGAGAGTGTTCGGAAAGAACAGATTCTTAACCAGCACTGAAAGGGGGAGGGGAATAAAGAACAAAAGGGAAGGTCTGTGATAGGGTGGAAGACAGGAGAGATTAGAGAGACAAAGGGGATGATGGGCCGAATTCAAATGGTAATGCCAGGAGTTAGAAAAACATTAGTCGAGATAGGGAGTGAATGGTGGGATAATGACCAACTGCCATTAGAGACAAGGAGAGAAAAAAAAACAGGCTCTGAGGGGGGCGGGGCGGGGGGAGGGAGCCAAAGATTGGCAACGGTTATGCTCTGAAATTGTTGAACTTGATGTTGAGTCCAGAAGGCTGTAAAGTGCCCAAACGAAAGATGAGGTGCTGTTCCTCGAGCTTGCATTGAGCTTCGTTGGAACAGTGCAGGAGGCCGAGGATGGAGAGGTCAGAGTGAGAATGGAGCAGGGAATTAAAGTGACAGACAACTGGAAGCTCGGGGGTCACACTTGCGGACTGAACGGAGGTGCTCCGCAAAGCGGTCGCCCATTCTACTTTTGGTCTCCCCAATGTAGAGGAGACCACATCGTGAGCAGTGAATACAGTATACTAAATTGCATGAATTACAAGTAAATCGTTGTTTCACCTGGAAGGAATGTTTGGGGCCCTGGACAGTGGGAAGGGAGTGGGTAAAAGGGCAGGTTTGCATCTCCTGCGTTTGCACAGGAAGGTGCCGTGGGAAGGGGAGGGGGTGCTGGGGGTGACTGCGGAATGGACTAGGGTGTCACGGAGGGAGCGGTCCTTTCGGAATACTGAGAGGGAGTGGGGGGGGGGGGGGAAGATGTGATTGGTGGTGGGATCACACTGCAGGTGGTGGAAATGGCGGAGGGGCGCTGTCAGAGCAGATGCGACAGAGTCGGAGAAACTGGGAGAATGGAATGGAGTCTTTAGAGGATGCGAGGTGGGAGGAAGTGTAGTCTAGGTAGCTGAGGGAGTCAGTGCGCTTATAGTGGATACTGGTTGATAGCCTATCCCCAGGAATGGAGAATGAGAAGTCGAGGAAGGGAAGGGAAGAGTCGGAGATGGACCATGTGAAGGTGAGGGAAGGGTGGAAATTGGATACAAAGTGAATGAAATTTTCAAGTTCAGGTTGAGAGCAGGAAATGACACCGATACAGTCATCAATATGTGTGTGTGTCAGAGAGAGTGTGTGTGAGTGATTATGTGTGTGTGAAGCACTGAAGCATTGAAGCACTGACCACACTTGATCAGCTCCACTGGGCGGGCCACATTGTCCGTATGCCAGACACGAGACTCCCAAAGCAAGCGCTCTACTCGGAACTCCTTCACGCCAAACAAGCCAAAGGTGGGAAGAGGAAACGTTTCAAGGGCACCCTCAAAGCCTCCCTGATAAAGTGCAACATCCCCACTGATAACTGGGAGTCCCTGGCCAAAGACCGCCCTAAGTGGAGGAAGTGCATCCGGGAGGGCGCTGAGCACCTCGAGTCTCATCACCGAGAGCATGCAGAAATCAAGCGTAGGCAGCGGAAAGAGCGTGCGGCAAACCTGTCCCACCCACCCTTTCCCACAACGATTATCAGTCCCACCTGTGACAGAGACTCGTATTGGACTGTTCAGTCACCTAAGGACTCATTTTAAGAGTGGAAGCAAGTCTTCCTCAAGAGATTGCCTATGATGATGATGATGTGTGTGTGAGAGTGTGTGTGAGTGTATGAGTGTGTGGGTGGGTGTGTGTGGGTGTGTGTGAGTGTGTGTGTGTGTGAATGAGTGATTATGTGTGTGTGAGTGAGTGTGTGTGAGAGAGGGTGAGAGAAGGAGTGTAAATGTGTGTGAGTGTGTGTGTGAGGCTGTGTGTGAGTGTCTGTGTGAGTGTGTGTGAGTGTATGTGTGAGGCTGTGTGTGTGTCTGTGTGAGTGTGAGTGTGTGTGTATGTGTGTATGTGTGTGTGAGTGTGTGTGTGAGAGAGTGAGTGTGTGAGAGAGTGAGTGTGAGTGTGTGTGAGTGTGTGTGAGGCTGTGTGTGAGTGTGAGAGTGTGTGTGTGTGTGAGAGTGAGTATGTGAGTGAGTGTGTGTGTGAGTGAGTGTGTATGGGAGTATGTGTGTGAGTGTGTGTGTGTGTGAGTGAGTGGGTGAGTGAGTGGGTGTGTGAGTGTGCGTGTGAGAGTGAGTGTGTGTGAGTGTGTGTGTGAGTGTGTGTGTGTGAGATGGAGTTCAGGTGACAGTGTAATTAGGCTTGCCTCTGATGCCCTTTTAATCCAATCGTGAAGAAAGACCACTTGGGTATCAGCGTATACGGAACTTTACTCCGCAACAAGAGGAGGAGAGGGGCACGAGGACAACATTAGAGTGAAAACTGTTTCCATAACAAGAAAGGTTTGCTCACTAAATTCTGAGGGCTATTATAAAGTATTTACTTCATGGGTTCTTTGCTTAAGAATTCATAGCAACACATTGCGATTAAGAACTAGTTGGTTTATTAGCAAAGGTTGAACAATCACACTACTCATTACCAGTTCATCCACCAGGCTCACAACCACCTGCCCCATCGTGGATCCCCCGAACCCAACTGGCTGGGGTTTTATTGAGTCTTGTGAACATCACGTGACTGGCTAAGCCACTCACAACTCAACAGCTCGACAAACCTGTGAGCACTTGTTAGAAACATAGAAACATAGAAAATAGGTGCAGGAATAGGCCATTTGGCCCTTCGAGCCTGCACCACCATTCAATGAGTTCATGGCTGAACATGCAACTTCAGTACCCTTCTTCAGAGAGTGTTAGAAGCCTGGAAGCTGGTCAGTTGGACTGAAAACAGCCAATTATCAGGGCCAGTATTTTACAGCAGCGAAATGAAATTCTGTTGCAATTTTTACTAGCATTTTGCATATATGTTAATTTTATGACCCAGTCTGCAAATTGAATCCATGGCTTCGGAGTGCTACATTGGGGATCATTCAAGGAAGACACTGACCAAGGAAGAAATTCCATTTTGAGTTCAGTAAAACTTTCTGTATAAATACCTGGTTTTTACAAATGTTGTGCGCTAGCATTCATTGTGTGTGCATTTCAGTGATTTAGAATAAAGGAATTTCTCAAGTAAAAAAAACCTGTGAGCATACTCAGAGGTGCATACATTACAACGATGGTCCCCTTTAAAAATATTGCACAGTGACCAATGCACTGAGCCATATAGATCATGGACGCCCCAGCTTCATTACCTAGTCTGTGCTGAGTCAGCTCAACTCAGCTGAGGTTTCGATTGGACTTTGATTTTTACATTCGTTCCTGGGATGTGGGCTTTGCTGGCAAGGCCAGCATTTGTTGCCCATCCCTAATTTCCCTTGAGAAGGTGGTGGTGAGCCGCCTTCTTGAACCACTGCAGTCCGTGTGGTGACGGTGCTCCCACAGTGCTGTTAGGGAGGGAGTTCCAGGATTGTGACCCAGCGACAATGAAGGAACGGTGATATATTTCCAAGTCAGGATGGTGTGTGACTGGGAGAGGAACGTGGAGGTGGTGGTATTCCCATGCGCCTGTTGCCCTTGTCCTTCTAGGCGGTAGAGGTCGCGGGTTTGGGAGGCGCTGCCGAAGAAGCCTTGGTGAGTTGCTGCAGTGCATCTTGTAGATGGTACACACTGCAGCCACAGTGCGCCGGTGGTGGAGGGAGTGAGTGTTGAAAGTGGTGGATGGGGTGCTGATCAAGCAGGCTGCTTTGTCCTGGATGGTGTCGAGCTTCAAGTGTTGTTGAAGCTGCACTCATCCAGGCAAGTGGAGAGTGTTCCATCGCACTCCTGACTTGTGCCTTGTGGATGGCTTTGGGGAGTCAGGAGGTGAGACACTTGCCACAGAATACCCAGCCTCTGACCTGCTCTTGTTGCCACAGTATTTATGTGACTGGGCCAGTTAAGTTTCTGGTCAATAGTGACCCCTGGGATGTTGATGGTGGGGGATTCGGCGATGGTAATGCCGTTGAATGTGAAGGGGCGGTGGTTAGACTCTCTTTTGTTGGTGATAGTCATTGCCTGGCACTTGTGTGGCGCGAATGTTACTTGACACTGATCAGCCCAAGCCTCGACAGCACTGGGCTAGAGAGAGTTCATGATCGTCAATTTTATCCCATGACTCCTGCTACAAAGTATTTGTGCATGGGCACTGGCTGAGGAGAGGATCGGGTTTGGCGACCAGGCCCTGCATGATAAAATAGCGTTTGATGCTCACTGAGCTCGATGAAGGATGGACCATTTAATGAGGTACCAGAGTTGCTCCCAGGGTCCATGGACCTCACACCCAAATGTAAGGTAACACCTTCTGCAGAGGAAGGGAGAAGATTTGGAGAGGCTGGAGAACACAAAGAGAATGAAACGAGACACGATTCTCCTTGACCTTTTCATTGCTGATCTTGGTCTTTGATATTGTCAAGATGTTATGTCATGTGACAGGAAGGTGTGCGATAGCACCAGTGTGGTGAAAGCAATTCACGGTATTAACACATAATGCAGCAAGAATCAACTGTGGTATCAGGATATTCTTGCTGTTTTATCAACTGGACATTTTTGTGTATAATATTCGACCGCATATGGAATTTCCCCTGAACACCATGAAAATGTTTTACTTGCAAACACGTAATTATGTCAGAAAGCAACATACGACATCAGCGATTGCTTTGTGGTATTGTGCTGAGGCAATGGAACTCCCCTCCAACACCATAACATTAATTGTAAAAACTTAAAATGATACCGTGGCAACTTGATTCTCCACAATCCCACCATCCCCCAGCTACAGTCCCACCATCCACACTCCCACCTTCCCCGATCCCCCCATCCACATGCCCACCTTCCCCGATCCAACCATTCACACTCACACCATCCACACTCCCACCTTCCCCGATCCCCCCATCCACACTCCCACCTTCCCCGATCCCACCTTCCCCGATCCCCCCATCCACATGCCCACCTTCCCCGATCCAACCATCCACACTCCCACCTTCCACACTTCCACATTCCCCGATCCCAACATCCACACTCCCAGCTTTCCCGATCCCACCATCCACACTCCCACATTCCCCAATCCCACCATCCGAACTCCCACCATCCACACTCCCACATACCCCAATCCCACCATCCACACTCCCACATTCCCCGATCCCACCATCCACACTCCCACCATCCACACTCCCACATTCCCCGATCCCACCATCCACACTCCCACCATCCACACTCCCACCATCCACACTCACACCTTCCCCGATCCCACCATCCACACTCCCACCATCCACACTCCCACCTTCCCCGATCCCACCATCCACACTCCCACCATCCACACTCCCACCATCCACACTCCCACCATCCACACTCCCACCTTCCCTGATCCCACCATCCACACTCCCACCATCCACACTCCCAACATCCACACTCCCACCATCCACACTCCCACCTTTCCCGATCCCACCATCCACACTCTCACCATCCACACTCACACCATCCACACTCACACCTTCCACACTCACACCATCCACACTTACACCATCCACACTCACACCATCCACACTAACACCTTCCACACTCACACCATCCATACTCACACCTTCCACACTCCCACCTACCACACTCACACCATCCACACTCACACCTTCCACACTCCCACCTTCCACACTCACACCATCCACAATCACACCTTCCACACTCCCACCTTCCACACTCACACCATCCACACTCACACCTTCCACACTCACACCATCCACACTCACACTTTCCACACTCCCACCTTCCACACTCACACCTTCCACACTCACACCTTCCACACTCCCATCATCCACACTCACACCATCCACACTCACCATTCACACTCACACCTTCCACACTCCCACCTTCCACACTCAAACCATCCACACTCACACCTTCCACACTCACACCTTCCACACTCACACCTTCCACACTCCCACCTTCCACACTCACACCATCCACAATCACACCTTCCACACTCCCACCTTCCACACTCACACCATCCACACTCACACCTTCCACACTCACACCATCCACACTCACACCTTCCACACTCACACCATCCACACTCACACCTTCCACACTCCCACCTTCCACACTCCCACCATCCACACTCTCACCATCCACACTCCCACATTCCCCGATCCAACCATCCACACTCCCACCATCCACACTCCCACCATCCACACTCCCACCATCCACACTCCCACCATCCACACTCCCACCATCCACACTCACACCATCCACACTCACACTTTCCACACTCCCACCTTCCACACTCACACCATCCACACTCACACCTTCCACACTCACACCATCCACACTCACACCATCCACACTCACACCTTCCACACTCCCACCTTACCCAATCCCACCATCCACACTCCCACCATCCACACTCCCACCATGCACACTCCCACCTTCCCCAAACCCACCATCCACACTCCCACCATCCACACTCCCACCATCCACACTCCCACCATCCACACTCCCACTATCCACACTCCCACCATGCACACTCCCATCATCCACACTCACACCATGCACACTCACACTTTCCACACTCCCACCTTCCACACTCACACCTTCCACACTCACACCTTCCACACTCCCACCTTCCCAAATCCCACCATCCACACTCCCACCTTCCCCAATCCCACCATCCACACTCCCACCATCCACACTCCCACCATCCACACTCCCTTCATCCACACTCCCACCATCCACACTCCCATCATCCACAATCCCATCGTCCACACTCCCACCTTCCCCAATCCCACCATCCACACTCCCACCATCCACACTCCCACCATCCACACTCCCACCATCCACACACCAACCATCCACACTACCTTCATCCACAATCCCATCATCCACACTCCCATCATCCACAATCCCATCATCCACACTCCCATCATCCACAAACCGATAATCCACACTCCCACCATCCACACTTCCACCATCCACACTCCCACCTTCCCCAATCCCACCATCCACACTCCCACCATCCACACTCCCACCATCCACACTTCCACCATCCACACTCCCACCATCCACACTCCCACCTTCCCCGATCCCACCATCCACACTCCCACCATCCACACTCACACCATCCACACTCACACCTTCCACACTCACACCATCCACACTCACACCATCCACACTCACACCATCCACACTGACACCTTCCACACTCACACCATCCATACTCACACCTTCCACACTCCCACCTACCACACTCACACCATCCATACTCACACCTTCCACAGTCCCACCTTCCACACTCACACCATCCACAATCACACCTTCCACACTCCCACCTTCCGCACTCACACCATCCACACTCACACCTTCCACACTCACACCATCCACACTCACACTTTCCACACTCCCACCTTCCACACTCACACCTTCCACACTCACACCTTCCACACTCCCATCATCCACACTCACACCATCCACACTCACACCATTCATACTCACACCTTCCACACTCCCACCTTCCACACTCAAACCATCCACACTCACACCTTCCACACTTGCACCTTCCACACTCACACCTTCCACACTCCCATCATCCACACTCACACCATCCACACTCACACCTTCCACACTCCCACCTTCCACACTCCCACCATCCACACTCTCACCATCCACTCTCCCACATTCCCCGATCCAACCATCCACACTCCCACCATCCACACTCCCATCATCCACACTCACACCTTCCCCAATCCCACCATCCACATTCCCACCAGCCACACTCCCATCATCCACACTCTCAACATCCCCAATTCCACCATCCACACTTCCACATTCCCCAATCCCACCATCCACACTCCCACCATCCACACTCCCATCATCCACACTCCCACC
This sequence comes from Pristiophorus japonicus, assembly GCF_044704955.1. Lineage (NCBI taxonomy): Eukaryota > Metazoa > Chordata > Chondrichthyes > Pristiophoridae > Pristiophorus > Pristiophorus japonicus. The sequence continues at coordinate 22,668,498 of NC_092010.1, forward strand.
TTCCCCAAGCCCACCATCCACACTCCCACCATCCACACTCCCACCATCCACACTCCCACGATCCACACTCCCACCTTCCCCAATCCCACCATCCACACTCACACCATCCACACTCCCACCATCCACACTCCCACCTTCCCCAATCCCACCATCCACACTCCCACCATCCACACTCCCACCATCCACACTCACACCATCCACACTCACACCATCCACACTCACACTTTCCACACTCCCACCTTCCACACTCACACCATCCACACTCACACCTTCCACACACACACCATCCACACTCACACCATCCACACTCACACCTTCCACACTCCCACCTTCCCCAATCCCACCATCCACACTCCCACCTTCCCCAATCCCACCATCCACACTCCCACCATCCACACTCCCACCTTCCCCAATCCCACCATCCACACTCCCACCATCCACACTCCCACCATGCACACTCCCACCTTCCCCAATCCCACCATCCACACTCCCACCATCCACACTCCCACCATCCACACTCCCACCATCCACACTCCCACTATCCACACTCCCACCATGCACACTCCCATCATCCACACTCACACCATGCACACTCACACTTTCCACACTCCCACCTTCCACACTCACACCTTCCACACTCACACCTTCCACACTCGAACCTTCCCAAATCCCACCATCCACACTCCCACCTTCCCAAATCCCACCATCCACACTCCCACCATCCACACTCCCACCATCCACACTCCCTTCATCCACACTCCCACCATCCACACTCCCATCATCCACAATCCCATCGTCCACACTCCCACCTTCCCCAATCCCACCATCCACACTCCCACCATCCACACTCCCACCATCCACACTCCCACCATCCACACTCCAACCATCCACACTACCTTCATCCACAATCCCATCATCCACACTCCCATCATCCACAATCCCATCATCCACACTCCCATCATCCACAAACCGATAATCCGCACTCCCACCATCCACACTTCCACCATCCACACTCCCACCTTCCCCAATCCCACCATCCACACTCCCACCATCCACACTCCCACCATCCACACTTCCACCATCCACACTCCCACCTTCCCCAATCCCACCATTCACACTCCCAACTTCCCCAATCCCACCATCCACACTCCCACCATCCACACTCCCATCATCCACAATCCCACCATCCACACTCCCACCTTCCCCAATCCCACCATCCACACTTCCATCATCCAAACTCCCACCATCCACACTCCCACCATCCACACTTCCACCATCCACACTCCCACCTTCCCCAATCCCACCATCCACACTCCCATCATCCACACTCCCACCATCCACACTCCCACCTTCCCCAATCCCACCATCCACACTCCCACCATCCAAACTCCCACCATCCAAACTCCCACCATCCACACTCCCACCATCCACACTCCCACCATCCACACTCCCACCATCCACACTCACACCATCCACACTCACACCATCCACACTCACACTTTCCAACACTCCCACCTTCCACACTCACACCTTCCACACTCACACCTTCCACACTCACACCATCCACACTCACACCATCCACACTCACACCTTCCACACTCACACCTTCCACACTCCCACCTTCCCCAATCCCACCATCAACACTCCCACCTTCACCAATCCCACCATCCACACTCCCACCATCCACACTCCCACCATCCACACTCCCACCTTCCCCAATCCCACCATCCACACTCCCACCATCCACACTCCCACCATGCACACTCCCACCTTCCCCAATCCCACAATCCACACTCCCACCATACACACTCCCACCATCCACACTCCCACCATCCACACTCCCACTATCCACACTCCCACCATGCACACTCCCATCATCCACACTCACACCATGCACACTCACACTTTCCACACTCCCACCTTCCACACTCACACCTTCCACACTCACACCTTCCACACTCCCACCTTCCCAAATCCCACCATCCACACTCCCACCTTCCCCAATCCCACCATCCACACTCCCACCATCCACACTCCCACCATCCACACTCCCATCATCCACACTCCCACCATCCACACTCCCATCATCCACAATCCCATCATCCACACTCTCACCTTCCCCAATCCCACCATCCACACTCCCACCATCCACACTCCCACCTTCCCCAATCCCACCATCCACACTCCCACCATCCACAATCCCACCATCCACACTCCCATCATCCACACTCCCACCATCCACAATCCCACCATCCAGACTCCCATCATCCACACTCACACGATCCACACTCCCACCTTCCCCAATCCCAACATTCACACTTCCATCATCCACACTTCCACCATCCACACTCCCACCTTCCCCAATCCCACCATCCACACTCCCACCATCCACACTTCCACCATCGACACTCCCACCTTCCCCAATCCCACCATCCACACTCCCACCTTCCCCGATCCCACCATCCACACTTCCATCATCCACACTCCCACCATCCACACTCCCACCATCCACAATCCCACCATTCACACTCCCATCATCCACACTCCCACGATCCACACTCCCACCTTCCCCAATCCCACCATCCACACTCCCACCTTCCCCAATCCCACCATCCACACTCCCACCATCCACAATCCCACCATCCACACTCCCACCTTCCCCTATACCACTATCCACACTCCCACCATCCACACTCCCACCATCCACACTCCCACCATCCACACTCCCACCTTCCCCAATTCCATCATCCACACTTCCACCATCCACACTCACATCATCCACACTGACACCTTCCACACTCACACCATCCATACTCACACCTTCCACACTCCCACCTACCACACTCACACCATCCACACTCACACCTTCCACACTCCCACCTTCCACACTCACACCATCCACAATCACACCTTCCACACTCCCACCTTCCGCACTCACACCATCCACACTCACACCTTCCACACTCACACCATCCACACTCACACTTTCCACACTCCCACCTTCCACACTCACACCTTCCACACTCACACCTTCCACACTCCCATCATCCACACTCACACCATCCACACTCACACCATTCATACTCACACCTTCCACACTCCCACCTTCCACACTCAAACCATCCACACTCACACCTTCCACACTTGCACCTTCCACACTCACACCTTCCACACTCCCATCATCCACACTCACACCATCCACACTCACACCTTCCACACTCCCACCTTCCACACTCCCACCATCCACACTCTCACCATCCACACTCCCACATTCCCCGATCCAACCATCCACACTCCCACCATGCACACTCCCATCATCCACACTCACACCTTCCCCAATCCCACCATCCACATTCCCACCAGCCACACTCCCATCATCCACACTCTCAACATCCCCAATTCCACCATCCACACTTCCACCTTCCCCAATCCCACCATCCACACTCCCACCATCCACACTCCCATCATCCACACTCCCACCTTCCCCAAGCCCACCATCCACACTCCCACCATCCACACTCCCACCATCCACACTCCCACGATCCACACTCCCACCTTCCCCAATCCCACCATCCACACTCACACCATCCACACTCCCACCATCCACACTCCCACCTTCCCCAATCCCACCATCCACACTCCCACCAGCCACACTCCCACCATCCACACTCACACCATCCACACTCACACCATCCACACTCACACTTTCCACACTCCCACCTTCCACACTCACACCATCCACACTCACACCTTCCACACACACACCATCCACACTCACACCATCCACACTCACACCTTCCACACTCCCACCTTCCCCAATCCCACCATCCACACTCCCACCTTCCCCAATCCCACCATCCACACTCCCCACCATCCACACTCCCACCTTCCCCAATCCCACCATCCACACTCCCACCATCCACACTCCCACCATGCACACTCCCACCTTCCCCAATCCCACCATCCACACTCCCACCATCCACACTCCCACCATCCACACTCCCACCATCCACACTCCCACTATCCACACTCCCACCATGCACACTCCCATCATCCACACTCACACCATGCACACTCACACTTTCCACACTCCCACCTTCCACACTCACACCTTCCACACTCACACCTTCCACACTCGAACCTTCCCAAATCCCACCATCCACACTCCCACCTTCCCCAATCCCACCATCCACACTCCCATCATCCACACTCCCACCATCCACACTCCCACCTTCCCCAATCCCACCATCCACACTCCCACCATCCAAACTCCCACCATCCAAACTCCCACCATCCACACTCCCACCATCCACACTCCCACCATCCACACTCCCACCATCCACACTCACACCATCCACACTCACACCATCCACACTCACACTTTCCAACACTCCCACCTTCCACACTCACACCTTCCACACTCACACCTTCCACACTCACACCATCCACACTCACACCATCCACACTCACACCTTCCACACTCACACCTTCCACACTCCCACCTTCCCCAATCCCACCATCAACACTCCCACCTTCACCAATCCCACCATCCACACTCCCACCATCCACACTCCCACCATCCACACTCCCACCTTCCCCAATCCCACCATCCACACTCCCACCATCCACACTCCCACCATGCACACTCCCACCTTCCCCAATCCCACAATCCACACTCCCACCATACACACTCCCACCATCCACACTCCCACCATCCACACTCCCACTGTCCACACTCCCACCATGCACACTCCCATCATCCACACTCACACCATGCACACTCACACTTTCCACACTCCCACCTTCCACACTCACACCTTCCACACTCACACCTTCCACACTCCCACCTTCCCAAATCCCACCATCCACACTCCCACCTTCCCCAATCCCACCATCCACACTCCCACCATCCACACTCCCACCATCCACACTCCCATCATCCACACTCCCACCATCCACACTCCCATCATCCACAATCCCATCATCCACACTCTCACCTTCCCCAATCCCACCATCCACACTCCCACCATCCACACTCCAACCATCCACAATACCATCATCCACAATCACATCATCCACACTTCCATCATCCACAGTCCCATCATCCACACTTCCACCATCCACACTCCCACCTTCCCCAATCCCACCATCCACACTCCCACCATCCACAATCCCACCATCCACACTCCCATCATCCACACTCCCACCATCCACAATCCCACCATCCACACTCCCATCATCCACACTCCCACGATCCACACTCCCACCTTCCCCAATCCCAACATTCACACTTCCATCATCCACACTTCCACCATCCACACTCCCACCTTCCCCCAATCCCACCATCCACACTCCCACCATCCACACTTCCACCATCCACACTCCCACCTTCCCCAATCCCACCATCCACACTCCCACCTTCCCCGATCCCACCATCCACACTTCCATCATCCACACTCCCACCATCCACACTCCCACCATCCACAATCCCACCATTCACACTCCCATCATCCACACTCCCACGATCCCACACTCCCACCTTCCCCAATCCCACCATCCACACTCCCACCTTCCCCAATCCCACCATCCACACTCCCACCATCCACAATCCCACCATCCACACTCCCACCTTCCCCTATACCACTATCCACACTCCCACCATCCACACTCCCACCATCCACACTCCCACCATCCACACTCCCACCTTCCCCAATTCCATCATCCACACTTCCACCATCCACACTCATATCATCCACACTGACACCTTCCACACTCACACCATCCATACTCACACCTTCCACACTCCCACCTACCACACTCACACCATCCACACTCACACCTTCCACACTCCCACCTTCCACACTCACACCATCCACAATCACACCTTCCACACTCCCACCTTCCGCACTCACACCATCCACACTCACACCTTCCACACTCACACCATCCACACTCACACTTTCCACACTCCCACCTTCCACACTCACACCTTCCACACTCACACCTTCCACACTCCCATCATCCACACTCACACCATCCACACTCACACCATTCATACTCACACCTTCCACACTCCCACCTTCCACACTCAAACCATCCACACTCACACCTTCCACACTTGCACCTTCCACACTCACACCTTCCACACTCCCATCATCCACACTCACACCATCCACACTAACACCTTCCACACTCCCACCTTCCACACTCCCACCATCCACACTCTCACCATCCACACTCCCACATTCCCGATCCAACCATCCACACTCCCACCATCCACACTCCCATCATCCACACTCACACCTTCCCCAATCCCACCATCCACATTCCCACCAGCCACACTCCCATCATCCACACTCTCAACATCCCCAATTCCACCATCCACACTTCCACCTTCCCCAATCCCACCATCCACACTCCCACCATCCACACTCCCATCATCCACACTCCCACCTTCCCCAAGCCCACCATCCACACTCCCACCATCCACACTCCCACCATCCACACTCCCACGATCCACACTCCCACCTTCCCCAATCCCACCATCCACACTCACACCATCCACACTCCCACCATCCACACTCCCACCTTCCCCAATCCCACCATCCACACTCCCACCATCCACACTCCCACCATCCACACTCACACCATCCACACTCACACCATCCACACTCACACTTTCCACACTCCCACCTTCCACACTCACACCATCCACACTCACACCTTCCACACACACACCATCCACACTCACACCATCCACACTCACACCTTCCACACTCCCACCTTCCCCAATCCCACCATCCACACTCCCACCTTCCCCAATCCCACCATCCACACTCCCACCATCCACACTCCCACCTTCCCCAATCCCACCATCCACACTCCCACCATCCACACTCCCACCATGCACACTCCCACCTTCCCCAATCCCACCATCCACACTCCCACCATCCACACTCCCACCATCCACACTCCCACCATCCACACTCCCACTATCCACACTCCCACCATGCACACTCCCATCATCCACACTCACACCATGCACACTCACACTTTCCACACTCCCACCTTCCACACTCACACCTTCCACACTCACACCTTCCACACTCGAACCTTCCCAAATCCCACCATCCACACTCCCACCTTCCCCAATCCCACCATCCACACTCCCACCATCCACACTCCCACCATCCACACTCCCTTCATCCACACTCCCACCATCCACACTCCCATCATCCACAATCCCATCGTCCACACTCCCACCTTCCCCAATCCCACCATCCACACTCCCACCATCCACACTCCCACTATCCACACTCCCACCATCCACACTCCAACCATCCACACTACCTTCATCCACAATCCCATCATCCACACTCCCATCATCCACAATCCCATCATCCACACTCCCATCATCCACAAACCGATAATCCGCACTCCCACCATCCAAACTTCCACCATCCACACTCCCACCTTCCCCAATCCCACCATCCACACTCCCACCATCCACACTCCCACCATCCACACTTCCACCATCCACACTCCCACCTTCCCCAATTCCACCATCCACACTCCCACCATCCACAATCCCACCATCCACACTCCCATCATCCACACTCCCACCATCCACAATCCCACCATCCACACTCCCATCATCCACACTCCCACGATCCACACTCCGAGCTTCCCCAATCCCACCATTCACACTCCCAACTTCCCCAATCCCACCATCCACACTCCCACCATCCACACTCCCATCATCCACAATCCCACCATCCACACTCCCACCTTCCCCAATCCCACCATCCACACTTCCATCATCCAAACTCCCACCATCCACACTCCCACCATCCACACTTCCACCATCCACACTCCCACCTTCCCCAATCCCACCATCCACACTCCCATCATCCACACTCCGACCTTCCCCAAGCCCACCATCCACACTCCCACCATCCACACTCCCACCATCCACACTTCCACGATCCACACTCCCACCTTCCCCAATCCGACCATCCACACTCCCACCATCCACACTCCCACCATCCACACTCCCACCTTCCCCAATCCCACCATCCACACTCCCACCATCCAAACTCCCACCATCCAAACCCCCACCATCCACACTCCCACCATCCACACTCCCACCATCCACACTCCCACCATCCACACTCACACCATCCACACTCACACCATCCACACTCACACTTTCCAACACTCCCACCTTCCACACTCACACCTTCCACACTCACACCTTCCACACTCACACCATCCACACTCACACCATCCACACTCACACCTTCCACACTCACACCTTCCACACTCCCACCTTCCCCAATCCCACCATCAACACTCCCACCTTCACCAATCCCACCATCCACACTCCCACCATCCACACTCCCACCATCCACACTCCCACCTTCCCCAATCCCACCATCCACACTCCCACCATCCACACTCCCACCATGCACACTCCCACCTTCCCCAATCCCACAATCCACACTCCCACCATACACACTCCCACCATCCACACTCCCACCATCCACACTCCCACTATCCACACTCCCACCATGCACACCCCATCATCCACACTCACACCATGCACACTCACAATTTCCACACTCCCACCTTCCACACTCACACCTTCCACACTCACACCTTCCACACTCCCACCTTCCCAAATCCCACCATCCACACTCCACCTTCCCCAATCCCACCATCCACACTCCCACCATCCACACTCCCACCATCCACACTCCCATCATCCACACTCCCACCATCCACACTCCCATCATCCACAATCCCATCATCCACACTCTCACCTTCCCCAATCCCACGATCCACACTCCCACCATCCACACTCCAACCATCCACAATACCATCATCCACAATCACATCATCCACACTTCCATCATCCACAGTCCCATCATCCACACTTCCACCATCCACAATCCCACCTTCCCCATTCCCACCATCCACACTCCCACCATCCACAATCCCACCATCCACACTCCCATCATCCACACTCCCACCATCCACAATCCCACCATCCACACTCCCATCATCCACACTCCCACGATCCACACTCCCACCTTCCCCAATCCCAACATTCACACTTCCATCATCCACACTTCCACCATCCACACTCCCACCTTCCCCAATCCCACCATCCACACTCCCACCATCCACACTTCCACCATCCACACTCCACCTTCCCCAATCCCACCATCCACACTCCCACCTTCCCCAATCCCACCATCCACACTTCCATCATCCACACTCCCACCATCCACACTCCCACCATCCACAAGCCCACCATTCACACTCCCATCATCCACACTCCCACGATCCACACTCCCACCTTCCCCAATCCCACCATCCACACTCCCACCTTCCCCAATCCCACCATCCACACTCCCACCATCCACAATCCCCACCATCCACACTCCCACCTTCCCCTATACCACTATCCACACTCCCACCATCCACACTCCCACCATCCACACTCCCACCATCCACACTCCCACCTTCCCCAATTCCATCATCCACACTCCCACCATCCACACTCACATCATCCACACTCTCACCTTCCCCAATCTAACCATCCACACTCCCACCTTCCCCAATCCCACCATCCACACTCTCACCTTCCCCAATCCCACATCCACACTCCCACCTTCCCCAATCCCATCATCCACACTCCAACCATCCACACTCCCATCATCCACACTCCCACCTTCCCCAATCCCACCATCCACACTCCAACCATCCAAACTCCCACCATCCACACTCCCATCATCCACACCCCCACCTTCCCCAATCCCACCATCCACTCTCCCAACATCCACACTCCCACCATCCACACTCCCACCTTCCCCAATCCCACCATCCACACTCCCCACCATCCACAATTCCCACCATCCACACTCCCACCTTCCCCAATCCCACCATCCACACTCCCATCATCCACAATCCCACCATCCACACTCCCATCATCCACAATCCCACCATCCACAATCCCATCATCCACACTCAGATCATCCACAATTCCACCTTCCCCAATCCCACCATCCACACTCCCACCTTCCCCAATCCCACCATCCACACTCCCACCATCCACACTCCCACCATCCACACTCCCTTCATCCACACTCCCACCTTCCCAATCCCACCATCCACACTCCCACCATCCACAATCCCACCATCCACACTCCCACCTTCCCCAATCCCACCATCCACACTCCCATCATCCACAATCCCACCATCCACACTCCCATCATCCACAATCCCACCATCCACAATCCCATCATCCACACTCCCATCATCCACAATTCCACCTTCCCCAATCCCACCATCCACACTCCCACCTTCCCTAATCCCACCATCCACACTCCCACCATCCACACTCCCACCATCCACACTCCCTTCATCCACACTCCCACCTTCCCCAATCCCACCATCCACACTCCCACCACCCACACTCCCACCATCCACAGTCCCACCATCCACACTCCCACCGTCCCCAATCCCACCATCCACACTCCCACCTTCCCCAATCCCACCATCCACACTCCCACCATCCACACTCCCACCATCCACACTCCCATCATCCACACTCCCACCATCCACACTCCCGTCATCCACAATCCCATCATCCACACTCCAACCATCCACACTCCCACCATCCACACTCCAACCATCCACACTCCCATCATCCACAATCCCATCATCCACACTCCCACCTTCCCCAATCCCACCATCCACACTCCCACTATCCACAATCCCACCATCCACACTCCCACCATCCACACTCCCATCATCCACAATCCCATCATCCACAATCCCACCATCCCCAATCCCACCATCCACACTCCCACCTTCCCCAATCCCACCATCCACACTCCCACCACCCACACTCCCACCCTCCACACTCCCACCATCCACACTCCCACTATCCACACTCCCACCATCCACACTCTGATCATCCACACTCACACCATCCACACTCATACTATCCACACTCCCACCTTCCACACTCACACCTGCCACACTCCCATCATCCACATTCACACCATCCACACTCACACCATCCACACTCACACCTTCCACACTCCCACCTTCCACGCTCCCACCATCCACACTCCAATCATCCACACTACCACATTCCCCAATCCCATCATCCACACTCCCACCATCCACACTCCCATCATCCACACTCCAACCATCCACACTCCCATCATCCACAAACCGATCATCCACACTCCCACCATCCACACTCCCACCATCCACACTCCCACCTTCCCCAATCCCACCATACACAATCCCACCATCCACAATCCCACTTTCCACACTCCCACCTTCCCCAATCCCACCATCCACACTCCCATCATCCACACTCCCAGCTTCCCCAATCCCAACATCCAAACTCCCACCATCCACGCTCCCACCATCCACACTCCCATCATCCACACTCCCACCTTCCCCAATCCCACCATCCACACTCCCACCATCCACACTCCCATCATCCACACTCCAACCATCCACACTCCCATCATCCACAAACCGATCATCCACACTCCCACCATCCACACTCCCATCATCCACACTCCCACCTTCCCCAATCCCACCATCCACACTCCCACCATCCACAATCCCACCATCCACACTCCCACCATCCACACTCCCATCATCCACAATCCCATCATCCACAATCCCACCATCCCCAATCCCACCATCCACACTCCCACCTTCCCCAATCCCACCATCCACACTCCCACCATCCACACTCCTACCATCCACAATCCCATCATCCACACTCCCATCATCCACACTCCCACCATCCACAATCCTACCATCCACACTCCCATCATCCACACTCCCACGATCCAAACTCAAACCTTCCCCAATCCCACCATCCACACTCCCATCATCCACAATCCCACCATCCACACTCCCACCTTCCCCAATCCCACCATCCACACTCCCACCATCCACACTCCCACCATCCACACTCCCATCATCCACACTCCCACCATCCACAATCCCACCATCCACACTCCCATCATCCACACTCCCACGATCCACACTCCCACCTTCCCCAATCCCACCATCCACAATCCCATCATCCACACTCCCATCATCCACAAACCGGTCATCCGCACTCCCACCATCCACACTTCCACCATCCACACTCCCACCTTCCCCAATCCCACCATCCACACTCCCACCATCCACAAACCGATCATCCACACTCCCACCATCCACACTCCCACCATCCACACTCCCACCTTCCCCAATCCCACCATCCACAATCCCACCATCCACAATCCCACCATCCACACTCCCACCTTCCCCAATCCCACCATCCACACTCCCATCATCCACAATCCCACCATCCACACTCCCATCATCCACAATCCCACCATCCATACTCCCACCATCCACACTCCCATCATCCACATTCCCACCATCCACACTCCCATCATCCACACTCCCATCTTCCCCAATCCCAACATCCACACTCCCACCATCCACGCTCCCACCATCCACACTCCCATCATCCACACTCCCACCTTCCCCAATCCCACCATCCACACTCCCACCATCCACACTCCCATCATCCACACTCCAACCATCCACACTCCCATCATCCACAAACCGATAATCCACACTCCCACCATCCACACTCCCATCATCCACACTCCCACCATCCACACTCCCACCTTCCCCAATCCCACCATCCACACTCCCACCATCCACAATCCCACCATCCACACTCCCACCTTCCCCAATCCCACCATCCACACTCCCATCATCCACAATCCCACCATCCACACTCCCATCATCCACAATCCCACCATCCACAATCCCATCATCCACACTCCCATCATCCACAATTCCACCTTCCCCAATCCCACCATCCACACTCCCACCTTCCCCAATCCCACCATCCACACTCCCACCATCCACACTCCCACCATCCACACTCCCTTCATCCACACTCCCACCTTCCCAATCCCACCATCTACACTCCCACCATCCACAATCCCACCATCCACAGTCCCACCATCCACACTCCCACCTTCCCCAATCCCACCATCCACACTCCCACCTTCCCCAATCCCACCATCCACACTCCCACCATCCACACTCCCACCATCCACACTCCCATCATCCACACTCCCACCATCCACACTCCCGTCATCCACAATCCCATCATCCACACTCCAACCATCCACACTCCACCACCATCCACACTCCAACCATCCACACTCCCATCATCCACAATCCCATCATCCACACTCCCACCTCCCCCAATCCCACCATCCACACTCCCACTATCCACAATCCCACCATCCACACTCCCACCATCCACACTCCCATCATCCACAATCCCATCATCCACAATCCCACCATCCCCAATCCCACCATCCACACTCCCACCTTCCCCAATCCCACCATCCACACTCCCACCATCCACACTCCCACCCTCCACACTCCCACCATCCACACTCCCACTATCCACACTCCCACCATCCACACTCTGATCATCCACACTCACACCATCCACACTCATACTATCCACACTCCCACCTTCCACACTCACACCTGCCACACTCCCATCATCCACATTCACACCATCCACACTCACACCATCCACACTCACACCTTCCACACTCCCACCTTCCACGCTCCCACCATCCACACTCCAATCATCCACACTACCACATTCCCCAATCCCATCATCCACACTCCCACCATCCACACTCCCATCATCCACACTCCAACCATCCACACTCCCATCATCCACAAACCGATCATCCACACTCCCACCATCCACACTCCCACCATCCACACTCCCACCTTCCCCAATCCCACCATACACAATCCCACCATCCACAATCCCACTTCCACACTCCCACCTTCCCCAATCCCACCATCCACACTCCCATCATCCACACTCCCAGCTTCCCAATCCCAACATCCAAACTCCCACCATCCACGCTCCCACCATCCACACTCCCATCATCCACACTCCCACCTTCCCCAATCCCACCATCCACACTCCCACCATCCACACTCCCATCATCCACACTCCAACCATCCACACTCCCATCATCCACAAACCGATCATCCACACTCCCACCATCCACACTCCCATCATCCACACTCCCACCTTCCCCAATCCCACCATCCACACTCCCACCATCCACAATCCCACCATCCACACTCCCACCATCCACACTCCCATCATCCACAATCCCATCATCCACAATCCCACCATCCCCAATCCCACCATCCACACTCCCACCTTCCCCAATCCCACCATCCACACTCCCACCATCCACACTCCTACCATCCACAATCCCATCATCCACACTCCCATCATCCACACTCCCACCATCCACAATCCTACCATCCACACTCCCATCATCCACACTCCCACGATCCAAACTCAAACCTTCCCCAATCCCACCATCCACACTCCCATCATCCACAATCCCACCATCCACACTCCCACCTTCCCCAATCCCACCATCCACACTCCCACCATCCACACTCCCACCATCCACACTCCCATCATCCACACTCCCACCATCCACAATCCCACCATCCACACTCCCATCATCCACACTCCCACGATCCACACTCCCACCTTCCCCAATCCCACCATCCACAATCCCATCATCCACACTCCCATCATCCACAAACCGGTCATCCGCACTCCCACCATCCACACTTCCACCATCCACACTCCCACCTTCCCCAATCCCACCATCCACACTCCCACCATCCACAAACCGATCATCCACACTCCCACCATCCACACTCCCACCATCCACACTCCCACCTTCCCCAATCCCACCATCCACAATCCCACCATCCACAATCCCACCATCCACACTCCCACCTTCCCCAATCCCACCATCCACACTCCCATCATCCACAATCCCACCATCCACACTCCCATCATCCACAATCCCACCATCCATACTCCCACCATCCACACTCCCATCATCCACATTCCCACCATCCACACTCCCATCATCCACACTCCCATCTTCCCCAATCCCAACATCCACACTCCCACCATCCACGCTCCCACCATCCACACTCCCATCATCCACACTCCCACCTTCCCCAATCCCACCATCCACACTCCCACCATCCACACTCCCATCATCCACACTCCAACCATCCACACTCCCATCATCCACAAACCGATAATCCACACTCCCACCATCCACACTCCCATCATCCACACTCCCACCATCCACACTCCCACCTTCCCCAATCCCACCATCCACACTCCCACCATCCACAATCCCACCATCCACACTCCCACCTTCCCCAATCCCACCATCCACACTCCCATCATCCACAATCCCACCATCCACACTCCCATCATCCACAATCCCACCATCCACAATCCCATCATCCACACTCCCATCATCCACAATTCCACCTTCCCCAATCCCACCATCCACACTCCCACCTTCCCCAATCCCACCATCCACACTCCCACCATCCACACTCCCACCATCCACACTCCCTTCATCCACACTCCCACCTTCCCAATCCCACCATCTACACTCCCACCATCCACAATCCCACCATCCACAGTCCCACCATCCACACTCCCACCTTCCCCAATCCCACCATCCACACTCCCACCTTCCCCAATCCCACCATCCACACTCCCACCATCCACACTCCCACCATCCACACTCCCATCATCCACACTCCCACCATCCACACTCCCGTCATCCACAATCCCATCATCCACACTCCAACCATCCACACTCCCACCATCCACACTCCAACCATCCACACTCCCATCATCCACAATCCCATCATCCACACTCCCACCTCCCCCAATCCCACCATCCACACTCCCACTATCCACAATCCCACCATCCACACTCCCACCATCCACACTCCCATCATCCACAATCCCATCATCCACAATCCCACCATCCCCAATCCCACCATCCACACTCCCACCTTCCCCAATCCCACCATCCACACTCCCACCATCCACACTCCCACCCTCCACACTCCCACCATCCACACTCCCACTATCCACACTCCCACCATCCACACTCTGATCATCCACACTCACACCATCCACACTCACACTATCCACACTCCCACCTTCCACACTCACACCTTCCACACTCCCATCATCCACATTCACACCATCCACACTCACACCATCCACACTCACACCTTCCACACTCCCACCTTCCACGCTCCCACCATCCACACTCCAATCATCCACACTACCACATTCCCCAATCCCATCATCCACACTCCCACCATCCACACTCCCATCATCCACACTCCAACCATCCACACTCCCATCATCCACAAACCGATCATCCACACTCCCACC